>NC_141043.1:12523750-12877500 GCF_052040795.2 Danio rerio
ATTTTAAAATAGTTTGAACAAAAAAATCTTGAATGTTGACAGCACTCAATTTAAAATAACAAACTTAAGGTATAGTTTACTTAAAAATGAACATTAGCTGCTAATTTATTTAACTTTTTCTTCAGTTGAACATTAAGGGCACGTGTTCATCAAAAAATTTTTTTTTTTAACTCGAGGCAAATATATATTTATTGTTCTTTGTCAGTGTGTGGAATCATGGAAGTTGTCTTCTTCATTATATTCCATGAGACACCTGCAGAAATCATCTTGATGGATGAACATAAGTATTCAAAACTAGTGAATATGATGGTAGTATGAAGCTAAGTAATGCTGAAAGCTGACAAAGTAAATGAGAGCATTGAAGCAATTGTTGATGAGAGATATGACACAAAAGCAACAGAGCTTTTGTTATGCCACATGCCATTATTTCCGCTTCTTCAGCTTCTTCAGAATGTTTTAGCATACTGAATAAATTTTAGGGTTCTGTAATAATTCTGTTCTGTGCAGTGTAATGAAACACCAAAACTAAATATCGAGGCTGTGTAATGCTATTAGCATTAATACACCTGATACAATACATATTTCTCTGGATTTAAACATTATTTGAAAATTTTAAGACCATAAGTACGTAAGTCAGTCAATATATAACACTTGGTTTTAGAATATCTTAATAAATAAGTCAAGAAGACACCTGACAGCATTTTGATAATTGCTAAATTCTCTCTTAAAGACTAAGAGAATGATAAATACTGAACCTATGACTCTGGTTAGATGATCTAACAATGCTTTTTTGCAAGTCTTACCGTACGTTCACACCAAAGTGCACACTTTTTATCAAATTCATATAACAATGGAAGATCAAGTTGCGTGTGGTGTGGCTTTGCTCTATTTATCCAATATGTGTCCATATGTCTGAAATATCCTGAAGCAGCAGTACTGTTTTGTACTGTCACATCGCGTGAGATTCCCGCTTTTTAAAGATAAATTTATATAACATTAATGAACATCAGTAACTCGCCAGTGACTTATTTAATGTATGTTCCTGTAAGAAAACATTGTAAATAATTGGAAATCCGGCGACCGCAATAATCAAACCCTTAGGAACAACTGTGGTCGGAACCAAAGTTCACAGGTCTGTGTTCCCTGAACTGCTATCAAGCGGTGGACGTCTTCATTCTGATTGCTTGCCGCCGAAACGCGTTATAGCTCATTACCATAAAGTTGACTTCATTTCAACTCTCCTCGACGCTCACGCCGGCGAAGACGCGCCGCTCTGCTCCTCGCCGCTTATCGTCGCCTATCGCCGCCGGCTCTCATTGAAAATGAATGACTTCCGGCTACTTTGACGCTCTCGCCGCTTTCGGTGTGAACGTACGGTTAGGGTGCTTTCACATCTGTAGTTCGCTTCATTTGGTCTGGACCAAGCGCAATAAATGATACATTGTTGCATCTTCTGCCGTCTTTGGGTTGTTTTCACACCACACTGCTGGCTTTGGTCCGAACCAGCTGAAACAAACCAAAATGCAGTCATCTGACAAAATCCACATCTCTCATTGGCCAGATGTTGTTAAACATATTTCCTAAACTGCTTATTGATTGGCCAGAATTCACGTGCGGGAAAATGCCAGTGAACACAAAACCTTTTACTCTGGGGGAACGACTGCGCTGGCTAATTGTATCCCTGCTTTAGACAAACTACGTTATACATTACGAAAATGAAGTGCGGCCGCGGATGGAAAACAGTGTTTATTGCATCGCTCGTCACTTCAGGAGGCGCTGTGAATTAATTTAGCTAAACTGCAACATGGTCATCTTGTGGAAATATTACCAACGATCCATCGGGTAATGTTTTCCCCTCTCTCTCTGTTGGTAAAAGGCGCTGTCAACAAATATTTTTCCTCCATATCCCATAATGCACAGCGCATCGGCCTAGGGCAGCTGAATTAGTCCAAAACGCGCAGTACTTTTTGCGGTTGGACCTGTTTTAGTACAGATCATATTCTCACCACAAACGAACCGCTCCAAGGTTTGTTTGAAAGCGTACCGAGACCACCTCTTCAAGCAGGTCTCGGTACGCTTATTTGGTCCACTTTTAGTGCGCACTCGAGTACGATTGCTGCATTCTCACCTGCCCAAACGAACCGTACCAAAAGGGGAAACGAACTCTAGTGCGATTCAATTGAACTAAATAAGGCAGGTGTGAAAGCACCCTTACAAACATCTAACATTTCAAAACAGGCACATGTGACTAAAAATCCTTGAAACACAACAAATATTTGTTGTAAAATTACATGTGCCAGTGTACCTGATGTTAGTGTAATGTAAACACCTGTATCAGCACAGCGCACATACTTCTTTGAACTACAAACCACTCATGCTTCTCACATTGCAAAACTTGGACTTAAATCAGTCAAATTTAGTCATTTTAGCACCTTGTGTCTGTCACTGTGGCCTGAAGAAAGCTTTCTCAAAGCCTGAATTAGCCTGGACTTAAACGCTGTTTCTTCTCTGAATCCACAGAGAATTGCTGCTTTCAGTGGAGACAAATACCACATCTAATTACATAAGACGTAGTCTGACTAAATCTGTAATTGCAAAAGGCACTGCAGACCGTTCTCTGCTGTTTTTCTCCCTCCTAATGCTTTCTTGTAAAGATCAGACTTTAAACGCTACATTATTTCAAGAATCAATTCCAAAAAAATCTAGAGTAAATTCTAAAAGGGCCGAGAGTCAATTCCAAAAGAATCAAGAGTCAAGAAAAAACAATTGAGTAAGTTACAAAAGAATCGAGTCAATTCCAAAAGGATCGAGAGTAAATTAAAAATTAAAAAAGAAAAAGTCAATTCTAAAGAAAGTCAAGAGTCAATTTTAAAAGGATTCAAATCAATTGCAAAAGAATTGTCAATGAAAAAAATTGAGAAGCAGTTACAAAAAAATGATTAAATTAAAAATACATTTTGAGTCGATTTCAAAAGAATCTAGAGTCAGTTCCAAAAGGATCAAGAATAAATTTAAAAAGAAAAAGAAAGTAAATTCTAAAGAAAACCTAGAGCCAATTTAAAAAAAAAATTGAGAATCAATTCCAAAAGAATCAAGAGTCAATTAAAAAAGATAGTCAATTCTAAAAAAAAAAAAAAAACTGAGAGTCAATTAAAAAAAATGAGAGTCAGTTACAAAAGAATCGAGTCAATTCCAAAAAAAATCAAGAGTCTATTCCAAAAGGATAGAGAGTGGATTAAAAAAGAAAAAAGAAAGAGTCAATTCTAAAGAAAACCGAGAGTCAATTTTAAAAGAATTCAGAGTCAATTGCAAAATAATTGATTTAATTAAAAAAATATTGAGAGTCAGTTACAAAAGAATTGACTCAATTAAAAATAAATAAATTGAGAGTCAGTTACAAAAGAATTGAGATTCAAATACAAAAGAATAAAGAGTCAATTCCCAAAAGATCTAGAGGGGATTAAAAAAAAGAAAAAGAAAGAGTAAATTAAAGAAAATCTAGTCAATTTTTAAAGAATTCAGAGTCAATTGCAAAATAATCGAGTCAATAAAAAATGTGTTGAGAGTCAATTACAAATGGATTGACTCAATTAAAAATAAATAAATCGAGAGTCAGTGACAAAAGAATTGAGAGTCATCTTCGAGAGTCAATTGCAAAAGAATAAAGAATCAATTCCAAAAGAAATGAAAGCTCATTTCAAAATAATTGACATTCAATTCCAAAGTTCACATTTTATTCCTTAACGGGAATTGAGTCCTCTTTATAATTTATAATTATATTCTTTATAATTTATCATTTGAGTCTCTTTTGCTAATAATGTTCATAAGTGACTTGCAAATAAATGATCAGATACTTTACATTTCCACAAAAAGATTCAATGAATTGCTTTAAATAACCATATCTAAGCTTCGCAATACCCATTGCATGCTTTTTAACAGCTTGGCATGGTATGTTGTGCTCCAAAATCCAAATAATACACTTTCTAAATTTGAAAGGACTATTTTCACGTTTCTCAGCAGCAGAAGTCGTTATAGTTTGGTGAATGTAGAACAAAGTGAATGGGAGAGTACAACAAATGCATTCCTATTTGCTGAATTAATAAAAGGAAAAGTCAACAAAAGTGAGAAAAAAGGAAACAATTTGTGTGAGACTAATAACAGCAGCCAGAAGAGAACCAAGTCAAATTTACTGTCACACAAACCAAAGAAACGGGGTAGATCAAGAAATAACACAACTAAGCATAATAGGCAAATTAAACATCTAAACAAATCACAATAATGCAACACACAAAACAATAGCAAAGTAAAACAAAAGACAAAGCAAACAAAATACAAAGCCCTGCAAACAAAACAGAATAAAAAAACACAAATAAGTAATAGGCTTTATGCACTGCTAGAGTTTTATAGCTAATGATAAACATTCATTGATAGCTTAATGTGAGTATTTTCAATTTCACAAGGTTGTTTTTACAGCATTGAAGTTGTAATGTAATTACAATGCATTCAGTTAAATAGACTTAAGCATTCATTTAGTTGTTCAAGTGTAAAACGAGATGAAAAACTGTGTAAATGCAAGTGCTGTCAGTAGCAACAGGCTAGAAATTCCATTGAAAATACTGGGGTAAAATAAACTGCCATATTTTAAAAAGACATGGTGAGGGGAAATGGAATTTAATGCAGTGCTTCTTGTTCTGTCTGAGACCCGTATATCTAACAGGCAGTGAAGATTGCTGATTTTTAAAGAAATCAGATCCTAAACGTGCCAATTTTGTAATGGAAAGACAGTTGACTGGAAGCCCTTGGGCTGCCTGGCTGAAAATTAAAAGCCTGTGTGCATACAGCCCATTGTGGAACAAAGCACAACACAAAATAAAAATAAAGCACAACAAAGTGAAAGAGACAAAAATGCAAAGCAAAATAAACCACAAAACAAAATGAAGGCAGATGAAATACAAAACACCTTAAGACACAACACAAAACCAAAGAAACAAGACAGATCAAGAAACAACACAACTAAGCACAACAAATCACAAAAAAAACAACAGCAATTACAAAGAAAAGAAACAAAGCAAAACACAACACAACAAAGCAAAGCAGGCAAATGATAAATCTAAACGAATCACATTGCAACGCAAAACATAACACAAAACAATAGCAAAGTAAAACAAAAGACAAAGCAAGCAAAATAAAAAAACAAAACAAAATAAAAAAAACAAAACAAACCTTTAACACACAACACAAACCAAAGAAAGAGGTAAATTCAAATACTACACATCTAAGCACAAGAAATCATAGAAAAACAACAGTTAATCACAAAGAAAAGAAACAAAGCAACACACAAAACAACAAAGCAGAGTAGCCAAATGAAAAATCTAAACAAATCACAATGCAATGCAAAACACAAAACAAAAGCAATGTACTGTAAAACAAAAGACAAAGCAAACAAAATATAAAGCACAGCAAACAAAACAGCAAGAAAACACAAATAAGTAATTGTGAAACAAAACAAAACACAAAAGTAAAAATAAAGCCAAAAGCAAAGCACAACAAAGTGAACAAGGCAAAACTGCAAAGCAAAATAAATGAAAAACAAAACAATCCTCACCACAAACCAAAGAAACAAGGCAGATAAAAAACACAACTAAGCACAACAAATCACAATAAAACAACTGCAAATCACAAAGAACAGACACAAAGACAATTGAAAAATCGAAACAAACCCTAATGTAATGCAACACACAAAACAAAACAATAAAAATGTAAAACAAAAGACAAAGCAAACAGACAAAGAAAAACAAACCACAAAACAAAATGAAATGCGAAACAAAACTTAAAGAAACAAAGTGAAACAAAATATGCTAAAAACCAGTGATTTAAGATAAAAAAGTAAAGCAAAACAAGCACCAAAATGCACATTTGATTGAAAACAAAACGCAAAAACAAGGGTTGCATGCTGTGTTACACTAAGCGTGAGCACCATTTGCTGACTTAAACTTCTGAAGGCAGGCATTTAGATATAATCATATACAATCAAATGAAAGCTGTACTGGATTTATTCGCTCAGATTAACTCCAATCCTCAATGCAATCTCAGTTTCGGCAGTGCACCTTACATCAGATTACAAATCACTGTAATAACACCACCTCTGCATCAGAATCGGGTTTCATAATCGCTGTCACCAGTTTACTTGCGCGTTTAATTCTTAAGTGATATAAGTAAACAGATTTGCTAGTAATGGAGGAGATTGAGCACACGATCCTAATCTAAGCTTCCCTGCTGGACTGTGTGATTAATAAATAATAACAAAGTCCCTTTAGGTGTATTCTATAGTCTTTGATGATAACTAGTAGCTAAAGCAATATAAGAAGGTTGTTCATGTAGGCCATAATGCATGCTAAATAAATAGCCTCTGAAGATAATATTCTCATGCATTTCTTAATAAATTCCTGTAGAGGGCAGTGTAATATTTGACATGCTCGCACACACACACGTAACACATATTTATGACTCACTTGGCGAGTTTCATTTCAATCTGCTGACGGATCTCCTGTCTCTCCTGGTCACTCCGTGCTGGAAATATGTTCCTGTCCTCCAGCTCCTGTTTGCTGGGCCGATTCCGCAGCTTCACGGCCAACAGCTCCTTCCTCATCCTCCTTGGCAATGTGCCTGCACATATTTGATACATAATTCATCACTCAAATGACCCAACAATCTAATGTACTGCAGATTTCTGGACTGATCAAGATCTTTAGTCACTTAAAAAACAAAATAATCAAAATGAGCAATATGGTAAAAACTCAAAATCCTTCCATATTTTGTAGAAACCGTAGGCCTATAAGTGGGAAACAATAACATTGTATTACTAAAGTCAGTATTAAACTGAAGCTGTAGTCTTTTGTTCTCTAGAGAGCACAACAGCTGGAAAATCTTTAATCTCCTTGAAAAAACTAAAAGATGGATAATACTGTATATGGCAATGGTGCTCAACCCTGTTCCTGGAGATCGACCTTCCTGCAAAGTTCACCTCCAACCCTGATCAAACACACCTGAACCAATTAATTAGGACCTGAACAGCACTTGATAATTACAGGCAGGTGTATTTGATGGGTTGCAACTGAAATCTGCAGGGAGGTCGATCTCCAGGAACAGCTTTGGCATGTAGGTGAGTAAATAGCTTTTTTTAGTAAACTAATCTTTTCATACTATAATATATGCAGAAAACTACATTACCCACAATTCACTACAGACAAATCCACAAATCAGAAGGTTTTTGTTTATATATTTGATAACACTTTATTGACGGTCCATTTGAGTATTAGTAAACTGTCTGCTTAATATCTGTTGATACTGTCCCTTCAACAGACATTTATCTGACTATAAGAAACTTTGCAACTACATGTCATCTTACACTAACCCTAACCTAACCCCAACACTATAGTTTAGTTGAATTAGTTGGCATGTAGATGCAATGTGACTTAAATTCAACAAATGGACCATCAAAACAAAGTGTGACCAAATATGTAGCTCCACCTATTGCTATAAAGCATAACATGATCAAATATTTGTGTATGTATATGCATATTTTTGGAGAACAATATAGTTTTATTAGATTTAATAGAATCTGTTTAAACGAGATTGTGTTATTTACAATACTTCAATATCACTCCATATATCTAAAAAAAACAAATGCCCTGTGCATTTATGAATGTGAGTGGGCTTGACAAACCATCTGTAGAAACACTCTTCACTCTATAAAAAAGAAACAAAAAACACTCCACCTCCTTACTCTATCACTTAGGGTGCTTTCACACTAGCACTTTTGGAATGTTTTGTGCACTTTTGTGGAAACATGTTACGGCGGGACTTCAGTCACATGGTTTTGGCTTGCTATTGGCTGATTTCATGTAATTGACAGGCTGACCCCGCCCTAACACCAGTAAACACATCATTAGAGAAGTTAATTTGACTAAAAATTGCAAGATGAGTTTTGAAAAAAAAAACATGTGTACAAATAAATAATAACTTACAAATTATACAGCGACTTTTAACAGCTGTTCAGTTACACCCACCAGAAATGACAGAGTCGTTCCAGCTGTCGATATCATAGATAATTCCTGAAGCATCAGTGAAGCAGTGATCCTGTCGAACGTTTTCCTTGTTTTCCTCTGCTTCCTTTCTGCTCTCACCGTCTCCGCTTGGCTCTCGCTCGATGCTAAAAATACATAGAGAAGATGAGCTCACTTTAATGGATAAATACGTACATACAAGCATAAAACATAATGAAGATTGAACACCCTCACCTGTCCTGCCTGAGCTTTGTTGCCAGTGCTCGGTGCAGTTCCTCTATTATACAGCTAGGGGGCAGCGGTGGATGTATGCTACCTACATGCGGCGAGCCAGAAAACGGCCCTCTTAGAACCACAGGACTGGGACCGTCAGGGACTCTAGGCAGTTCTTTCTGGAGAAAAGAGTTTGACTGAGGCACTGATGCGATGACAACTTTATCTGCGTCTGTGGAAACAAAACAATACCTTCATATGTAAACATGGTAAAGAAAAGGATGATCAGAAGAAATGGACAGCACCTGAGTTTAATATATTAGTGTCACAGCAAAGGGTCTGATTGTTTAGGACCATGTGTTATTTCAGTTTTCTTTTTAAACAAATCTGCAAATGTGTCAACAATTCTGTGTTTTTCTATCAATATGGGGTGCTGTGTGTGCATTAATGAAGGAAAAATGAACTTAAATGATTTTAGCAAATGACTGCAATATAACAATATATACTTTCCGTACCAACTGTATATATAAAATACTGTGCAAAAGACCTAGGCCACCAGTATCAACCCCCCCCCCCCCAAACCCCCCCCCAAACCACCCCCCCCCCCCACTAAAAAAAATAAATTTGTTTTACCAAAAAAAAATTGTTGTTTTTTTGTATAATATTCTGTAGCATGTCAGTTTGAAATGTCAATTTACATTTTCAAACATTATTTTTGTCATAAATTGTAATTATACAGTGAGATTATAGTTTGCGGGCGAGGCAGTGGCGCAGTAGGTAGTGCTGTCGCCACATAGCAAGAAGGGCGCTGGGTCACTGGTACGAACCTCGCTGCGTAAAAACTTGCTGCATAAGTTGGCGGTTTATTCCGCTGTGGCGACCCCGGATTAATAAAGGGACTAAGCCGACAAGAAAATGAATGAATGAGGATTATTGTTTGCACAACAGGATGAAGGAACAGAACAAACTGAGAAAAACTAAATCCAGAAGAACTTTGGCAATATCTCTAAGATGCTTCAAAAGCTTCTGCAAAGCTACAGAACTGTTCAAAGTATTAGGCACTTGTGTACAGATGCTGTAAAATGAGGATGCTTTAAAAAAGAATGCATAAATACATTTTATTTAAAAATGAACTTATATTAACAAAATCAAATCAACATTTGATATGACCACAGTTTGCATTTAAAACACTTGCCCATAGTTTTTCAGGTATCTTTGCAGGTAGATTTTTTTAAGAATCTTACAAATGTTCAAAGTTCTTTCTGGATTTTATTTTAGTTCATAAATTGATACTGTTGATGTTTTACATGTATTTCATGTTATCCATTTTATTCTTTTGGTTTTTATTATTATGGTATAGTGTAAATGTGCCTTTTCATTTTGCTTTTGGTATTGGCTTCTATTGTTTTAGTTAATTTCTTCATGTTGTCCCAACATAAATTGCTTAAGTTAACTTACACTAATTGTTTTTTTTATTTTATTAAAAAAACGTTGATATAACACGAAACAATTAAGTTACCCTCCAAAACTTAAGAAATGTGTTTTCAACAAACAGCAAATTAAATTTTATTGTAAATTTGTTGAGAGTAACAAATTACTTAAGTTAACTTAATTTTACAAACTTAAATTAATTGAACATGAAACAATTAAGTTGTCCACAAAAAACTTAATAATTGTGTTGATACAACTTATTTAAAATAAGTAGTTTGAACAAACAGCCAAAGCAATTTTTAAATGTAAATTTGTTGAGTGTAACAAATCACTTCAGTTTTAAAATATTTAAGTTCATTGAACATAAAACAATTAAGTTGTCCCCCCAAAAAATGTAACTCATTTTAAATAAGTAGTTTGAATAAACAGCTAAAGTATTTTATGCAAATTTGTTGAGTGTAACATCGATTAAGTTAACTTAATCATGTTAACAAATTTAAGTAAGATTGAACATAAAACAATTAAGTTGCAGATACAGCTTATTTTAAATAAGTAGTTTGAACAAACAGTAAAAGTCATTTTTGAGTGTAATGGAGTCTAAGAAATCTAAGAGCTCCTTCATCCTCCACAAACAGCAATGGTCACAAGATGTTTCCAATAGTCCCCCCCAAAAATGGACCAAAAACATTGTTAAAATATTTAGTATGTTTGAACTGTAATCATACAAAAAATCTCCAAGAGAACTTTTGTGAGGTAAAAAAAAAAAAGTAAGCCGTGCCTATTTTTGATTACGCAGAGATGAACAGACCTTCCTCAGTGCTGAGCTGAGAGACCAGATTGCCATGGCTGTTTGGTGGAGACTGCTCCTGCTCTTCATCCTCTTCATCTTCCTCTTGGTCTTCTTCATCTTCCTCAACGTCTTCATTCTCATTCACAGAGAGAACGGCCTCCTCCTCGTCCCCCTCTTCTTCATTTGATTTTGGGTCTTCTGTCGGCTCTGTGTCCTGTAAGGAATCTACCACTAAAGGAAACACAAAATTGCAGGTGAGGAAAGTAGTTTAGGCTGAAATTTATTGATAACTCTGTATATTGTGTATTTGTAAAGGATTCAAGGGGGTTAGAAAAAAATAGTAAATAAAGGGTGTCAGTGGGGCAGTTATCGCCTCATAGCAAGAATGTTGCTGGTTCAAGCCTTGGCTGGGTCAGCTGGCTTTTCTGTGTAGAAATTGCATGTTCTCTCCGTGTTTGCTTGGGTTTCCTCTGGGTGCTCTGGTTTCCCCCACAAGTCTAAAGACATGCAGTATAGGTGAACTGGTTAAGTAAAATTTTTCGTAGTGTATGTGTGTGTGAATGAATGTGTATGGATGTTTTCCACTGATGGGTTGCAGCTGGAAGGGTATCCACTGTGTAAAACATATGCTGGATAAGTTGGTCAGTTCATTCCACTTTGGTGACCCCAGAATAATAAAGGGACTAAGCTGAAAGGAAAATGAATGAATAAATGAATGAATAAATAATTAAATAAACAATAAATTTTATAAAATAGCACTCCCATGCTATCTGTCAATGTTCAGTGAAGCAAATAGTTACGCCTTTAAAGTTTTGCCACTGCTAAGAAATTGTTTCTATAACACTTTAACATTTGAAAAATTAGTGCTTCAGGGGTAATTAAAATGTCAATGCTCTTCAAGTCAGGCATTCATGAAGATAAAAAGTTTTTGAAAGGTTTTTTTTTTTTATTTTTTTTTATGGAATGGCCATGTTGATAAAGACTTTTTAAATCATGTTTTCACTTTTTCTCACAATGCCTTGGACTTTACATTTCCAAACATTATTTTTGTAATTTTGTGCCTTGGACTAACAATTTTGCCTTTCCTATACCATTGTTTTAGACAATAAATTATACATAATTATATATAACTAAATTAAATAATCATTTTTTAACCAGACTCAATGATAAATAAATAATATAGTCTGTATTATATTAATCAAGGCAATGCAAACAATTATTACAATAAATGATTTTGAATAATTGATAATTGAAAATTATATAATATACAAATATTGTTATTATTGTTGTTGTTTATGTTTTTATTGCTAATAATATTCATTTCAAGTTCATTTATTTATTTTCTTTTTCGCTTAGTCCCTTTATTACAGTTTTTACCAATTGTTTACACACATTTTCTGAAAGCATGTCTCATATTTTCAGAACTCTACACACAAATCACAAAACACACACACATTGTGCAAAACTCTTTTGCAAAATGAAACTTTATGTTCAAAACAATGTGATTTCTTCTCAAAATGGTATTTTGTTTTCAAATGACACACACAAACCATCACATAAATAGACATTTATAAGAACAGTTGAACACTGATGTGCTTAATGTAAAACACTATGACCACTTCTTCTCCATTCATCATGACTTACTGTGAGCCTTTTTTGTTCAGTGTTACACTTACTACAGACATACATACAGAAGTGCATTGTAAAATATTTCAGAATATTGTTTTTATACAAAACACTCAAAAACCAAATATATTTTACTGCTTTTCCCAACAAAAACAGTGTGCACAGCGTTCATCCCAACCAACACAAAGTTGCACATAACATGGTCTACATATACCATCAACAGAAGGACTTACAGAAAACAGTTACAGTAATAAATAAATAAAATAAAATAAAAACCAGCTATACTGCATCCTCTTTTCTGTTTTAGTCTGGCCAAGTAGTGGGGTAAATGTCACCTTGCATGTCGAATCCAGCCATGAAAAGCATCAACTCCTATAGCTTGGAGAAGGGGTACGTGTGTGTGGATTTCGGTCATACACTTTTCATCTCCAAGCAGAAAAAAAATTCTCAATAGGATTGAGGAATGGACAATATGGAGGGAGATAAACAACTAAAAACATGGGTGGGCAGTGAACCAGTTATGAACCAGACGAGCTCTGATTTCTAAATTGCAATTCTGTGTGACAGGTGTTTACCTTAGTGATGGGTTAGTATGTAAAGAAGGACAACTGACTTTACAATTCTGAAAGACAGTGTGTTTCTTGTGAAAACAAGAGATTTTCTGCATGAAAATTGTGCAAAATGCAGATAATTGTGCTTAGTGCTTTGAAAAAGTTTGACTTAAACCTGCAAATTGAGTGTAAAGCAGAAATTGTGCTTGTAGTTTAGCAGAATTGATTCAGGGGGTTGGTGCGTCAGTTACATGTTGTGTTCATTGTGTCTGAAGTACAAGTAACTGTGTGTAAACAACTGAGAAAAACTGTAACGCTGTGTACGCTTTTTTGAGGGGTAAAAATAAAGTAAAACATATTTGGTATTTGTGTGTTTTGTATAAAAACTATTTTCTGAAATATTTTACAATGCACTTCTGTAGGCCTATACCGTCTGTAGTGAGTGTAACATTGAACAAAAAAGCTTACAGTAAGTCATGATGAATGGAGAAGAAGTGGTCATTGTGTTTTACATTTAGCACATCAGTGTTCAACTGTTCTTCTAATTGTATATTCATGTGCTGGTTTGTGTGTGTCATTTGAAAACAAAATACCATTTTGAGAAAAAAATCACATTGTTTTGAATGTTGAGTTTCATTTTGCAGAAGAATTGAAGGGTTTCGCCCAATGTGTGTATGTTTTGTGATTTGTGTGTAAAGTTCTGACAATATGAGACATGCTTTCAGAAAATGTGTGTAAACAATTGGTAAAAACTGTAATACAGCATTTGAGGATTATATGACTAAATATAGTATTTATTACAAATATTTTTGTTAAACTTTAAATATGATTAATTTAACGCACCTCTACTCTCAGCCCAAACATTTTTTTTTCTTGTTATTTAATGTTACCTAATAGCACAATTACTAAGCTCTATCTACTGGACATTATTAGTTTGAAATAAACTACAGTCGAAATAAATGGCGCCAGTAAGAAAACTGTACACATTTGGTTAAATATGAGAAAGACTGTATGAGATATGTTTTTAATCCTGATATTGTACCTATTATTGCAGTAATTTTTATTTTATTTGAATTTTTTGTTGGGTGGATCTCGGGTTTTGTTTTATATAATATATATTAATAAAAAATGTTTTAAAAAAAAAAGAATAAAATAAATTGCAATGCTAAAAATACACACACGCATTGGATAATCTGGATATATCTACATACAGTTGAAGTAAGAATTATTAGCCCCCCTGAATTATTAGCTTCCTGAATTTTTAGCCCCCCTGGATTTTTTTTTTACCTTTCTGTTTATTTCTGTTTAACGGAGAGAAGTGTTTTTTTTTTAACACATTTCTAAACATAATAGTTTTAATAACTCTTTTCTAATAACTGATTTATTTTATCTTTGCCATGATGACAGTAAATAATATTTTACTAGATATTTTTCAAAACACTTTTATTCAGCTTAAAGTGACATTTAAAGGCTTAAGTAGGTTAATTAGGTTAACTAGGCAGGTTATGGTAATTAGGCAAGTTAATGTATAATGATGGTTTGTTCTGCGGACTATAGAAAAAAAAATACAGCTTAAAGGGGGTAATAATATTCATATAATATATATATATATATATATAAATGTTTTTAACTGCTTTTATTTAAGCCAAAATAAAACAAATAAGACTTTCTCCAGAAGAAAAAATATTATCAGACATACTGTGAAAATTTCCTTGCTCTGTTAAACATCATTTGGGAATTTTTTTAAAAAATATATATTTTTTTAAAAATCAAAGGGTTGCAAGTAATTCTGACTTCAACTGTATATGCAGAGTTGAGGGATAAGTTATTAACCTACTGTGAAATATTTATTCTTTTTTAAACATTTGTCAGGTGTTATTTAATAGAGAGATTTTTTTTCTACTGGAGAAAGTCTTATTTTTTTAAATAAATAAATAAATAAATAAATAAATAACAATTGGTTATAGAACAAACCATTGTTTTACAATGACTTGCCTATTTAACCTAATATGCCTTTAAATGAAGCCTCTAGTTTATTAATAGGCCTTTAAATGGCACATAAGTCTGAATACTAGTATCTTAAAAATTATCAAGTAAAACATTGTGTAAGACAAGGCAAGTTTATTTATATAGCACATTTTATACACGGTGGCATTTCAAAGTGCTTTATATAAACAAGAATAAAAAGACAAAGATAAAATGATTAAAAACAGAATAAAATGTGTTAAAACAGGTTATAAAAGAATAAAAAAAGAAAAGAAAGACATGATAGTGTGATCTGTCGGACGTAGCACAGTGCTCATTCAGTAAAGGCACAGCTAAACAGACGTGTTTTCAGTCTTAATTTGAATGTGCCTAATGTTGGAGCACATCTGATAATTTCTGAAAGCTGATTCCAGTAGTGAGGGGAATAGTGGCTGAAAGCCGATCCACCCTGCTTTGACTGAACTCTTAAAACTTCTAGTTTATTTGATCCTAAAGATCTTAGTGATCTATTAGGTTTGTATTCAGTGAGCATATCTGTAATGTATTGAGCTCCTAGGCCATTTAGTGATTTATAGACAAGTAGTAATACTTAGCAATCTATTCTGAATGTAACTGGGAGCCAGTGTAAAGACCCAAGGACAGGTGTGATGTGCTCTGATTTACTGGTTCTGGTCAGAATCCTGGCTGCAGCATTCTGGATGAGCTGTAACTGTCAGACTGTCTTTTTGAGAAGACCAGTGAGGAGGTCCTTACAGTAATCCACCCTGCAGCTGATGAAAGCATGAACAAGTTTCTATAAATCCTCATTGGTAACAAAGCATCAAATTCTTGCAATGTTTTTAAGATGATAGTATACTGATTTACTTGGACATGACTATTGAAACTCAGATCTGACTCCATAATCACAGCAAGATTGACCTTATTTTTTGCTGTTTGACCCTTAGAGCCAAGGTATGCATTCATCTTGAGAACCTCATCTCTATTCCCAAAAGCAATGACTTCAGTTTACTCTTTGTTTAACTGAAGAAAGTTTCGGCACATCCAATTGTTAATTTCATCAATGCATTTGCAGAGGGTGTCAATGGGGCTTTAGTTATTAGGCAATAAGGCTAAGTAGATAGAATGTAATCAGCATAGCTGTGGTAGGAAATTTGGTTCTTTCTTATTATTTGGCTCAGAGGAAGCATATAAAGGTTGAACAGCAGAGGTGCCAGAATCGAGCCTTGTGGGACTCCACATGTCATGGGTGTCCACCTAGACCTACTGTATGGTAACCTATACTGACATAGTAACCTCTCCCTTCAATGTAAGATCGGAACCATTTGAGGACCATGCCAGACAGCCCAACCCAGTTTTCCAGCCTATCCAGAAGTATGCTGTTATCGACAGTGTCAAATGCAGCACTGAGATCGAGCAGTACCAGCACTGTTAGTTTGCCTGAATCTGTATTTAGGCGGATGTCATTGATTATCTTTATAAGCAGAGATGTATAGTAACGAAGTAGAACTACTTCACTACTGTACTTAAGTACTAAAAGGCAGTATCTGTACTTTACTGGAGTATTATTTTTTTCTCCTACTTCCACTTTTACTTAAGTACATATTTTCCATGAGTTTAATACTTTTACTCCGATATATTTTTTATGTGCTGCATCGTTACTCGTTACTAGGGGTGTCAAAATGATTGATATCAGTTTAGTAATAGGTCATAACCGGTTATTACGTGATGACGTCATTTATCTCCTATGCGCGATGTCGCAATACTATGGCGAAGGACGGAGGCGCGAGGGCGAGGCGGCACAGCATACCAGCTGCTAGTTTACTGTTAGGGAGAAATGTTGTAAAACTTCACCTCTGCCTATCTCTCGCTCTCTCACTTTGGGCATTTGACCCGCTGGCCAGTTTGTAAGGTAACTTTTCCTCTCTTCTTAGCTGTTAAAGCTGTGGATCCAGACATGAGCGTGCCTCATGTGCAATTAAGTTTTCTCCACTGTGTCTATTACCTGTGATAATCGCGTATTCTTCCCGCCATGGGTGAACAGCGCTTATATTTCTAAAGCCCTTTCTGTTGAGGACAATAACCAATCATAGCCGTGTAAGACCCGCCTGTCAGCGCTCAAAAAGCAGGCGGGATGATATTGACATGAGTTTATTAGCTGTAAATGCTTGTGCTGTCTTCTGTGCATGATTTTTGTTTGATACATCCAGAAAGAGTGTTTTCTTTGAGCAGGTCAAATTAAGGGCACAGTTCGTATATCTGACTGCTGTATTAAAGGACAAAATTTTATTACAAAAAACCCTTTAACTGTCACACCAAGACAAAAGCAATAGAAATTTTTTTGATTGCATTTCTTAACTCCTAATGTCGCTAGGTAACACAATCAGTGCATTTTTATTCAACACATCACATTATTTCTAAAATATCAGCCTCTACCAAATGGTTGAGATGTTGGTTTATGGTAAAAGTACCAGAATTAATAAATAAACTACAGAAAATATGAACTGTAAGACCAATTTCATTAAAAACATGATAAAAATAAATAACAATTATTACTAAATCATAGCCATAAGCCATAAAATAGTTCAGATTTTCATTTAACACAGTAATATATACACATTTTCCTGTTTTTTTACAATAAAATCAAAATCAAGTGAATTTGTGAAGCAGGATTTAGTTTGCTTGTTTAGTTTAGTTTCACGAGTGCTTCCAGAAGACAGAACTCCTGTTTATTGTGGTATTAACCAATCAAACTTCAAAACTCCCAAAGTGTGAGTGTGTCTTTGTGTGTGTGTGAGTAAGAGTGAATTATGTGTGAGTAAGAGTGTTGTTTTAACAGTGTGATTGTACCTGTGCGTGCGTGTGTGTGTGTGTGTGTGTGTGTGTGTGTGTGTGTGTGTGTGTGTGTGTGTGTGTGTGTGTGTGTGTGTGTGTGTAAGAGAGAGTGTAAAAACAATTGCAACCTATGTAATGTCCCCACAATTCACAAAAATGTGTGTGTGAGAGAGAGAGATAGAGAGAGAACTGTGTGTGTGAGAGTGTATGAATGTGTGAGAGTGGGGAGAGAGTGTACATTTAGGTGTGTGCAGGGCAGTGTGTGTGTGTGTGTGTGTGTGTGTGTGTGTGTGTGTGTGTGTGTGTGTGTGTGTGTGTGTGTGTGGGAGAGAGAGAGAGAGAGAGAGAGAGAGAGAGTATGTATGTGAGTGAACATGCTGAATTATCTCATCAGTGAAGGCATTTTCTGGTAAAAGGGCCTGACGATGTGAGCTCTTGTACCATAGAAACTATTTACAGAGAAAAACAGTATCATAAGCCATGTTTCTTTTCGTTCTGCTTAATCAAGTACCCCAAAAAAAATATTTAAAATAAACAAAACAATTAGTGTATTTTGAATGCTTTCTTTAATAACTACATTACACAATACTTGTACTGTTACTTTCAGTACTTGAGTAGTAAATTTTGAAATAAACTACTTGCAATACTTAAGTCCAAAAAATGTTGAATACTTTTGTACTTCCACTTAAGTATGGTGCTTAAAGTACTTAAGTATGGTGCTTCTACTTCTACTCAAGTCAATTTTTGATAAAGCACTTGTACTTTTACTTAAGTATGGGTCTCTAGTACTTTATACAACTCTGTTTATAAGAAAGCTCTCTGTACTGTGATGTGGTCTGAAACCAGATCGAAAATTGTCTAAACACCCCTTGAAGTTTAAGAACTTGTTAACCTGATTAAAAACTAATTTTTCAATGATTTTGCCAATGAAAGTTTGGCCTGTAATTGCTCAGTAGGGTGTCTGATGTCGGCATGTACTAGGGCGGCAGAATATATCATTTTAGCTTCAATATCGCAATTCACAATAGTCACATTGCAGCATCTGCAATGTGTTCCTTTTACAGCAACGATGTTGTAATGTAATTAAAATACAATAAGTTAAATAGACTTAAGCATTAACGTAGTTGTTCAAGCGTAAAATGAGATGAAAAGCCGTTTACACGTACGTGTCCATCAGGATTAGCAGGCTAGCGCAGAAACTTCATTGAATATTCTGGGGTAAAATAAATGTTAACGTTCTAAAGACATAGCATGTAAAATGTAATTTAATGCAGTGCTTCGTGTACAGTCTTAGACCCACTTTATATCGTACATCAATCAGGCAATGAAGATCATAGATTTTTAAAGAAAACAGACCTTAAACACACTGATTTTTTAACGGCATACAGTCAGCCCGAATCGCTTGACGCAGGTTACTGAAAAATTAAAAGTCCTTCTGCACACTTCTGCATATACCCTATTCCACCCTGCAGGGCCGGAGTGGGACTCTTTTTCAGCCCTGGAGTTTCAAGCCTTAGACCGGCCCACCTCAGTTCACGACTGACTATATTAAAATAAGGTCATTTCCAATTCAGTTTCTAATTACACTATCACGTCTTTTTTTTTTTTTTGAGAAAACAGCTGCTTTAAAACTTTAAATGTTCAAAAACCCTAACAGTATTATATGTCTTAACAATAAAACTATAATAAAAAAAAAAAAACATACTCAGACAAGAATCAAGCCCGGCCGGCGGCGTCGGAATCTAACGTGCTAACCACTAGACCACAACAGTTGTATATGAAAGATGGGTAAAGTAATAAATAAGAAGACTGTAGTCAAGCAAGTAAATAAATTAATTTAAAAAGTGTGACTGCTGAGAGCAACAGATTCTGGAGCTAGAGACACCGGCCCTCGCGGCCAAAAAACGGACCGGCCCACCGGGAATTCTCCCGGTCCTCCCGATTAGCCAATCCGGGCCTGCCACCCTGTGATACATTATCAATGTAGCCAAGTCTTGATATTTATTTAAAGGTACAAAAGATCTGAATTAATTCATCAGCCTTGTACTGTTTAGGCAGCAGTGCATACGGTGACACTTCTCGTAATAGTGGATTGAGCACATATCAATGTTTCATTTTTACATAATATATAAAAGTGCTGTTAATGAAAGAAATACATCTTATAACGTTTTGATGAATTTTCCCCCTTCATTTACAAATATCATGATAAATTGCGGATGGTTTTATATACTGCTGATATGGTGATCGATTATTATCAGGAGCAAAATATGATAACATCATATTGTATCATATTAGTTTACTTGAATTTCTGACTACTTATTTCACCTTTACAGTATCTCTGCTCTATCTAATGCTTGTGATTGCAATTTCTTTGATTCGCCCCTCTACAAGATTATACCAATCAAAGTTGATGATTTCATTCCAAATAGCAATTGAATTCTAATTCAAGACATCTGCCAAAATTGTTTTCATAACGCAATATAAATCGCAGCAAAATAAAATATTGCATTATCCGATTTTTCCAGTATTGTGCAGCTCTAGTATGTACTGTACTGTCATCACGGCAAAGACAAAAGAAATCAGTTATTAGAAAGTAGCTATTAAAACTATTATGTTTAGAAATGTGTTGAAATAAATTTTGTCTCCTTTAAACAGAACTGTATAAACTGTATATATCTGTTTGATGAAGTGCACTCACTGCAAGGGAGATTGTCTTGCTCTGAGCTGAGGTACTCCATGCTACTGATGCTGAGGATGGGCCCCTGAGAGCCGGGCAGCCGGATCTCAGAATTGGAGAGTCCCTGGATGGGGCCGCTGGGGTCTGGAGAGTGAAGTCCACAGGCCAAGGCCACATCTGCACACAGACCAACAGTTCTTTATACATTAAAGCTTGCACTGGATTGCTTAGCTCACAAACAGTCATCGACATAACTTACACAACATATACAGTACATACACAGAAGCAGTTTTATTCACACACAATCATGTAGCTCCATCTGCGCTGTTCCCCGGCTAGTGTGAAGTGGGAAGGTGTTTGTGAGTTTGACTTTGAGATTGCTCATTTGGGGATGATATTTGAGATCTCCATAGGGGTGCTAGGAAGTGAAGGGCTATATACTGTGCTGATGGCACACCTCTGGCTCTTAGTTTCTGTTTGTTAACTTCCAAAACATCCCAGAGAGCTGAGCCAGGGTGAAGACTTAATATTTAGAGGTTATATATAGCGAGGGAAATAAGTATTGAACACACCATGTTTTTTTCCTGGAAATAATAATATTTCTGAAGGACCTATTGACATTGAATTGAACCAAATTTTAGTAAAACCCAAACGATACAAACATTATAAAAAAATCTAAAAAATGAGTTCTGTGGAAAAACAATGAAGAGACAGAAGGAGAAAGTACTGAACTACTAAAATTTATTAAACCTCTTTAGGCCCAAGGTGTTTTTTACATACATTTTTTATTTCTCTTTGGTATTTGGGCTTATTGGTACCTAATTAGAATAAAACCTAATTATCATCTTTTGATATGTAGAAAAAAAAATTATGTCTATATATGTGGACTTGTGGTCCGAATTTAAATAAAAAGCTTTTACCTGACTGTTTCGTTATGCATATTTAACATAGAATTTTTTTTTAACATGTTTTGACTATCAGGGAGAAAAAACTAAATTTTTTGACCATTTTGGACTTGTAAAAATAGTGTTTGGGACATTTTGTATGCTGCACAACAGTTGCTGTATGAAACTATATGTCTGTAACAAAATATAAAGCTTTTAAAGTATTATAAATAGCCACTTAAAAGCTTAAATGTGCTGTCCACATATGTGGCCACTAAGCCCTAGAATAGTGGTGCTCAACCCAGTTCCTGGAGATCGACCTTCCTGCAAAGTATAGCTTCAACCCTGAGCAAACACCTGAACCAATTAATTATGACCTGAACAGCACTTGATAATTACAGGCAGGTGTGTTTGATATGGGTTGCAACTGAAATCTGACGTGTTTAATATTTATAACCCCCACTGTATAAGAATTTTCAAATATAAAATCCCTTTTTAGGGTGACGCAGTGGCACAGAAGGTCACTGGTTCGAGCCTCGGCTGGGTCAGTTGGCGTTTTTGTGTGGAGTTTGCATGCTCTCCCTGCGTTCGCGTGGGTTTCCTCCGAGTGCTCTGGTTTCCACCACAGTTTTTGCAAATCATATTCATTATTTCAACTGCAGAAGAGCAACCAGAACACACAAATAGAGTGACCCCAGAGCACAGGTGTCAAACTCAGTTCCAAAAGGGCCGCAGCTCTGCACAGTTTAGTTCCAACCCTAATTAAACACACCTGATCAAACTAATTGAGTCCTTCAGGCTTGTTTGAAACCTACAGCTAAGTGTGTTGAAGCAGGGTTGGAACTAAACTGTGCAGGGATTCGGCCCTCCAGGAATTGAGTTTGACACCCCTGCCCTAGAGTGATGTCTTTTGTGATTTCCACATGTTCAGAAGCAATGTGAATGGACTTGTAAACATACTGTACAGAAGATCCAGTTTTTTGCTTTTTGGCATGTGGCTGTTTGCCACAAGCTTTGTTTGAGCTCAGGTTGACCATGTTTCATTACTGCGCTCCATCCTTTTATTATTATGGTGTTGTGTTTTAGCTGTGTATTTAAAAATGGTGCTTCTCTGTTGTCATTCCCCTGGGCTTTTGCATGTGCAAGCAAAGATTTTGATTAAACCAATCAACTTTTAGCAGTGAGTCTAGCTCCATCCTTTTAGAAACACAACATTATGAAATAGTACCAAAAAAGCAGTGCAGTAAAGTTCACTGTTTTAAGTAAATTTGACAGTGGAAACAGAACTAAATGCATACCATACTTTACTGCAGGAGTCACAAAAATTGTTCCTGGAGGATCTGTGTCCTCAAGTCCTTAAGTCCTAATCAAGTTCTTAGTATACTTGACACTTCCAGAAAGGAGTGTTATGGCAAGTTGGAGCTAAATCTGCAGAGATACCTCAAGGATCCAGATTGGTGACCCCTGCTTTACTGTATCGAACCACAGCACTCAGTGGAAATAGGCCATAATAAAGTTTATTTTTTGTGAAGGAATTTACATATTTTGCAGTACAACCAAAATAACGTTTACACATGATACATTATCGGTTGTCTAAAAAAAAGAAAGTCATAGACTTTGTAGCCTTCTTAACCCTTCTGGCTAGGCGATTAACTCTTCTGAACTGGAAGAGCCCTCACCCTCCTTCTCACACTTGTTGGATAAGAAACGTTCTTTATTTTATGAAATTAGAAAAAAATTAGGTACTCTCTTCATCGAACTAGCACTATTTTTTATTAAATTGTGGGAACCCCTTCGCAAATATGTCCAAACTCTTTAGCTTGACCCTGCTCCTTCTGATTGAGTCCCCACCCCCTAATGCCCAGCTTTTACGGGAAACTATTTCTGGTCAACTAATTGTAGACTTGTTTTTTCTGTATATAAGACTGCACTAGTGTTGTTGTTTTTTAATTATTTATTTATTTATCTATTTATTTATTTTTATTTTTTATTTAATATTATTTATTTATTTAGTTTTTTTATTATTATTTGCTCATAATACTCTTCAGTGTATTTGCTTATTGTTACATGTTACATGTTTCACAATGTATAAATAAAACATTAATTAAATAAATAAATAAATAAATAAATAAATAAATAAATAAAAAAGAAAGTCATACACAACTAGGATTTCTCTGGGGTGAGTAAATCACAGTCTATTTTTCATTTTTAATGAACTAACCCTTTTAAAAGTCACTAATTTCATCTTTTGTGTAACACAAAAGTTATTTTTCATTGTATGGACAAAAACATACTTTCAAATATTGTGTCTGTATTGTGTTCCACAGAAGAAAGGAAGTCTTACAGATTGGGAAGAACACAAGGGTGAATAAACTGACAGAGATTTCATTGTTTAGATGAACTATCTTTAAAAAAACAACAACAAAGTAGTGATGACTGACTGTTTACTATATTAAAATAGTGAATGAAACCTTTGCTGTTCTTGACACAGGATTGTGTTAACTAATTTCCTACTCATTTCCCAATTTTAACCACCATCATCAGTCGAGCAATCCTCCCTCATTCTCTGCATGCATCTACTATCACTTTCTCTGCTAATCTCTATTGGATGATGATATTGTCTCATTATGTAACTAAACTGTTTCTAAAGCTGTCTGTAATCGGTTCACTCATTTCACGCTTGATTAACAGATCTCTCGCCTTAGGAACTGTTTCATTAAAACTAAAAATTGCTGCTGACACCTTAATTCTCAGGAAACTTTCTCTAGGTCTTTTCGAGTTACGTAATTACAGACTGATCACAAACCACTGCTGAACAAAGCTGTTGCCTCTCAACTTAAGGCACAGCAGGCTTCTTATCTTCTACACAAGCAGAATATTGTCCTTTACATAGCAGAGACAGCTCTTCACAGGGTCATAAATGACCACCTCCTTTCTGCTGAATCAGCGGTGCTTAATATTCAACTCCTTCTGGACTTCAAGTTTTTATTGCATTCTGTCTATTAGACGATGGCATCACTGAGACTGGAAACTCTCCTCTGGTTCAGTTCTTCAATGACAAACAGCAGTTTGTTTCTCTTACAATACTTAAATACTGCAAAGCTCTGTTTTCTGGAGTGGCACTCAGGGCTCTGTTTTTGGATCTCTTTTTTACCCCAAAATGTCTGCAGATTTTACTAAAGTGCAAATTAGGGGTTAATTTCACTCAGAAACATACTCTACCTGATAAAGTCTTGTCCCCTATCAAAGTTTTAGGAACAACAAATAATAACTTGACTTCTAGTTGTTCATTTGGTATCAGGAGAGGCTTATATAAAAGTCAAAGGCCTCTAGATTATGCTTATTTTACCAAAACAAAATATGATTATGCCTTGATTTTTAATTATCTAATTAGGACAGTAAGGTCTGACTTTACTTAGACAAAAAATAGTCAGAAATAAAGTACAGTATAAAATATAAAGTTATGGTGCAGTGAAAAATAATTAATATTTTGTGTGAGCTTAAACGACAGCATCCATACATCTCTGCAATGTCTCAAATGACTTTTTAATAAAGTCATTTAGAATGGCAAAGAAAGAGTTCAGACAGGACTTTCAGAGTGCATCAAGATTATTCGGATTCACCTTTAATGCCTCCTTCTTGATCTTACCCCAGAACTCCATAATGTTTATTCCTGATGACTTGGCTGGCCAATTCTGGAGCACCTTGACCTTCTTTGCTTTTAGGAACTTTGATGTTGAGGCTGAAGTATGGGGAGGAGCGCTATCCTGCTGAAGAACTTGCCCTCTCCTGTGGTTTGTACCGTAACGGGCGGCACAAATGTCATGACACCCCGGGCTATTGATGTTGCCATCCAGATCTCTCGCACGCCCCTAAATTCTTCCTTCACCAAAGTTGACTGATTTCTGTGAGAATCTTGGGTCCATGTGGGTTCCAATAGGTCTTCTGCAGTATTTGTGATGATAGGGATGCAGTTCAACAGATGATTCATCAGAAAAATCTACCTTCTGCCACTTAACTAAAAGTCAAGTTATTATTTGTTGCTCTTACAACTGGGATCAATGAAAAGACTTTTGTCAGACAGTATACAACACCACCACACTTTCAGTCACTTGATTTGAGACAAACAAAAGAAACAAAGCCAATCACTGAGACTTGAAACTCTCCTCTGGTTTAGTTTTTCAAATAGCATTTATATTAAATTATATGGAGACACTAACAGCATGTCCATTTATTAGATCATTTATCAGATCATGTTGCGGCCAAAAATCTATTACTTGTTGACATTCAAAATTATCATGTTTTGTCTAAATAATTAAAAATGTAAACACCAAAACCTAAAAATCAATCTATAAACTATAACTAATCTATAACTAATCTATAAACTAAACAATTTTTTACACTAAATTAAAACTATTAAAAATGATATTCAATAATGATATATATAATAACAATGTGTTTGGGGTAGATGTATGTGTGTATATCAGACCGCGTGATTTTGACTTAGCTCACCTGACCGCTGTAATGCCCCCCCATAATTGTAAAACTTTTCTATACAGTGATAATCCAGATGTGAACTACTTTTACAGTAATCAGCTAGTTAATAAATACCTGACATTTGAGTCTCTTTGCTGATCTTTAAACTCCTGCTAAAATGAGCTATGGTTTCTCTCTGTCCAATGACAGTGCACGTTTCATTTACAAGCGAGAGGGTTTAGCTTGACTTGAAGCAAAATTTGATTGGTTGCTCCCACGTGTGGAATGTCCAATTACATTTTTTTTAACTTTTGATTAAACACATTTAAATATGTCTATTTATTTGTCCCTCAATTGTCGATTAAAATTTTGATTTATTTATGCACATTTTATTGCTTTAATTATTATATTGATAATTTGAATCTTCATTTTATTTCAATATTAAACACTATGAAGCCATTTTAGATAAAATAATTCAAACACATCTTTGCAGATTCATCTGCATGGACAAGCAGCACATTTTCAGTTCAATGCACTAAACAAATTATAAAACAACCATATTTTCTTACCTGTAGAGCTCTGTTTCAGCTTCTCGTTTTTCTTTTTCCTCCATTTCCATGGCCTGAAGATGCGTCCCAGTGTTGCCAGTTTGCTGTGGCGGCGGATGGGAGGAGTGTGGACTCCACTTACTAAACAGCTGGAGCGCAGCACCTTCTGCTGCTCAATCACATCTGTGAAAAACACAGCACAGACAAGAAACATCAGTGCTTTACTCCTAATATTAAACAGATCTAGTGAGGTCCATGAGGCTGAAACTGGCTGCTTCATTTAGAGGAGAATTTAATCTGATTGAGGCCATGTTTCAGTGGATTTATTTGCCGAAAGCCCATCCTGCTCATTTACAACTGCGCAAAGCAGATTAGAATACAGATGGTGACACATTAATCATCAATATGGAGGAATTTAGGTGAACTTTAAAGAGCACATGGACCCAAGCTGTTTTAGGAGCAATTTAAATACTTCAATATATTAGTAGGTATGGTTTATTTTATATGACTGTTTTATTGGGTGACACGGTGCCACTGTTTCCTCACAGCAAGAAGGTCGCTGGTTTCAGTCCTGACTGTGTCAGTTGGCATTTCTGTGTGGAGTTTGCATGTTTTCCCAGTATTTGCGTGGTATTCCTCTGGGTGCTATGGTTTTCCCAACAGTACAAAAATTTGCAGTAGCCTATAGGTGGGTTGAATAAGCTAAATTGGCCGTAGTGTATGAATGTGAATAGCTGCGTTTATACTACCGCGCCTGAAGCGAGTGAGCCAGGGCAAGCCAAGGCCAGTCGCGTTTCCACTGTAACTTCCGGGGACTGATCGGGCCAAAGTGGGGCTTTCTCGGGGCCAGAGGCTGGCCTTTTTTCGGAAATCCTTTTATCGAATACCTTGGGCCAAAGAGGGGGGGTGGGGGGGTAAAAGGAGAGGCGGACTTTGCCCGAGTCTGGTAAAGATGGCATGCCGTCATTACACTAGTTTTCCTATCGTACACAAGTTCATGCAGCAAACGAGCAAATAAATAAATAAATAAATAGGGGAAAGAAAACATATAGCTGCTTACTTTATAATAGGCTACTCCATGAAACACCTCTAGGGGTCTTTCTTTCTTTCTTTCCTTCTTTCTTTCTTTCTTTCTTTCTTGTGATAATGTCTTTCTTTGATAATACAAAATATGAATACAACAGTAAGACATAAACTTTACAAATGACATGTCCACTTTTGTAGGCTCAAAACATTAGTGTTATATCTTGATGAAATAGCCTAAGCTATATTGAAATCATTTAAAGAATTACAAACATTGGATATAATAAAAAACACATTAAATAAACCAATTTAAAACAAACATTATATATAATATGTTTATATCATATATGTTATATATCATATATAACATAAATTTTTCAAAGGCCTCTGAAAAAAAAGATTTTAGATATTTTCTAAAAACAATAAGGAGGAGTTTTGAAATTATATTTATAAAGCATTTGGATAAGATAAGATTATAATAATGAAATAATGCATTTTTTTGGGAAACGTAGAAAGCAGAAACGACCTTCTTTTCTGTTATCCAGTTCTGCACAATTTAAAATTTAAAAATGAAATTTTTAAAAGTAGAGCTTTATTAGTGAATAGCTGCTGAGCGCAACAAAATAGCCTAAATGTTATTGTTTGCTCTTATGTGCTAAAACACTTAACACTTTCCTTTACTTAAGATCACCGAATAATATGCAACATCCTTAAATGATTATTTTAAACAAAGAGGAATTACCTATTACGTGTCATATAGTCTAGGGAGAAATTAAAATGTGAGTATGTATGGATGTTTCCTAGTACTGGGTTGCAGCTAGCATCCTCTGTGTAAAACACATGCTTGATAAGTAAGCGGTAGATTCCGCTGTGGAGACCTTTGATGAAAAAAGGGACTAAGGTGAAGGAGAATGAATAAATAAATGTTTTATTGTATTTTATTATGACACTAATTCTGATTGTTTTGCATGATCAAGCCTAGTCTACTGATTTTTTAAATATATCTTTTCTCATTCATTCATTCATTCATTCATTCATTCATTCATTCGTTCATTTATTCATTCATTTCGTTCATTTTCGCAAGGAATTCATTTAAATTATATATATATATATATATATATATATATATATATATATATATATATATATATATATATATATATATACACATATTAGTATTACAAAAACACTAGCAAATTAAGAAACGATGAAAATTCTTACAACACAAACAACTGAAGAAACACACAGCAAATTGGTCACCACACAAACAACTAAAGAGAGGCGCAGCAAATTGATTCAAGGGGACCCAAAACCATAAGGGACCCTGCTGAGATATGGATTTATTATTATGCCGTGACTGTTGCTCAGTGAAGTGATTGGTGGTCTTTGAAAGGTAAGTTGTTTTTCGTTTATTTTAATATCTGATTACATGACATAATAATACATCCATATCTCAGCAGGGTCCGTAATGGTTTTGAATCCCCTTAAAACATTTCCGTTGTGATACATGGATATTTGCAAGTGTTGTGACAAATTTGCTGCGCATTTCTTCAGTTGTTTGTGTTTTGACCAATTTGCAACACGTCTGCTGTACAATTGATGAAGATAATTTCTTTATAAACTGGTGTTTTTTGTAATAGCATGTGCTTTCCTAAATTGCTTGCATTAAGCTCTCTCAACCACCGTATGACAGGATTAAAACAGTATTTCCTACAATTGTCCAACAAGGGACTTTAAATATTTTAATACATATTTTTTATTTTATTGTATTTTATTTTATTATATTTCAACACTATTGCTATAAATACAGCACTTGCTGAAGCAAATGAAACACTTTAACGTATTTTATTTTTATTTTTACACAACTGTTTTATTTCAGCCTGATCTCACAAGCAAATGTGTGAGTTCCGTGGTACAAAAAATGTATGATTTAAAAAACGAGGTGTGGCAACACCGCCCCTAAACCCAACCGTCTCTGGGAGATGAGCAAATCGCACTAAATTGTGCGAATGAGATTTATATGAATTAGCCACAATATCAAAAGGTAACGAATATCCTTGAGCTTGTGTTGTTTATTTTGTCGCTGGATCTAATTACTCATTTTAAAAGCAATTTAAATGCTGTAACTATGTCTATACATTTAAATGAATTTATTTCGAGTTTATTTTGGCCTGATCGATTCGACCGATACTCATTTTAGAAATACTTAAATGCTTTTATAATTTGTTTTTATTTTATGTTGTTTTGTAATTGAAGTTCATGAAGTAGTTCATTAATTTATATTGTTTAATTTCATATATTAAATACACATTTAGTAGTTTTTTATTCTATTAAATTCTTCTTTTTTTTTTTTTTGGTTCAGTTGTTTAAGTACAGTTCGGCATGCCTTAAAGACCATATTACAAAAACAATTATAATTTCTTCTCTGGATAAATATGTCAAATTCATTCATTCAATTATTTTCCTTCAGCTTAGTTCCTTTTTTCATCAGGGGTGGCCACAGCAAAATAAACCGCCAACTATTCCTGCACATGCTTTACACAGCGTATGCTCTTCCAGCAGCAACTCAGTACTGGGAAACATACTCTCTCATTCACACTCATACACTAAAGCTAATTTAATTTATTAAATTCACCTGTGCCACATGTCTTTAGATTGTAGGGGAAACCTGAGCACCTGGAGGAAAATTCCACACAGAAATGCCAACTGGCTTGTTGTGAGGCGACAATGCTAACTTTATTTTATTATATTTCAACACTGTTGCTATAAATACAGCTCAAGCTAATTGAACACTTTCACCCATGTTTTTATTTTATTTTATTTTACTTATTTTTTTTATTTTGACACTACTGTTTTATTTTGTCGCTGAATCTAAATACTCATTTTAAAAGCAATTTAAATGCTACAACATTGCCTTTAAATTCAAATTAATTTAATTAATTCGAATTATTTTAATAATTTCTTTTAGCCATATTGATTCAACCGATATTCATTTTAAAAGTACTTCAAGTGCTTTTATAATTTATTCTTATTTTTTGTTGTTTTAAATTTCAGCATAGGATTTCATATTTTAACATTTTATATTACAGGAATTTATATTACAGATCATGAAATAGATTATTGTTTTACATTATTTAATTTCATTTATTAGGGCACATTCAGTAGTTCTTACATTTATTTAATTAATTGTAATTATTTTTGAGAAGTTTTGGGCAGTTTTTAAGTACAGATTGGCATGCTTTAAATCCCACATTACAAAAACATTTATAATTACTTCTCTAGATAAGTGTCAAATTAAACTAATTTTATTAACTAAAGCTATGATACAAAAAAAAAAAAAAAAAACTATTATACTATACTGGTAAAATAAAAACATGTATAAAACAAAAGCTAATATGATAAGTTCAGATGTAAAAACCTCTAAATGCTGTCTGAAAAAAATGAGCATTTTTATCAGGCTCCTGCATGTGCAGGTTCAGTAATTTCACTTTTATGGCAAAGGATAAGTTCTTTCCATCATCGTCAAAGTAAAATACCTCAACATAAGCAAAGAAGATTTGGAATAAAGCTCTTTTGTGATGGATATTTCAGACGGCACTTAAAGGTTTTTGCATCTGAACTCATTTAGGTAAAATTTAAACAAAGATTAAATAAACTAAAATCAGGTTTGGAGTTGTTGATGTGACATTTGGTTAATATATTTCTTTCATGATGCTATTTATATGCTTGCATACAAATTTGTCAAAAAAAATTAATAAGGAATTACATAATTTCCTTCTTAACTAGTGATTACAAATGACCCCATCTTTTATAAAAAAGTTCCCCTTATCTTTCCATGAAAATGATCTGTTACACTCTTTTACTTTTGAGCCTAATTACAAACACATTATAGTGGTTTTGGTTTTTCTTTTAAATATTCAAACTCAGTCTGGATGTTCTGAATATCAGAAGAATATACTTTATTGAAATATTTTTTTTCAAAAAAGCAGAGACGTCCATAAGCAGAGCCATCCCTAGTCTCACTCCAGGACAATCTAAAGTGTCTGTGTTCTTCACAATATTTATACTGATTTTCTCTCCCCACATTTCGTTGTAACTCTGACCATGTTTGGATGTTTTCTCTTTACTGAGGGGTTTAGTATATCTCTAAGTGTCCATGTTATTCTGGGCCCTGTCCCCTACAATGCAAACACCTGTTTTCACACCAGAGTTCTCTCTCCGTAGATTCAATCTTGTCTGAGTGTTTACATACAATGGCATGATGGTACATTATTGTCATAAAATGTCACTTATTCTCTTGAAAACCTCTCACAATTACAACTTCATATGTGTATTTTACATACACATTGTTTTACAAATAAACTCATTCTCCAGCAGCTCCAAACAATAATGACCTTACATATTCCTCTACAGGAGACCCATTCCACACACATCAGTTGTCACCTTTCTTTTCAAAATACACCACCAATTGTTGCCCTTTTTCCTCAAAATACATGTCTAAGCATCTCTGGGTGGTTATATAGGTAGACATCTTCAGTGCACGCTTATATAGAATAAAATAATCTTCGTCAACATCTGCTCACATAAACACACACACACACACACACACACACACACACACACACACACACACACACACACACACACACACACACACACACACACACACACAGAGTTCAGCAGCGGTTTATCCTGAAAGAACAATGGCATATTTCCCCACACAAAGGCTGTGCGACACCCACAGCAGCAGCAGCAGCATCTCCCTTTCCTCCAGCTGGCTAGACCTAATCCTTTTAAAAATTCACACGCAGGAAGAGCTCCATTCACAGGGCCCATGAGTCAACGCTGTGCTACTGAAATAGTGTTGTGTGGGCGCGGGTGAGCGAGCAAGCGAGCAAGCGAGTGAGTGCCGGTGTTGTCTAGTTTTGACCCCCTGCCAAATTATTACCCCCTTGTTGACGTCGCTGGATTGCCTAATCCAAGACTTCACCCCAAATCCTAACCCCTCCCCCACACCTGAACCTAAACCCACCAGAACGAGTGAGGTAATAATCCGGCAGGGTTCACAACCATGAGAGAGAGAAAAGAATGGAAAGAAAGGTTAAAAATGATCACAATTTAAATCGAAAAAGAATAATAATGAGTTTGTATCTTACAATTTTAAATCATTAACTCGTTATTTTATGTTACCATCTCCAAATTCTGATGTTTTTTGTCTCGTAATACTGAGAAAAAATCTCCCAATTTGGACTTTTTTCTAAGATATTAACATTAAAGTCACAATATTTTTATGCATATACATAATAAATATATATAAAACATTTTATATATTTGTTTATTTTATTTATTTTTTAAAAGTGTGCAGAAACAAATATCCATTTTGAACCAAATTGATGTGAATAATGACTATTGTTTTTATTGAACAAAAATGTTTTTATTGCTTTTGTAAAACAAAATCCAATTTGTAAATTTGTAAACACGATTTTTAAATTCAACAGTAAAACTTATTTATGTTTTCATCAAATGAACTAGACTTGTATATCTTTGAATTGTGTTTTGAATTTGCAAATTAGATTTGTGTGTTTATGAATCGTGCTTTGAATTTACGAATTGAATTTTTGTATTCTTGATTCATGTTTTGAATTTACAAACTGGATTTGTGTATTTTTAAATCATGTTTTGAATTTACAAATTAGATTTGTGTATTTTTTTAATCTTGTTTTAAATTTATGAATTGGATTTGTGTACTTTCGAATGGTGTTTTAAATTTATAAATTAGATTTGTGTGTTTATGAATCGTGTTTTGAAATTACGAATTGAATTTTTGAATTTTCAAAAAGTGTTTTGAATTTATAAATTAGATTTGTGTGTTTATGAATCGTGTTTTGAAATTACGAATTGAATTTGCGAATTTTCGAAAAGTGTTTTGAATTTACAAATTAGATTTGTGTGTTTATGAATAGTGTTTGGAATTTACAAATTGGATAGCATACTTTCGAATGGTGTTTTGAGTTTATGAATTGGATTTGTGTATTTATGAATTGAACTGTGTTTTGAATTTATGAATTAGATTTGTGTATTTTCAAATCAGATTTTGAATTTACAAATTAGATTTTGTGTATGTTAATTTTGTTGTGGATCTATAAATTGTATTTTGTAAATGTATTACTGATCTGGCTCCATACTACAGAGTAATATATATGTGAAAATATATACTCCTATACTCCACTATTGGCTAATAAATCAGCATAAAATTCTGCGACTGAATTTATTAGTGTCTAACAAGTCATTAATGTGCTGTCAGTCAATTTATTTGATAAAAGGACGACATTTCAGCCTGTCAAAATGATCGCCTTTTCTGCGGGAAGGAAGCACCCAATAACTGCATAAAATTACTGGTTTACTAGAATAAAGTGAACAAAATGTAGACATTTTGAGTGTTACTGGGACATGTCTCTGCTTTGTCTTTTATTACATCCACCAAAACGCACATTAATAGGTGTGAACGGATTCAGGTCAAGCCTGAAGAGCAGAGCGGTCACAGCGGGTCAGTGAAGCCCGGCCGCTATCACTGCCGACCGACCATGGATAAGACTTGGGCTGCTTTCCGTCTTTAGGAGAGGGAGGATGGGGAAACAAGGAGGGGGTTTGGGGGTCTGTTGCTATACGGAAGCGCTCACTGAAGAAAGACCTTCAGCAGCCAATCAGGACCCGGACTTTCAGCATTATAATATCCCGCACACACTGGCCTCTTCTCCAGAGCAGGGCCCGCTTCACAAATTGGTGGACGAGCTTCTGGCGTCGGAAATGTACATGTAAATGTAGTCAATATTAGCAGATGTTGAGTAGTAAAAAATAGGAAACACGATACTGGAGCATATTTGAATGAATATGTGTGCAGTATAAGCAAGGGAGGAACAGGGAGCACAGCGGACAGCACACTGCCTGCATGCTGGCTGTGTGCCACACATGCCCACAGTATACCAATATCTCAAAAACACCTGTCAATGCCTGACAAAACCGCTGATTTAAGAGTCACAGTGATTGTATGGAGGTTTCTAGTGTCTATGAAGCAATCACTATAGGCCATTTGTGTTCATTAGAAGTTTTTTGTCATAGATTTTACTTAACAACATGTTGAGATTATGTATAAATATTTAAAATTATGGTGATATAATGGTGAATATGATACACACACACACACACACACACAAACACCGTGTGTGTGTGTGTGTGTGTGTGTGTGTGTGTGTGTGTGTGTGTGTGTGTGTGTGTGTGTGTGTGTGTGTGTGTGTGTGTGTGTGTGTGTGTGTGTGTGTGTATGTGTGTGTGTGTGTGTGTGTGTGTGTGTGTGTGTGTATTAGTTGTCAGAATTATTAGCCCCCTTTAATTTTTTTTTTTTAATATTTCCCAAATGATGTTTAACAGAGCAAGGTAATTTTCACAGTATGTCTGATAATATTTTTCCTTCTAGAGAAAGTCTTATTTGTTTTATTTCAGGTACAATAAAAGCGTTTTTACATTTTTTAAAAAAACCTTAAGGTCAAAATTATTAGCTCCTTTAATCTACTTTTTTTTTTTTTTGATAGTCTACAGAACAAACCATCATTATACAATAACTTGCCTATTACCCTAACCTGCCTAGTTAACCTAATTAACCTAGTTAAGCCTTTAAATGTCACTTTAAGCTTTATAGAAGTGTCTTGAAAAATATCAAGTAAAATATTATGTACTGTCATCTAGGCAAAGATAAAATAAATCAGTTATTAGAAATGAGTTATTAAAACTATTAGAAATGTGTTGACAAAAATCTCTCTGCTTAAACAGAAATTGGGGAAAAAATTAACAGGGGAGCGAATAATTCAGGTGGACTAATAATTCTGACTATGTGTGTGTGTGTGTGTGTGTGTGTGTGTGTGTGTGTACATATATACAGTTGAAGTCAGAATTATTAGCCGCCTTTGATTTTTTTCTTTTTTGAATATTTCCCAAATTATGTTTACAGAGCAAGAAAATTTTCACAGTATGTCTGATAATATTTTTTGTCTGGTTCTCGGATCTGATTAGCTGATAGCTTTGTGATATTGTGCAATAACAGCATTCATACAGCCTCTTCACTCTTGTGTATTACTCCGCCCACACAGAGTGACAATAGATAAATAAACTCAGTAGAGTTTGACAAATATTGCAGCTGTTGGACAACATAAACAATGTATAACTTAAAACAATGTACTTTTGAGGCCTTTTAAGTCAAGAATGTAGTTGTTTAGATTGCAACCATGCAGTTTACATTTACATTTACATTTAGTCATTTAGCAGACGCTTTTATCCAAAGCGACTTACAAATGAGGACAAGGAAGCAATTTACACAACTATAAGAGCAACAATGAATAAGTACTAAAGGCAAGTTTCAGGTCTGTAAAGTCTAAGAAGGGAAGTGTTAGTAGTTTTTTTTTTTTTTTTTTTTGTACAGTTAGTTAGTGTGATATTCAAAGAGGCAATTGCAGATTAGGAAGTGAAGTGGAGACTAAATAGTTGAGTTTTTAGTCGTTTCTTGAAAATAGCGAGTGACTCTGCTGTTCTGATGCAGTTAGGGAGTTCATTCCACCAACTGGGCAGATTGAGCGTGAGCGTTCGCGAAAGTGATTTTTTCCCTCTTTGGGATGGAACCACGAGGCGACGTTCATTCACAGAACGCAAGTTTCTGGAGGGCACATAGATCTGCAGAAGTGAGTGCAGATAAGAAGGTGCTAGGCCAGAAGTCACTTTGTAGGCAAACATCAGAGTTTTGAATTTGATGCGAGCAGCAACTGGCAGCCAGTGCAAACGGATAAGCAGCAGAGTGACATGTGCTCGTTTAGGTTCATTGAAGACAACTCGTGCTGCTGCATTCTGGAGCAGTTGAAGAGGCTTGATAGAGTTAGCTGGAAGCCCAGCTAGTAGAGAGTTGCAGTAATCCAGTTTGGAGAGAACAAGAGCTTGAACAAGGAGTTGAGCTGCATGTTCAGATAAGAAGGGTCGGATCTTTCTGATGTTATAGAGTGCAAATCTGCACGATCGAGCAGTTCTAGAAATGTGGTCAGAGAAGTTTAGTTGGTCATCAATCGTTACTCCAAGGCTTTTCACCATTTTGGATGCCGTAATGGTTGCCCCATCCATCTGGATTGAAAAGTTATGGTGTAGAGTCGGGTTGGCAGAAACTACAAGCATTTCCGTTTTTGCGAGGTTCAGCTGAAGATGATGATCTTTCATCCAGTGTGAAATATCCAACAGGCAGGCTGAGATACGAGCTGGAACCGAGGGATCATCAGGATGAAAAGAGAGGTATAGCTGGGTATCATCAGCATAGCAGTGGTAGGAGAATCCATGTCTCTGGATGACTGGTCCTAGAGATGATGTGTAGATGGAGAAGAGAAGTGGCCCAAGAACAGAGCCTTGAGGTACCCCAGTGTTTAGATGCTGTAGGTAGTTCATTTATAATACACTTTATTTTTTGTTTGCTTTGACCTGGTTAAAGAAACTAGGTTCCACTTAATTTTTTTTTATCACTATCTTAGCAGTTCAGAAGACAGGTCTTGCAAATGTGTAAACCCTTTCTCATTGGGTTGACACATTTTCCCCACTATTTTTCAAAACAGTTAACCTGGATGTCATTCAAACAGTCCAAACTCAATTGTTTTAGCTATGGTAACCAAACAGAAACTATTTATTCCTAACCATTAGAAACTACCAAGATCAGTATGAATTCACTGAAGCACCGGTTTGACACTCCTTCACACAAATCTTCAATTAGCAATCAGTCTGCAAACATTAAAAACGGTGGAAGGTCTGTGTTGTTCTGTGCCAGCATAGATGGAGGAGTGCTATGTCCTATACTCCCAATAGATTTGACTGTATGTTGGTTTACATGTGTTTTCTCTAATATTTACAGTATTTTTTTATTTTATTTTTTTATACAGTATTTCAGTTTTCAGCTACAGTTTGATAAAATGTCACAAATTCATATAAATTTAATCAAAGCATTTCTTATTCTGGATCCAATTCTTTGGAAAAAGGCAAATTTAACAGCCCAAATAGAAAGACAACAAATGGCATTGGCAATAGGCTACAATGGCAAGCAATGGTGCAATGATTCACACTAAGTTCTGTATTTCATATTTTGTTGTCAATTGTGTAATGATTAATTGAAAGAGCTCATACACTTGTTGGCAAGTTGTGTTTTTTGAAGGTAAAAACTAGCTTTTGTTGCATATTTTAAATGTTTTGACACGGTACGTGCCTTTTGCAAGCAAAATGTGTCATTTTGACCATGAGTGCCGCTGTTTAGGTCTGTCTGCTAACTGTTTTGAAAATGTGGAGTTTCAGTTGACAGTTGCATCAAAGCAATCAAGAAAAACTGTAATAGAGCCTATTTTAAATAATTATCATTTAAAGAAATAGTGCATCGGCATCCATCAGCCTGTCACACTGAATAGAGCAAACAAGGTTGATGTTCTGCCACAAAATGGTGACAGAGACTGCATAATAAGCCCTTAGAGGAGAGAAACTCATCGTAATTTCTAACTACAGCTGATCAAATCATTATTAAACTGGTAAGTGACTTTCTAAGTTAACCTCTCTTTTGTATGTTGTAGTGCTGTATTTATATCATAGGCTGGTAGTGTTTGCTTTGCTTTGACTTTTTAAGGGTTAATTATTGTGATAACCCAAATGGGAAATGTCTCTAGACTGATAACATTTCATGCCGTTCAACTTTATCAGGGGCACCGACTATTGAAATTTCCCCACCAATAATTTAATTCACTTTAATGAATCACACTGTCAATATTAACCTAGACATGCAGAAAGGGTTGAATCAAGTTTTCTCCTCGAATCGCACAGCATAATATCTTTAAAGTGACGTTGGTGAAGTAGCAGCAGTTTCTGCTGTTTTGATGTGAATGAATGGTAGAAGAAAGGATTTTCCTCATACAAAAGGATTTTTAGACTCTCCATGTCACACAATCATGCCATCAAACTGCTGTATAAATGCAAAATCACACTCGTAGCAGTGCGATATGGCTGTATATCGTCACTGGTAGGACACTATGGCACTCGGCCTGTGGCCTCGAGCCAACGACCGCCTCCCACCAGTGCCGCAGCCACATCGCACTGCTACTTGTGTGATATTGCTCACATGTAGCCTAGTTTATATAGCTTGATAAGTTCAAGTTCAGACAAAAAATGTCATGGTTAAATGTTTAAAAAACTTATCATATTTTATATTATCACTGAATTAACTTATCGATAAATGAAAATTGAAAATTGTGGTGATATATGCATAACAATATACAGTATATGGTATGTATAGCTTGATAAGTTCAAGTTTAGACAAAAAGTGACATTGTTACAGGGTTAATTCACTTTTTTGATGTTTTATCTTATTATTGAATTAACTAATCAGTAAATGACCAGTTACTGTTACAATCATTGAAATACCACAAATACTCTTGTAATCTTGATACAGTACGGTACATACATCTACTGTTGTATTCATTGTTTTATACTTTGAAACAATAATTACAATTTAGCATTTATTTAAAATATCGAATCATATCTGAATATACATATTATACAAACAAACATTTAACAAAAATATTGATACAATAATTATGATAATAATCAATATTATACAAAAAACACTTTTATTGTAGTAGCAATTTTGATACAGTATAATAGAAATTTACCATCTTTCTGGATTAACTAACCTGATACATGTATATTAACTAATGCAAATCTGTTTGTTCAGAATGTTATTTTTATTTATATTACAATCAGTTCACATTTCAAGTCCAGCTTGGTCAGACATCATAACAACATTAACAATATGATACATTTTTTTTTAAATAGCATATCATACAGCTTCCAAGAGGATTATGACACATTTTATACGATAGAATTGTTACACATTAGATTGTAATACTATTCATATTTTAACTGATTGGATGAACTATTTTATTTATCTGACAAATATGCAGGATACACACTTTTAATCTGTCACAGTGATCTTAAAACAATATGGTATGTTATAAATTTACCACTCCTATAGGCTTCACTGTTGTAAAAAAAAAACAGCAGCAAAACAGACAAATAAATAAAAGGAGCTCACATTAAATATTGCTTCCTGGTTTGATTTAGGCTCCTTTAAAAGTTCATATGCGTTTATCTCTGTCACAGCTCATTGAAACACTTTAAACGTGCTTTAAATAGAGGGAGATCTGTTCATTAAACAGGCCCAGACAACAAAGACCCTTTAACACTGCAGATTGGCAAATACTGATTCCAGCTCTGTCAGCAAAAGCCACACTCCTTCAGTCTGCAGAGCCCTCCACACCTAGAATAATATTCACCTTTATGTTTTGTCAACCACACACCAATCAAACCTTTAATCCTGTTTGTTATAAGGGTTCTAAAAGGTCTTGCAGTGCTGTCATAGCACATGTTTTGTTTGTTGAATAAAACGCCCTGAGTAAAACCCATAAAATACTGTGGTAATTTATAGTACAGTATTATACTTTACAGTTTTTACAATTTATGAATCAATTCTAATGTAGTATTAATGATATAGACTATAATAAATACTTTAGTACACTCAAAAAAAAAAAAGAAATCTGGGAAAAATGGAAAAAGTACTGGCAGCTCATTACACAGATATTTTTTTCAGTGAATTAAAAACAGAAATTTTCCTTTAATTGACAGAGTGTCCACATAAAAAAATGGGACTGTATAACCACCATAAAACATGAAACATTTTCTATTAATTTAAGGGTTTTTTAAATATTAAAATCTTTTATTATCTGTGTTTTAAGGTTTTACCAACAGTAAAAAAATGAAATGTTTGTGTTTTAAAAACATATCTAGATTAAAAAATGAACAGATTCAACACCACCTCTGTGACACAATGGTACAGATTTTTGCAGTTTTGCCCCACGAGAGGCTTGCAGCTGTGCTTATTGTTAACATACAGTTTTTAAAATATATGGTCTCCTTTTATAGATCACCTGCCCTCACACATGAGAGAAATGGTTTTGTGTGTCAATTATTATTATTTTTATTTTTATTTTATTTTTTGTCGGAAGCTCACAGGGAGCTTTGTTTTTTTTGTTGTAATTTTTTTCCCTTTTGACCTGTGTGAGCTTATTAGTTGGTCACCAATTTTAGTATTTATAGATGGTATGATGTTTCTCTTTACTTTTATTTTTTCCCTACCTCCATCTACTTATTGGTTAATTTACATATTATTATTTTTTTTACTATAACTTCATTAACCCATTACACATTTTTATAAAACTTTGATTATGTCTGTAAAAGCACATTGTACATTCATTTTGATAACCTTAAACATGTTACAAAAAAAAATTAACAGATTCTGTTTTAATTGTATACCTACAATAAAAAATGAACTATTTTACAATTTTAAGGCTATTCAATCAGTATAAAAATGCGAAGTGTTAAGTATATACACATATAGTTGAAATCAGAATTATTAGCCATCTTCATTTTTAAAAAAAATATTTCCCAAATGATGTTTAATAGAGCAGGGAAACTTTCACAGTATGTCTGATAATATTTTTTCTTCTAGAGAGATCTTATTGTTTTATTTTGGCTAGGATAAAAGCAGTTTTTAATTTTTTTTTAAATATTTAAAAGTCAAAATTCTTAGCCCCTTTAAGCTATTTTTTTCGATAGTCTACAGAACAAACCATCGTTATACAATAACTTGCCTAATTATCATAACCTGCCTAGTTAACCTAATGAACCTAGTTAAGCCTTTAAATGTCATTTAAAGCTGCATAGAAGAGAAAATATCTAGTCAAATATTATTTACTGCCATCAAGGCAAAGATCAAATGAATCAGTTATTAGAAATGAGTTATTAAAACTACTATGTTGATAAATGTGATCAAAAAACCTTCTCTCCGTTAAACAGAAATTGGGGGAAAAATCAAACAAAGGGGCCAATAATTCTGATTTCAACTGTTTACATATGGGAAAATAAACTTTAGTTATGGTTTAGCTATAGTAAAATAAAACATTTTTTTCTATATGTATGCGTAGAGAAGCAGTAAATAATTTATTAACTGTGCAGTTACAGTGATAACTGTGGTATATTTGTAGTGTAAGTAAAATAAAACAAAAAAAAAAGAACATTCTCGATCTTCCATAAAGGATTTTGTAAACAAGCAGATCGCTAACGGACTACAAATCCACCATTACATGAACTACAAGTTCCAGACATGTACTGCTCACACGCACCTGTTCCAGGTTTCGCTGATTGCACACACAGCCAAGTGATCATTATGGACTCATAACAATGACTACAAACACACCACATATGCACACTTCATGGCTGAGTCTTGTTTAAATGTTTGGGAACTTTACGACAAACTTTTTTTTTTACCTTGTCTTGCTGTGTTTGATCCTCGCTTTGTTTTAGTGTTATCAATTGCATGTTATTTGACTACAACTCTGGATTCTCTGTATGTACCTGATTGCTCCTGTGTTGACCATTGCTTGCCTAACCATTCCTGTTAATAAAACCTGGCTTTAAATTTGCACTTCATTGTCTGCGTCCCCTACACATTACACTGACTTTGCTCACACAGGGTATGACAAACTTTTTTCTCACCTTGTGGTTTTCCCAGTCAAAAATGAACAGCCTACAAAAAATTACTTCTAAATCTTGTATTGTATAAACTTTGAAAGACTCGTTGCCGTGGAGGCGACAATTAAGTTTTTGAAGGCACAAAATTCATCTCTTCTTGTCCAAATTGACGATCTTGAGAACCTATCAAGAAGGTCTAACCTGCATATTATCAACCTTCCGGAAGGTAGCGAGGATAGAATAGACCCCATCGGTTTAATTTCTGAGCTGCTTAAAGGTATCATGGACATGCGTGTTTGACAACCCTCCTGAACTTGGCCCAAAGCCTGGACCAGGGCAATCTCCAAGACCATTCATTGTTTGCTTCCACTGTTTTCAAGAAAAGAAAAAGGCACTTAATTGGGCCAGATGACTTGATGTTAAATTCAACGGAGTGTCATTGCGACTATTCCCGGATATGAGCGCAGCCATCAGTGAAGAAACGCGCCGGTTTCAAAGAAGTCAAACAGTCCCTATACCAGAAAGGAATAAAGTTCCAACTTCTGTATCCTGCTCGTCTCCGGGTCAAACTCGGCGACAAAAGTCACACTTTTGATTCACCAGAGAATGACAAGGCTTTTTACAAACAGCGCAAGTTGTAACAAACTTGCACAAGTCTAAATACTTGAATTGGTTTAAACGCTCTTGACTGCGTAGGTATATGCAAATGACATTGTCAATTTAATAGAGGCAATGAAGTAATTCTTCCCTTATTTCCTTCAAGATAAGACGGAATGTTTGTTTTCAGTTGTTGCCTTTACGTATATGCGATACCTTGGGTAGTAATGACGCGCTATGCTGTACCATGTGAATATATAGTGGTTTGGGATTCCTCAAGAAGATTGAGTAGAAAAGACTGTATAATCGGAAGACATGCAAGTTAAATATAGGGTTTTGCGGCTTGTTTCAGTTGGGGAAACAAGCATTGGGAACATGTTGGGAAATTAGTTTTTTTTGTTATGTTTACCAAGGAATTGATAATTTTTTTTTTGTTTTATGTTATATTTACAGAAGTACTTGTAAGGAAACATGTACGCCGTTGATTACATACTTGTTTTGCGAATACCTGTTTAAATCTAGATTTGATCATGTCTATCTAACAAGACCGATTTAACAAATTTTCCTGGGGGTTCGAAAGTTGGTTTTGTTAGCTGGAACGTTAAAGGCCTAAATGGCCCAACCAAAAGAGGAAAAATTTTTGTATATTTAAAAAAAATTAACATTTTAAATAATATATTAACAAGAAACCCACTTATGCAGTAGTGATCATCTCAGGCTTAAGAATCATGGGTGGGCCAAATCTTTTACTCTGACTTTAATTCTAAAGCAAGGGGCACTGCCATTCTGATACACAAAAACATCAAATTTACGCCCTCTAATGTAATCGCAGATCATCAAAGAAAATATGTTATTGTCTCTGGGAGTTTATACCATTACCCTGTTTTATTAGTTAACATATATGCCCCTAACTGGGATGATGTGTTTTATTAATAAGCTTGTTTCTCTGTTGCCAGATCTTAACTCCCATGTCTTGATTTTTGGTGGTGACATAAATTGTGTTATGAATCCTCCCCTCGACCGCTCTAATCCAAAGTCTTTATCCAATTCTAAGATGGCCCAAGCCTTATAAACATTCATGGACCAAGTGGGAGGTGTTGATCCTTGGCGATTTCTGTTTCCACAAAGGAAAGTATATTCCTATTTTTTTACAAGTTCACCACTCCTATTTAAGAATTTTTTTGTTTTTTTTATATAAATATAGATAAATCTCTCCTTCCTTCTGTTGAACAAATTGATTAATTACCTATTGTTGAATTGGACCACGCTCCTGTGCAATTAGATTATTTGCAATTTGAGGTATAATGAAAGACCTCATGGAGGCTAAAAACATGCTTATGTTCAGATCCGGCATTCTATACATTTATAAAAACAGCTATAATTTCCTAATGCACAACAAGTCAGAATCTATATCAGCATCTACACTGTGGGAGACACTTAAGGTAGTTTTTAGGGGAGAAATAATTTCATATTCTTCCATTCTTAAAAAACAATGGCAAACAAAAACTAGATGATTTGTTCTTGACATTGATTCTATTAGAAGAATAGATTGGCAATGTTCCATATCTCCCTCACCTGAACTTTATAAGGAAAGGTTGAACCTTCAAGTTCAGTACAATCTGTTATCAACAAATAAAACTGAATGGTGTTTATTACGTTCCAAAGGATATACACATGAACATGGTGATAAAGCAGGACGGCTTTTAGCTCACCAATTGAAATCTAAAGCTGCCTCTCAAATTATACTTAAAATTACCAACTGTAACAATAATTTAATGGTCAATCCTATTGAAATTAATAATATTTTTAAGAAAAATTTTTCAATTTGTATACATCTGAAAGCCTTGAATCTGATTCTGTAAAGTTTGAATTTTTAGACAAGATAGATATATTCACCCTTAATCCTGAACAGAAAACCTGTTTGGATGAGCACATACAAATAGAAGAAATTATAAATGCTATCTCATTAATGCAAAATAAAAAAAAAACCTAGCCTTGATGGCTACCCGATAGATTTTTATAAACAAATTGCAAATAAACTAGCCCATATTCTTCTTGATATGTTTATGGATTCTTTGGAAAAGGGTAGCTTACCACAAACCTTAAACGAAGCAAACATTATTCTTTTGTTAAAAACCTGATAAAGATCCTGTAAAATGTAATTCTTACGGTCCAATTTCTCTCCTGAACTCCGATATTAAATTCTGGCAAAAATTCTTTCTTTACGATTAGACAAAGTAATAGAAAATTTGATTTTAAAAGACCAAATAGGTTTTGTCAGAGGCCGACAACCTTTTAGTAATATCCAGAGATTGCTAGGGGTAATCCACTCATCTAAACTTTCCAAAGATTCTGTCCCTCATGTAGTCATCTCTTTAGATGCTGAAAACGCGTTCGACAGGGTGGAGTGGAAATATCTATTCTCTGCGTTGGAAAGATTTGGTTTTGGCACACACTTTCTCTCTCTTGATTAAATTATTATATTTTCCCCCTTAGCATTAGTAATTACAAATAAAGTTTGTTCAAAATTACTTCTCTTATCAAGGGGCACAAGGCAAGGATGCCCTCTTAGCCCTTTATTTTTTACTTTAGCCATTGAGCCCCTTTCCATAGCGTTAAGATGTCCACAGCATTTTACAGGCATCAACAGTAGGCGCATGGAAAATAGAGTATTCCTATATGCTGATAAGATGCTGTTATACATTTCGGATCCGATTTAAAGTATTCCACAGGTAGTAAAGATATTGAATCAATTTGGAACTTTCTCAGGTTATAAGCTAAATTTTAATTTTCAAGCAGTGTTTGTTTTCTATAAACAATAAGGGCCTCCATATCTCAAAAAAAGATGTACCATTCAAAATGTCTGTATCAGGTTTTAAGTATTTAGGGATAAGTATAACACAAGGATTCCCTAACCTTTACAAAGAGAACTTTACTCCTTTAATTGAAAAATTAAAGCAAGAGCTTAAAAATGGAACTTGCTGTTTCTTTCCCTTGCAGGAAAAATTAATTGTGTAAAACATTTTTACCAAGATTTCTATACCTGTCCCAATGTATCCCAATCTTTCTATCTAAATCATTCTTTCAGTATTTAGACAAACTGATCTCATCATTTATATGGGGTGGAAATACACCTAGAATTCAGAAGGAATTTCTCCAAAGACCAAAAACTCAAGGTGGATTAGCACAGTTGAAGTAAATACCCTTAAGATTTGGTTCCAATTTAGATGATCTTTTGATTTTAAAGACATCTTCATAGCTAGCCCTATATGCAAGAATCACTTATTTCTTCCTTGTTAAATTCAGCTTTTGATTGTTGATGATGTCTTTGCTCCATTCACAACTCTCTCATTAAAATACACACTGCCAGGATCACATTTGTTTAGATCCTTTCAAATTTGACATCTAATCCAAAATTATTGTCCTACATATCCCTCTATTCCTCCTAATACAGGATTGGATGCAGTATTAAATATTCCATTACATTTGAATGGAATCATTTCTAATGTATATAACACCTTAAAGTAAATAAAAAAATATTAATCTAGACAAAATCCATGCAGAATGGTCAAAGGATTTGGGAGTTGATATTTCAGAGGAAACCTGGAATAATGCATTACTGAAAGTAAATAGAACAACCTCCTGTACTAGGCTAATTAGGCTTGATTCAATTCAAGGTCCTCCACAGACTTTACTATAGTAAGGCTAAGACTTTCCAAGATATGCACAAATGTAATGTAGCATTCTGCTAAAGCAGATTTGGCTCATATGCTTTGGGCATATTTTGTTTACTTTAGTATTAATTAATTAATAATTTTTTGTTACTATTATTATTATTTATTTTTTATATATTATACACTTTTTATTATTTGCTTTTTTTTTCTTTTTGAAGGGGAGGGAGGTTGTTCATGGGGGTGTAACAAAAAAAAAAAGAAAAAGTCTTGTCAAATCCTTGTGTAATAATTCACCTTGTCCTTGTGTTTCTTTCAATAAAAAATGTTATATAAAAAAAAGAATTTGGCGTCAACAACATAAAAGCATGGATTCATCCTGCCTTATCAACGGTTTAGGCTGGTGATGCTGATGTAATGGTGTGGGGGATATTTTCTTGGCACACTTTGGACCCATTAGTACCAATTGAGCATCAAGTCAATGCCACAGCCTATCTGACTATGTCCATCCCTTTATGACCACAGTGTACCCATCATCTGATGGCTAGTTCCAGCAGGATAACGTGTCATGTCATAAAGCAAGAATCATCTTAGACTGGTTTGTACTCAAATGGCCTCCACAGTCTCCAGATCATAATCCAATAGAGCACCTTTGCATGTGGTGGAACAGCAGATTCGCATCATGGATGTGCAGCTGACAAATCTGCAGCAACTGCGTCATGCTATCATGTAATATGGACCAAAACCTCTGAGGAATATTTCCAGTGCCTTGTTGAATCTATGGCACAAAGGATTAAGGCAGTTCTGAAGGCAAAGGTGCTCCAACCCGGTACTAGTAAGGTGTACCTGATAAAGTGGCCGTTAACTACCAAATAAAACATCATTTCCAATAATTTCCTTAATATAGTGTATTATACTTCAATCAAGTCAGTTTTTAATGCAAAAAAATGGTCTATGTTTCTTTATATATATATATATATATATATATATATATATATATATATATATATATATATATATATATATATATATACACACACACAAAAATATATGCACAGCATTTTGCACCAAATCAAACGTCACTTCATCACTTTCAATAACATCTTTAGACTCATCTTTATTGCTTCACTTATACTGTTAATACCTAATATATAATCAATCTATGTTGATTTGTTTTTGTTTAAAGCAAATAAACCAAATAAAACATAATTTGTAAGAAAATCCTTATATGGCCTATTATGCTTCAATTATGTTTTTTTTTACACATAATATGAACTTTAATGTTTCTCTTTATGAGTTGAATGTTTATTTATACCATAAACACATCAAATTAAAAAATCTACATAATTTCCAAGACCATACTTAATAATGTCTGTATTCTGGCAGTTTTTAATACACATGTCAACTCAGTTCAGATTCAGTCTCAGTTCATGCATTTATCCGGCTCAAGCGAAGCACTTATGAAAATAAACCTTTCACTGTACATTAAACAGTTTGAAGCTGAAATTGACTTTGAGCCTCCACACTCAGGTGTGATGGATGCTTAATGTAATAAAGCGCATTAAGTAAATGTATGTAAAATGCCTACGGTTTATCCTCCCGAGGCTTGTTTTGCAGCTGCTGACCACATAAACAGGCAGTGGGCAAAAGCCATTTGTCTGCAGCAGAGAGATACTAAGAGCTTGTTATTGTAATGTCACCCTAGAGATGAAGGCGAGAGATTGAGAATATTATTCAATTCATCAACGGCTGCTCAGTAAAAATGCAATCACAGCAGACACGTGAACTTGGGCCTCGTTAAAAGAAGTTCGGGTGGTCCTGCAAAGCCATATGCTGCTTGTGCCGAGAGCAGTTTCGTTTTTTTTTTTTTATAAGCAGTGATACAAATGCGACTTATGCCTCTGTTAAGTGTTTTCTTATAAACACTTCATAAATTTGTCTTAGTTTATAGGAATGGGTTTTGTCATTTCTTTTAAAGGAGGCCTATTATGCAAAAATCATATTTATAAGGGGTTCAAACACAACAGTCTTGTGAATATAACCAGGTTTTAATGGTAAAATGTATTAACTTGATTTTTTGTAATCACACTTGACAAAAACTTGCAGAAACACTTTGATTGACATTCTTCCTTGATATGTGTCATCAGAGGGGGAAACCCCGCCCATTAATGATGATCTCAACCTCATTAGCATAGACAGCCCTGAGTACACTATTTTGACATTTTCAGTTTGACAGAGATAATGTTCATCCTGTTTTGAATCTGCTGCTATGCTGACACAGATGTTTGTTTCTCCCTCCTCTTTTAAAAAGAGCACAATCTTATTTGATTTTAAAGCGACAGTCACCTAACGGCACAATTTAGATCAAAGTCTAAAAAAGTGTTTCAAAAAGTTATTAATTATAATTATTTAGAGACTATTTTGAGCTGACACTTCATTCACACACTCTAGGGAGATTAGAGATTTATTTTACATATTGTAAAATAGGTCCCCTTTATTCAATATGACTTAGAAAATAAAACAACAGAGCAAAAAAAATCTTTAAAATAAAAATAATAGAATAAAAAGGAAGTGAAATGGAACTAATTTATATGTGGGCGCCCACAAAAGTTTGTGGTTGGAATAAGATTTAAAAGTTTTTTTTGGAGGTGTCTTTTGTTCATATGTTTTACCCAGCTGATGCCATTCCAGTTGCAACCCATCACTGGGAACACACATACACTATGGACAGTTTTATCTTACCCAATTAACCTATAGTGCATGTCTTTGGAGCACCTGGAGGAAACCGAAGTACCTGGAGGAAACCCATGTGAACACTGGGAGAACTTTATTAATATTATTATTATTATTATTATAAACAAATAATGAATGCAAAGTTTAAAAGAACAGTTTTTTTGAAATAGGAATATATTTTGTATCAATGTGAAAGTTTTACTTTGACTTTCAGGAAAATCTTTACCAATTTTTAATTCTGAATAAGATTAATAATACTCTAAGAGGATGATCACACTGAATGCACTTTTCCATTCTGAGAATGCAAAGCGCACTGCATTGCATTTTTGATAGTCAAAAAAAAAAAAAAAAAAAAGTGCTCTGGGCTTATTATGTCGCTAGGCAACCAGTATTGCTAGTATTGAGCATGAACACTGCTGTTAAAATTTTTATAATTGTAATATGCTATAATATTGTGCTATTCACAAAGTCATACAGCTTCAAATAACTCAACAGCAACAGCAACCATGATACCACGTCTCTCCTCCGTCTTTCCAAATTCTACCCCTTACCCCTCATTTTGCACATCCACATGAAGAGATAGGGGTGTCCCAATTCTCTTTAGCTTAAAGGCGTAGGGCTAAGGGGAAGGGGTGTATATAACATAGCATGCTTTTTCCATTCAGATCGGCACACGAGGTGTACATAGCACATAAGCAGTGCGCAAAGTGCTCGCGGCCTTTAGAAAACCATTCAATCAAGGCCTAAGACACTACTAAAAACTAAGAATACCTAAAACTATATAAAAATATAAATACAATGTACTTAAAAAATTGCCATCCTAAATGGTTCAGACAGCGATAAAAATAATACACAAATTTACATGCCAATTTGCAGCTGCCCATTGTACATAGTAATATACGTGTACATACACTTGTCAATTTACTTATTACTAATTATACACTTGTATATATACTTATACTATTTATTTATTTTTTTAATTCATTTAAATATTCATTTATGGGTGGCTCAGTGGGTAACGCTGTTGTATCGCAGCAAGAAGGTCACTGGTTCAAGCCTCAGCTGGGTCATTTGGCATTTCTGTGAGGAGTTTGCATGTTCTCCCCGTGTTGGCGTAGGTTTCCTCCAGATGCTTCGTTTTACCCCACAGTCTAATGACATGCACTCTAGGTGAATAAGGTAAGCTAAATAGTCAGTAGTGTATGTGTATGAATGAGAGTGTATGGGTGTTTCCCAGTGATGGGTTGCAGCTGGCAGGGCATCTGATGCGTAACATATATGCTGGATAAGTTGGCGGTTCATTCCGCTGTGGCGACCCCAAATTAATAAAGGGTCAAAGCCGAAATGTGTTAACCTTCCCTGGCAATAAAGCTCTTTTAGATTCTGAAAAATAAGAAAAAAATACTATATATATATATATATATATATATATATATATATATATATATATATATATATATATATATATATATATATATATATATATATATAAATATAATATTAATCACAATACTTTGCCATTTCTGTTCAATTATCACCGCTTTAATTGTATTTAGCACTTTAATACCTGAAGTCTCCTAAACCCCTAAAACTGCAAAATGACAGAGTAATACAGTAAAATGAAAACAAATACTCCATGCATATTCTCTAGGGAAAAAAGAATATTCAATTATAAATAATAAGGAAGAACAACATAGCAATATCCAATTTCAGAGAGGCAGGAGAAGAAGAGGAGCTGCTCCTGCTTTTAACAGATCAAAGAGAAATAAACAATATCATTTATACTGCTCAGAGAGAGAGAGTATGAAACATAAAATATGCTTTTGATCAACCAAATGAGCCAATAAAAGCATCGAATACATCCATTAAGACAAAAAGAAGTCACAAAAACATTTGAAAGATATGTTCATTTTCATTACAGGGCATAGTCTCTACTGTCAGAATGAACATTAGGCCTGTCAAAAATAATATGTTTATTTCTGTGATGCATGAATTTTCATTGAATTTGATAAAAGTCATCATTAATAAATGTTTTTACTTTTAATTTTAAGAGAGCTTGTACTAACAGATGGAAACATCACAATGTTTATTTAGAGTAATCCTAGTAATAAGTAGTAATAAATGGAAATAACTGCTCATTTAATATTAAGAAATTGAGAAAAAACTAACAATTTAAAAGACATCAGCATTGGCTTGGGTAATACTGGCCTCCATTTATGGAGCCAGATCAGTCTTAAAAAACACATTCACAAAATTAAATTTATAAATGCAAAGAACAATTCACATTTACAAAATCCAGTTTATTAACACAATTTGTGAATTTACCAGTAGAAATAATTTATATTTTCACCAAATGAACTGGATTTGTGTGTTTATTAATTGAGTTTGTATTTACAAATAGGATTTGTGTATTTATGAATTGTGTTTTAAATTTTTAACTGGATTTGTTTATGAATCACATTTTGAATTTATAAATTGGATTTTGAATGTTTATGAATCGTGTTTTGAATTTTGCCAATTTATCCAGCACGTATTTATGCAGCAGATGCCCTTCTAGCCGCAACCCATCACTGGGAAACATCCATTTACACTCATTTACAAACATACACAACAGACAATTTAGCCTGCCCAATTCATCTGTTCCTCATGTCTTTGGACTGTGGGAAAACCGGAGCACCCGGAGGAAACCTACGCGAACACAAAGAGAACATGCAAACTCCACACAGAAACGCCAACTGACCCAGCCGAGGCTCAAACCAGTGACCTTCTTGCTGTGAGGTGACAGCACTACCTACTGTGCCACTGCGTTGCCGTATTTATGAATCATGTTTTAAATTTCTGGATTTGTGTGTTTATGGATCATGTTTGGAATGTACGAGTTGGACTTGTGTATTTTTTAATCGTGTTTTGAATTTACAAATTGGATTTGCATATTTATGAATCATGTTTTGAATTTACAAATTGTATTTGTGTTTTTACGAATCGTGTTCTGAATTTACGAATTAGGTTTTATGAATGCAAATTTTGATGTGGATCTATGAATTGTTTTTTGAAAATGTATTATTTTTGAAACTTATCTGGCTCCAAATGCATTCGAATGCATTCCAAATGCAATATCAAATAGACTTTGGTAAATAAATATTTGTATATTTGTTTATAGAGACACATTCACACACATACACGGAATATTTAGCTGACCCAATTCACCTATAGAGCATGTCTTTGGACTTGTGGGGGAAAGCGGAGCATTTGGAGGAAACCCACGCCAACACGGGGAGAACATGCAAACTCCACATAGAAATACCAACTGTCCCAGCCAAGGCTTGAACCAGCAACCTTCTTGCTGTGAGGTGACATCGCTACCCACTACGCTGCTCGCCATTGCAATATACTGTATATTTGCAAATACACAAATGGTTTGAAATGTGCACTTTTTTATTTTAGGTTTGACGTAATCTCTACTAAAAAACAAAGAGAGGGCAGAATACAGCATTTCCTTTGTTTTATCATAGCTCTTAAAAACATCAAATGAAAAACAAACGAGAAAGAGATGGGCACTAGTGAGCATTTGATTGGTCAAGATTTGATGAGAAACTGAGGTATCATGAAAAAAAAAAAGTTGATGCACTTAGGCAGAAGTGACAAACTGCAAGCTTTACATGTTTATATCAGTTTTATATCTTCCAAACGAGAAATTTGTCTATGTTTTGTAGCACACTAGCCTATAGACATCCTTGAAGACTAACATACTGTAACTAACACTAATAACAATGTTATTTTAGTTTCACTGGGCCTCTAAAGCCATTTTAAATTGACATTTACATTCTACCTCACTGGTGTCAAAGTTTAGAATTGGACATTTACCTAGTACTGTAAGACATTTAATGGTGTATATAACCGGAATTTTACCTTTTTAACATCAAGTTATAGAATCTAAGTAACCTTAAGAATGATCAGTATTTTAAAGTGTTTATGGCTTTGTGCATTACTTTGCTGCTGTTATATAATCATTATATAATCAGTGGCATAAACTGATCTCAAAATGACAATAATATCACTTTTTGTGACAATTTCTGTGAGAATATATCGTACAACAAAAAAAACAACAAAAAGTCCTGAATTTGAACTGTGATCAAAACTGACTAGACTGTCTAATTAAACTATTTTATTGCCAATTAAACTATTTTATTCCAGAGGATCTGAATCAATGATTTCAACAGACTCAATTATTGTAAAGACTTCATTAAAATAATGCTATTAATGCTTTATCAGAGATTTATTTTAAGCATTCATAAAATACATATTTCCATTTCTTAATTAAGATTTTTACACAAGAATGCACTTAAATGAAATGTCAGCGCCACTAAAAACACAAACAATTTGTTTTGAGAAAGGAGTGGAATGGAAGCAGGTATTTTAGTGTGAGAAATTGAGAGTTTCTGTCCACCAATAAAAGAAAAGGCCCATTTTTACCCCCCGGCTCAACAACTGCGCAGCCATCTGTCAGAAGACACTGCCTGCAGACTGGCCTCTTCAAGATGCTAAAACTAGAGCAAACCATGTGGCTTAAAGAGACTGAAGACAGATACAAGCTTTGGCCAGTTATGATTAAGAAAGAGATTGAATGATTCACACACATCCATCCACAATCAGTGTTGGCTGCTATGAATTACTACGGTAAGTCACTGTAATTGAATTACTTTTCCACTGAAAAAGTATATATAAAAACAGGATGATTTTGTCATTTTAGTTTATTTATTATCGTTACTTGTCTTAAACTAAAGAGATAGTTCACCCCAAAAAAAAAGATTCTGTCATCATTTACTCATCCTACTCTTGTTCCAAATTTGGTGGACATAAAATTGATTTCCAAAAGATAAAAACAAAAACAAAAAATACTATGGATGCTATATCTACATGTAAACAATCCAATATACATAAATACTTTATACATAATTGACAGTAACAATGCTTTAATTTTTATTTATTTTTATGTATTTATAACAGGGGCCACAAAAGGTGGTCTAGCAACAAACCCTAGAGGCAATGGTCTTTAGCCTCATTGTTAGTGCAACCAACTCCCATTTCGGAAGGTTGGGTTGGGTGCAGAAGGACTGGTGGGTTGCATGTGGGGGCTCGTGCGGGATGGACGTGAGGTTTAGGGGGGTGAGTGTAATGGAGGCCAGCTAGAAAAGTGCTATGCAAGTAAACCTCACTCTCTGACCTCTAAAAGGTGCTTTAGTCTGTCTTTTGCTGCTTGATTGTACAGCGTGATTGGTTCTTGCAAATATACAAGTTAACTTGGTACACTGGAAATGCATGGATAAGCCAACATTTTTTGCAAAACAAAAAATATGTTGCTCCAGGAACATTTAATTGCACATTTCAGATGACAAATCCACTAATTAAATATGTTAAAAAATTAAATATATTACTTAGGATACATTTTGTTGTACGTTCCAGATACACTTTTTTTTTGTACGCGACCAGGAGAAGGTGGAGGTTGTTGAACAGATTAGCTACATTAGTCAACCACTGACCTAAATCTTTCCCTTCACCCAACCAATAGTGTTTTGAAAAACAAACAGAATAGAAAAGTGCATGTAATTTTACCTTGATATTACATCGTTTATATCTCTTTTGTGGAACTGTGTTTCACCGACTCGAACCCAAACACAATTATAACATCATAAAGGTGCACATGGGGCCTCATCCGTGGTGGAAGTGAGGTTTAGGGTGTGTGTAATGGAGGCCAGCTAAGCAAAGTGCTATGCAAGTTAACCTCACTTCTCTGACCTCTAAAAGGTGCTCTAGTCTGTATTTTGCTGTTTGATTGTACAGTGTGATTGGTTCTTACAAATATAAAAGTCAAATCAGTCTCATTGGAAATGCACATATGAGCCTACATTTTTTGCATTGAATAGCAGCAGCCGCTAAAGGTCATTAGACTCCTTGTTAGAGCAACTGTTTCCTATGCAGAAAGTCGCCGGTTTGATCCCAGCTTGGATCAGGTGGGGTGGCGTAGGACCAGCGGGTTACATACTTTTTAATATATATATATATATATATATATATATATATATATATATATATATATATATATATATATTTTTTTTTTTTTTTTTGTAATTTTTATTTTGTTTATGAGGTAAAGGTAAGGAATAACATTTGTTTATTTTTTCTGTACATCATTTTATCCTGTATCAAATATACTGTTTATTCATTAATTTTCCTTCGGCTTAGTCTCTATTTCAGAGATTGCCTTTACGGAACAGCCAACTTATCCAGCATATGTTTTACGCAGCGGATGCCCTTCCAGCCACAACGCAGTATTGGGAAACACCCATAAACTCTCATTCACACTCACACACTCATACACTTCAGCTAATTTAGTTTACCCAATTCACTTATAGCGCATGTCTTTGGTGTCCGAGGGGCAATTTTATTTCTGTAAAAGTTTAATAATCAGATAAACAAACTATGGATGTCAGTGGCTGCTTTTTTCCAACATTCTTCAAAATAATTAGTTTTGTGTTCAACAGAAGAAAAATGTATTTAAGATGCACTGATTTGTACATTTTTCCCCTACTGATACACAGTAACTGTTTATATTTGGAAGCTAATAACGATACATAACCTGAAATCTGTAAGATTTTTATGTTATTGCTTCTTTTCTAAACCAGGGGCCCCCATTAATAGTGGAATGTTCCTTCCGTACTGCACATGCAAAAATTAAAGTCTAATCACCAATCACAAGTATGGCTTAATAACTGTACATAATTTGTAAACTTGCTTTTTATTTGCAAATATATTGTACTTAATTTTACATTAAAAAGGTTCCACTTAAAATATGATTTTAACATGCAGTTTATTAACAAAAAAATAAATGAATAACTGAATCTAGAAAGAAAACAAATATCTATAGAGAAAAAGAGTGTTTTGAGTTTCAATGCTAGGGCCCAATATCTGGAATAGCTTAGGGCCCCCAGAGTAGATCAACTGGTGGAAATAATCCACAATTAATTGTATGATACCAATATGGCCAGCACTGCAACTTTCACTTTGCTCTCTGTGAAGCAGACTTGAGTTCGATTCAGTCTGCACTGACTGACAGACACAGACAAACATGGCGAACCATCATATTATAGCATGTTACTTTTCAGACATACCTCAACCAGACAAGCACAGAAACAGCATGTTAAACAGACATGCTTTGACAGATGCCAACAGACACTGACAAGTCTGACAAATACTGATCCGATAAAACACAGCAATGTCTATTGCTGTTTCATTGTCCGATTTGATTGGTTTTTACAAATATAAAAGTAAACTCAGGCTTACTGGAAATGCATGGATAAGCCTACATTTTTATGAAACGCAAAATACGTGCTCCAGGTACCTTTCATTGCACATTTAAAATGACAAATCCACAAAAGGGCAATATCTACATTTTACAAAATAAATATGTTACTTAGGAATCATTTTGTTGTACGTTTCAGATACCTGTTCTTCTTTTACACGTCCAGGAAAAGGCAGTGCTTGTCATACAGGGAAGCATTTCTCAAACAACAACATTACTTCCAGTTTTCTTCCAGATGCATTACTACCAGTACCATGCATCGTTTAGGAAATCACGAGTGACGAGTATTTTCCAAAACCATTGCTCAGTCACATTTTCATTGTTTGAACCACGTTAGTTATAATGTAAAATGTTTGTAGATGGGGTGGGGTAACAACGTCGTTTGAGAAAATTTGCTTTTTTTTATAAAAATTATTTTACCAGTACTGGGTTGCGGCTGGAAGGGCATTCACTGCGTAAAACATGTGCTGAATAAGTTGGCAGTTCATTTCACTGTGGCGACCCCAGATTGATAAAGGGACTAAGTCGAAAAGAAAATAAATGGATGAATGAATGAATGTAAAAATTATATTGTGTTATATTATATTGCGCCGAATGCGCAGATAAACCGATAAAGAACATTATGGGCCCTATCATACACCCGCCGCAATGTGGCGCAAGGCAAGGCGCAATAGTCTTTTGCTAGTTTCAGCTTGGCGCAAGACTCGTTTTGAGGCGTTGCGCTACGCTGCTTAAATAGCAAATGCATTGGCACTCATATGTGCGCCTATAGGCGTTCTGGTCTAAAAAGGAAAGTGTCCTAAGGTGCACTGCTGGCACGTTGCTTTTTTGAGAAACTAAAATAGATTTTTCATTAGACCAAAACAAACCCGGTCTAAACTCCAGCACAGAGTTGCGCCTCGCTTACGCACTGCTTAATACGCACAAGAGAGCAATAGGAAAAAATATCTATACATATGAAAAAAATTTAATATTAAGAATATATATAGGAAATAACAAGAATAGATGTAGGATATAAATATAAAGGATTAAAATATTACAAAACATATTATTTTCTAGCCTACATAAATATGAAAAATCACTGCTTTTATGTCTTCTTCATCTCGGGAGGCTTTTTTAGTTCATTCATAACAATTTGCTTTTGTATAATGTTATTATTATTAGCAGTATTATTTATTATATCCATATTTATATTTGTTTTATTAAAACAAACTTAGATTTGCCCACCTGTCAGGTTTTAGAACATATGGGGTACAGTATGTGTTTTAGGATATTACTCAGGTTTTTGAGCACACTTCGTTATTATTGTTCATTTATTCTTTTGCTGGAAATTAGAACTGAATTTAGAAATAGTTTTGAAACGAATATTTGCACTTATCAAACGCAATTAATTATTTATAGACTAATTGATGTCTGTGCGTAAAGGTTTCTCTATTCATGAGCGAAAGTGAAAGTAGATCCATTATCTCTCATTCTCATGCAGTAGATTCTCTGTTTAACAGTTTTCTATTAAAAAAAACTATTAACTGTTTGCTAGAGAAATGCTCAGTTTTTCCACTTAGACTTACTTTACGTCCTGTAAATAGCAAATGTGCCATGGCACGACGCAACTGACTCTTAAAGGGAATGGGAGATGAGACTCTAATTGGTTTATTCTCAAAACACACCTATAACTTTAATTATTATTATTATTAAACTCAACCCTTTTAGACCATGCACCATGGCGCAAAGCGGATTTTCCCGTCCTTAAATTAGCAAAAATGCGTTCTGACACGCCCTGAAAGCGTTTGCGTCCTGCGCATGGACCGTCAAAATAGAGCCTATTGAGTTTACTTGCTTCATTTGTGCATTAAAATCCGACTCATTTTGCATCATTGGCAGAGCTTCTATCTGCCTGGTCACTGAAACCTCGTTGCTAAATGTCTAACATGGATTTTATTGAGAAAAAAACTGTGTTTATGTGCTTTATGAAGGCTGAAAACCAGGGTCAATTTGTTTAGAGCAGTGTCTGAGTTCACTAGATCCTTTCAGAGATGCACTCAGCTCTGTGAGCTCATAAACTCCTCCAGAAACTTAACCTGGATGACGGAGGCTTTCAGCTGTACTTCTGACTGAGCCAAGCCCAGTTTAATGAACCGTTGTTGGTGTAGGCAGGAGGATTTTCCCACGGGACACCAACAACAGGCGCTACATCATAATCACGCCCCCACAAGAGCAAGCTCCTGATTGGTTAGCGCGGCGCAAATGTGCGTCAAACACTCAAAATGCTCAATTCACCATTCGCGCAATTAATTATGTTTATTTTTTTAATCATTTGACAGCCCTAATATATATATATATATATATATATATATATATATATATATATATATATATATATATATATATATATATATATATATATAATATATATATGTAATAGCACTCCCTCTTTTTACTGCAACCACGCACGCATCCTGAATATTTTCAAACCAGTAATTTGTCTCTACTTAGGCTACATTAAGGTTAGAAATTCACACGTTTTCACAAGTTTTGAGAAGATGTAACAGAGATTTGCTCGTAAATAATAGGTGATCTATTGGTTTTGACATGAGCTGTGTTCAAAATGGCAGAATTGATCAAGTGGTGCTCGCTGCAGAGCCATTTGGGCGAGCTGAGCTCCAGCGAGGGGGAGCTTAAGCTTGAGCTCCACCTTTTTTGCACTTCTTCTACAAGTGATGTCACTGGGGGTAGGGTTAGGGGCGGGGTTGGTGTACGCATTAAAACAGCTTACAGGAGGCAGAGCGAGAGCTCATGCTCCCCCTCGCTGGAGCTCAGCTCTGCTCAAATGGCTCTGCAGCGAGCACCCTCTCGAATTGATAGCACTATAAAGGGAGCGCAATTGTTAATCTGAGGTTCAATAAAACTGAACTTTAAATAACTTTGAAAGAAAATTACACGTGAGACAGATGACTTTAAGCTTTTTTATTAATTATTTACATGAATATAGAAATGTTCAAAAGTAAAAGGGCATAGGGGGGATAACTCGGAATAGAACAAAACCAGGAACTATGCTTCAAACTACAACTCTAGAGGAGTAGTTGCAACCACACACGTTTGCAAATGTTCGTTGTAATGACTGCAGCAAACACCAAATCGCTAAACTACAATTGTGACAATGAAACTTGTGACCTTACTTGGCTAAAAATGGTTTTTGATTAGCTAGACCAGCCAACCACCGAATTCTAAACCTAACCAATACCTTTAGTTTAAAGTTTCAAAAGCAAAGATAACAGAAAGGTGTATTGCGACCATGTAATTTTACTTTGATTGTCCATTATTTTTATCTATTTTGTTGAACCGTGTTTCACTGGACTTGAACCCGCGCTCTCTGTCTCACAAGTTTAACACTGTAAAAGTGTGAGACCGAGCCAGAAAACTGACCATGCCAGAAAAGTTGTCTAGATACATAAGGAAAACATACATTTATCATTGCCATGTAATAAACTGCAAGAAAATAAGCCTTTGTCAATATGTCCCTGTATCTACATGAAAAGTTATAAAAGTTGAAATATAACATAATTAACATTAATTAAATAATTTACGTTAGGATAAACATAAATTAATAATTTTTCAAACATCTTTTTAACCTCTTAACTTAAGCATTAGTCTTGCCCGTCTGCCATGTTTGTAGTTTGTGAACACTTTTAACTTATGTTTGGTGTTCGAATTTACATCCATTACACTATGTATTCTGGATTGTATTGACTACCTACAAAGCTCTGAACGGTTTTGGCCCATCACGTCCTCTACGCTCAATTAATTCTGGACAATTGATTATTCCCAGAATATCAAAATCAACTGTAGGCGGTAGATCTTTCTCAAATCTGGCACCTGAACGTGGAACAGCCTTCCTAGCACAGTTACGGAAGCAGACACACTCTGTCAGTTTAAGGCCCCGTTTACACTAATGCGTTTTCGTTTTAAAATGCATAAGTTTTGCTACGGTTACGCCATCTGTCCACACTACAGCGGAAAACGGAGACATCTGAAAACGGAGGCGGAGATGCTGACATTCTGACTGGGGCTTTTCCTCAAATTCCTTTTCAGCCGACACACACAGTTCAGTCTCGCATCCTCTCCCTGTAAGTTCAGACTTTGCAAGTTTTATATGAAAAACAGACCCTCGAGGACATGTCCGTTAAATCTTCAAAGGGAACAGTGCACTTTATAACCTTATTCACATCATCCTGGCTAAGTTGTTTTACTTTCTCAACAATAAAATGAAAACATGATTTAAGGAACTGCCTATTTTCATTTTGATATTAAGAACTTAACAGACAGCAGAAATGCTGAGGCGTCGTGCTGCATCTTCACTGTGTGCATATTTATAATAAAACATAGCCAATATAACATCACTGCCTCCTTTCGTTTTCATTGAAAATACGAAACGTATCCTCTGCTTTGCTAAATGTCAGTTTTAATAAACAATAATAGCCATTATGAAAGTATAACGCACAATAAGTTTATACATTATAGGAAATAAAGGCAAGCAATCAGTCAATATACAGATTGTACGTGGTTCCATAAATTATTAACTCATCTTTGCGCTCAGCCAAAACACCTTACCTGTGAACAAGTAATTGATTCAAAAGACCAAAGTCGGGAATATGTCGTTAGATATAGACACCAAGATTAATTAAATATCACGTTTAGCAAATATAGTGAGATTAGATTCAGCGAGAGATGCTTGATGAGCACTCCGACACCTGTTTTGGTGTGGACGTTCAGTTCAGAAACGCTGAGTAAAACGCAAGCGTGGACGCGGATGGTTTTCATTCTAAAACGCACTAGTGTAAACGGGGCCTAAAACTAGATTAAAGACACATGTCTTTGAATTAGCATACACATAAAACACAAATACTTTTAAAATCCAAATGATTTTATTTTGAGAAGACTTCTCAAAAGACATTATAATTTTGAACAGCAACTGCGCTTATGTTAGTCTATTTTCTATTATTCCTGAGGTTTCCATAATGCTGGACCAGGCCGTTTCCTGAGCAGCTGCTGTGGTGGTCATAGAGGAGTGGAGAGCATGAGACTGATTCCTAAAAGACCCCAGTGACAGACGAGTCTTCGCATTGATCCTAAAGGGCCAGCATGTACACCAGCTGATGACCTCTTTCACCTACAGCTTCTCCACGATGGACGTCCAACATTCTCTAGCCTTGGCTACAGCTCTGTACAAGACGTTTGGCCAGAGGAGAAATAGTCGTGCCCAACACAAGGTTTTTTTTTCTTTCACTTTCACCAATTGGTGAAGTTTTGTTCCTTGCCGTTGTCGCCACTGGCTTGCATGGTTCGGTACTTGTGGAGCTGTGCATTGATGGATTTGCTCTTTCAACTGTGAATATTAAACCACACTGAACTGAACTAAACTAAACTTCAACTCTGAAATCTGGACTGACGCAGTTTCAATTTACTATAATTTTCTATGTGACGCTGCTTTGACAAATTAGGACACATTCGTTAAATTTTCGACTACTAATTAGGACTTAGAGTATGCTAATTGGTAAGAGATGATTTCAATCTCAAATTTAAAGGCTATTCCTGCAATTTCACAATATATATGTATGCAATAAAGTATGAGAATGAGTAAAAAAATGCAGAAAAATGCTTTGAGTTCCAAAGAAATCCAAAAATACCAAAGCAATAGATATGGGACATTGTCCTCTGAGCTGGATTTAATTCTTCCGTTTTTTGTCTATACAATGTCAGAGATGTTCAAAACAACACCTACAGTAGTCAACGTTTAAAGTGGAATAAAATTGTTTATCAAAGTTGTCCTAAAACAATTAATTTGGATTCATCTTCAATGCCTCCTCCATCTTACCTCAGACATGCTCAATAATATCTGGTGACTGGGCTGGCCAATCCTAGGGCACCTTGACCTTTTTTGCTTACAGGAACTTTGATGTGGAGGCTCAAATATGACAAGGAGCGTTATCCTGCTGAAGAATTTGCCCTCTCCTGTGGTTTGTAATGTAATGGGCAGCATAAATTTCTTGATACCTCAGGCTGTTGATGTTGTCATCCACTCAGCAGATCTCTCACACACACCCATACTGAATGTACAGTAACACCAAATCAAGATTTTTCCTTCACCAAACTTGTCTGATTTCTGTGAGAATTTTGGGTCCATGCGGATTCCAATAAGTCTTTTGCAGTATTTGTGATAATTGGGATGCTGTTCCACAGATGATTCATCTGAAAATCTACCTTCTGCCACTTTTTCAAATGATAAACTAGATGTTGGTAAAAAAGTTATTATTTATAGACTTTTGTAAGGTACTGTACATCAGTGCATAGGCAAAATACAGTTGAAGATACATTTAAACTGCGAATATTTTGTAAAAATATGAGATCAAGTAAATACTTACCAAATTTACATTTTTTTGGTTTACACTTTACATTTAACTGTCCTTTTCTAAACAAAAAACATAAAAAATTTAACTCCACAACAAGATTTCTTTATACAGCCTACTTACCTTCTTAAAATGGTATTTTGCTACTTAAAACAGTCTAAAATATCTCCCTCTTCAACATCTCTTTTCTGATCGGTTTTTACAAGCCTGAGGGCAGAATCAACTTGTCAATCACACAAGATCCACCGATAACAAATCACAATCACTCAATACATTTCTAATAAATAAAATTAAACCCACAATTTAACACTATATGTTAAAAAAATGTATGTCACAATAGAGTATAAAAGACTAAGCCAACAAGAATTGCACGCTGACCTGAACTGACTTACTATAAACTGTTCATATTGATCATCCTTCTCCTGCCTTCCTGTGCAGGTACAGTACAGATTTCTGGAGTTAAACGCTGAACTGACTAACTGTCTCATTCAGTTCAGCATTTGACTCCAGAAATCTTTACTGTACCTGCAAAGGAAGGCAGGAGAACGGTGATCAATATGTACTCTTTCAATGTTCTTTTATTCTCTCTTTTACCACAGCGCTTTAGAAAGTCAATAGCAATTAAATTTTCTTGCTCATGATTTATATGTCACAGTTATAGGTCAGGTTCAGGTCAGATGGCTCTCTGTTGTTGATATTACTAAATTTTTGATAGTAGTCTTACTGGAAACTTCATAATATGGCAGAAAACCCTCCGCCGAAAACATCTGACAGGTTAATATTTTGAGAATTTCCATCTATATTTATAATCCATTTATATTCAGATAATGACCTTTGGCACTCATCTTCAAAATAAGCTTATAAAGAAAATCTTTCATCTGTTTAAGTTTAGACTTTAGCGAAAAAAGAGAAAAAAAAAGTCAGGTAAACAATGCATCTTGAAAACATATTGTGGGAAAATACTATTTACCAAGTCACTCTAAGTATATTGCTTGTTCAGCATGAATTTTATATCTTTACAAGTAAATCCTGTTCTTTTGACTGTTCTATTCATCAACACATTCTGAAAAAAAAACATAATTTTCACAATTACTAATATTAATACACTAACTGCCAAAAGTCTTGTCATCGATCCCAGTTGTGAAAGCAACAAATATTAACATATCGTGGATTTTTTCAGTGAATCATCTGTTTAACTGCATCCCAATCATCACAAATACTGCAGAATACCTATTGGAACCCACATTGACCGAAGATTCTCACAGAAATTAGTCAAGATTGGTGGAGAAAAAATCAGGGTTTGGGGTTACATTCAATATGGGGGCTTGCGAGAGATATGTGGAGTAGATGGCAACATCAACAGCCTGAGGTATCAAGACATTTATGCTGCCCATTACATTACAAACCACATGAGAGGGCAAATTCAGCCCAGCCCATTCACCAGACATGAACATTATAGAGCATTTTTGGGGTAAGATGAAGAAGGAGGCATTGAAGATGAATCTAAATAATTTTGATAGGAGTCCTACAAGAACACTTTCTTTGCCATTCCAGATGACTTTATTATAAGTAATTTGAGTCATTGCAGAGATGTATGGATGCAGTCCTTTAAGCTCATGGGAGTCATACACAATATTAATTATTTTTCCACTGCACCATGACTTTATATTTTATGCTGTACATTATTTGACACAACTTTTGTCCAAGTAGAGTCAGACATTTCTCTACTAATTAAATAATTTAAAAAACCAGGCATATTTTATTTAGGTAAAATAAGCCTAATCTAGAGGGTTTTGCCTTTCCTAAGCCACTTCTGATATGAAATGATCAACTAAAAGTCAAGTTATTATATACTGTTCCTAAAACTTAAGTTTTAGATTTAAGACTTAGGACTTTTGTCACTTTTGACTTTTTGGTCACAAAAAATAAAATACATTTTAAAATCTATTAAAAAAACTAAATGTAACTGTTTGTACTATGTTTTTAAATCTAACACATGAAGCTTTAGTGGAATCACTTATAACTTTTTTGAAATACAATTTCTGATGTGTAAAGAAATCTCATAAATCAAACTTTGGTAAACCTGGTTTAATCTATTGTTATGGTTGCACTGATGTATTGGTTGGCAATATTTATCAGCCGATTTTAGATTAATTTAAAGCTATCGACAATAAAATGAAAAGGGCAGATAAGATAAGTTGGCAAACCAACTGCTCTTTAATGAGTCAATATTTTTCTGAAGCAGAGGGAATACATTATTTGTCAATGTCAATTTTTTTCATATAGCATAATTATTGTCACCGACTCAGTCCCAGTCATTACCCTCACTGGCCAGCAGAGGTCATCATCATCGGACTTCTAAGCATTACGGCATCCCACTGACTGATTCACACACACACCTGCAGCACATCTCATAATCACCTGGCACACACATATAAGCAGCACTCACACATGCTTCAGTGCGAAGTCTTGTTCTGCCCCGGCTAACACTACTGAGTGGTTCACGGTCTTGCCTGCTTTCCTGTTGCTTACTTTGGACTGTTACTTGTCTTGTCTTGTCTTGTCTTGTCTTGTCTTGTCTTGTCTTGTCTTGTCTTGTCTTGTCTTGTCTTGTCTTGTCTTGTCTTGTCTTGTCTTGTCTTGTCTTGTCTTGTCTTGTCTTGTCTTGTCTTGTCTTGCCTTGCCTTGCCTTGCCTTGCCTGCCGCCTGCCTTGAACCCTAGCCTGATTACTGACTCTGATACATGCCGCCAGCTTCTGACCCATGCCTGCATACTCACCCTGTGTTTGCCTGCCGCCAGCCCTTCGACTTGTTACTACTGTGTTTGATGTGAGTTCGCACATGCATACCATCTGTGTGCTTATAGTTATTAAACTCTGTTTAATAAATATACTGCAAATGGATCCCTCTGTGTCAGCCACTTCGTTACAATTATACACAGCCAAAGGTTGACAATACAAATCAGAAAGAACAAGTATAAAATTATAGCTAAAACAAACAAATTTCACTCTTAGTTATTATAGCTAAGAAACAAACAAATCTCACTGAAAGTTATTATAGCTAAAACAAACAATTATCTCTGATAAAATGCCCAATCAAAAAGGTTAGTTTTCAACCTAGATTTAAAAGCAGACAGCGATGATAAAGACCTAATAAAGAGGGGTAGAGCATACCACAAGGTATGACCAACTACTGCGAATGACTAAAGAGACCGACCAGGCTGATGTTCAGTCAACAGGTCTGACAGGTAGGAAGGAGCTAGGCCATTTAGAGATTTAAAAACCAGGATAGGATATTTGAAAGTGACACGATAGTGTATAGGCAACCAGCGCAGAGCGCAAAACTGGTGTATTGTGGTCATACTTTTTGGTACTGGTTAAAAGCCTTGCAGCAGCATTTTGAACTAACTGTAGGTGGGATATGTCTGACTGATCCTAAAATATAGTGAATCACAATAGTCCAATCTAAAAGTAATATTTTCAAAACTTTTAGATAAAATAAGTTTGACTGTTTTTAAAAGTCAAGGCTGAAAAAAGCAGGATTTGACCACTGCGTTAATCGGTTTATCAAATCTCAAGCCATCATCAAAGATAACATCCAGATTTTTGACACAAGGCTTCACAGAAAAACCAGATTCACCAAGATCTACTAGTGGTGTCCTAGAATAATTTGACAGCCCGAACACAATTATTTCAGTTTTACTCTCATTAAAATCTAGAAAGTTTAAAGACAACTAGGCTTTCACATCCGGCAGCCAAGACATAAGAGTCTCCAATCCACTTAAACTCTGTTTTAAAGGCAGGTAAATTTGAGTGTTATCTGCATAACAGTGAAACACAGACCGAATAAAAGACAGATTTAAAATGGTCTATAATTGCCTAAAATAGATGGATCTAAGTTTGGTTGCTTCAGCAAAGGATTTACAGTGACATGCTTTAAAATATCAGGTACATTACCAGTTTTAAAACATTGATTTATCATAGCTGTTATATAGGGACCCACTGTGTCAAATACTTGCTTTATAAAGTATGGTGGAAGAACATCAATTGATAACCAGACAGCTTTAGCTGACACACTCTTTCTTTAAGCTGTATAAAAGTAGTTGCCTCAAACTGGCTAAAAACAGCAGAGCAAACAGAGGCAACAGAAGGATCAAAGGCAGATAGAGAAATCCTCAATCGGATATTACTGATCTTATTAATAAAAAATCTGAGAAAATCATCACACATTGCCTTTGACCCATCTGGGAGCACACTAACAGATGTATTTACAACAGCATTAAAAATGGTAAAAAGAGTTTTTGGTCAATGGAAGTTTTAATCTCTAATGTATTAATATTAGTTGCAAATATTGATTGCTATTTTGTGATAATTAAACAGTATACGCACGCATCTTAGTGTCTTAATATTCAACCAGAAGTGATTTAAATCCAGAAAGCGAAGAAAAGCAGCTAAAGGCATTAATTAAAGGCACAGAAGCCACAGGAGAGAATGAAGGGATCTGTGTGTGAGATGGTGATTGTTGAGAGTGTATTATCTGCCACAACTGCAGATCCTCTCTCCAGCAACGTTTATAACTTTAACTCTCTGAGATATATTTATATATATTTAAACAGTACACCTTTGCACTGAATCAGATTTCAGATTTCCTTACTGTGCATCCAATGAATAAGCAGCTCACATGTGTGCTTTGAATCGTTTTTTGCACTACTTAGTTTTTCCACAAGATGCCAGCACTAAACAGCATAATTGTGTGTGTCATAGTTAGATAAGGCAAGGCAAGTTTAATCTTATAGCACATTTTATACTCAATGGTAATTCAAAGTGCTTTACATAAATAGGAATACAAGAAACCTAATATAACAAGTATAAGAAAACAAAACAACAAAGAATAAAATGTGTTAAAAACATGTTAAAACAGGTTATAAAAAAAAGACATAATAGTGCGATCTGTCGAGCGTAGCACAGTGCTCATTCAGTAAAGGCACAGCTAAAAAGATGTGTTTTTAGTATTGATTTGAATGTGCCTAATGTTGGAGCACATCTGATCATTTCTGGAAGCTGATTCCAACAGTAGCTGAAAGCGGATTCACCCTGCTTTGACTGAACTCTTGAAATTCTAATTTATTTGATCCTTATGATCTGAGTGATCAGTTAGGTTTCAGAATTCAGTATTCAGTGAGCATATTTGTAATTTATTGAGGTACTATAGTTCCTTTAGGGATTTATAAACAAGTAATAATACTTTATAATTTATAAATAAAACAAAGCATCTAATTCTTGCGAAGTTTGTGAGATAGTAAGCTGATTTAGTTGCTGCTTTGACATGACATTGAAAATGATATTGAAAATCAGATCTGATACCAGAATCACACCAAGATTCTTGGCCTTTTTATGTTGTTTGACCCTTAGAGCCAAGGTACGCATTCACATTGAAAACCTCATTTCTGTTCCCAATTGCAATGACTTCAGTTTTCTCTTTAATTAACTAAAGAAAGTTTTGGCACAACCAACTGTTAATTTTGTCAATGCATTGGCAGAGGGTGTCAATGGGGCTGAAATCATTAGGCAATAAGGCTAAGTAGATTTGAGTGTCATCAGCATAACTGTGGTAAGAGATTCAATAATTTATTTTTATTTGGCTTAAATGGAGCATATAAAGGTTGATCAAATTGAAGTAATGCAATGAACAAATAATGAACAAAATGAAGCAATTCACTTTGTCATGTCATAAGCTAAATAAGACTACTAAACAATGTCATAACAACAGCACTACAAAAGACAATCACCACAAACACAGAGTATGGTCTGACTATTTTTTTAAAAATGATTGAAGTATTCTTATTTCATATGGTTATTTCAAAGTACATCAAACTTTGTGAGTGTGTCTGTGAGTGAGAAAGCAGGCCCTGAGTTGCAAGAGCATCAGAGCAGAGCTCATTAATATTCATGAGCATTTCAAATATGGTCAATAAGAACCTTCTGATTCTAGGGATATATTCTAGGGTAAATAAAAAAGTACATTAAACTGTTTCTGGTTCATTTTTTTACCTTTAGCCCTTTTACCCGTGAGTTTTAAATACTTCAGCTGACCCTCCTGCATGATTTTTTAAATTGTAGACGTTACTTAGAATCCATTGCCATCTAAAGTTCCCATTGTTGATCGTCAAGTTGATCACATCACCCACCAGCCCCAATGATCTATCATCTATTTATCATATTGTGAAATACTCCCATTCTCAAATAAGTGATAGAACATTTATTCAGTCTTTTAAACAGCTTAATATTAATCTTATTATTTGTTATATGATTCGTAATGGGCAGCACCATTGTTGCTAGATGGGATACAGCTGCAATTGTAAATTAACGAAAAGTATTTATACATTTTTTTTTTTGTAGAGAAAAACACTTGAAATTTAACATGAAATTACACTTGTTTACATTTGAACTCTTCCCCCTTCCTCCCACAAAGCATCCAAATTCAGTTTAACAGGTCAATGTTGTTATACATGGGTTAAGGCAAAGAAAAACATGCACTGTATTCCACATACAAAAATACACACATAACAATCAATTAACCAGTAGCATGAGTATTTGCTTGTGCCATTGTATGGTCTTTTTCCAAAAATTGTATAAACAGATCCCAAATTTGATGGTACTCCTTTAATTTGCCCTTTAAACTGTGGGCAATTCTTTCCAGTACAATGTAATGTGTTAAATCTTTCAGCCAGTGGTCAATGGATGGACTTTCTATTTTCTTTTAAAAGAGTGCTATCGAACACCTTGCAATAAGACACGTCAATCATTTTAGTTTGATAACCTGGTAATGACAAACTTACAGGAAATAAACCCAAGCGCGTATTTCAGGTGTAACTGGAATTGGTTTTAAAATAATTGAGGAGACTAATGTGATTAAGTTTTGCTAGAAAATCTTAACCACCTCACAACAAGAAGTATTTTTGTTATTTATTAATTAGGCTTTAATTGTATTTTATAAGCTAGATGGGATACAGCTGAGCATACTCATGTCAATGTAGCATAATGTAATAATATTGTATTTTATTATATTATACTATATTGACACGAATACCTCACCTTATCTCATCCAGACTTGACCATCTCCTGCAGCGCGGTGAATTCTAAATAAGATAAAGCTGAGGATACAATCATCAGTATAGCATAATTTTTGTGACACTATACAACAAATAATATTTTTACAATACCGTGAGGTTTGGGTTTAGGGTCGAGTTTGGGGGTTAGACACTAATAAAATATAATTAATGTGTAATTTATTAACACAACTTACAAACTTTCAATTGCAGCTGTATCCCTTCTATCAACAGCAGGAGAGATACAAGCTTCTAGATTTTCGTCATGTTTATTCATAATTTTTAGCTAAAATACATGACGGTAAGCAACTGTTTATCTGGGAGAGGAATAGAGAAAAAAATTTGAGTAACTTTTAGTAAATTCTGATAAATAATTTTTATTGTCCTCTCCATAGATATCGGTGTGTATTTTACAAACCTTAAATGGTATGCTTTGCTTGTCGTTATGTGTACTTGAATGTTTGACACCTAAAATAAATGGTGTCTTTGTTTAAAGGCATGTGAATTTGTTGGTGAATTTGTTTGAAAGCATGGATATATTGTGATGTATGACCAGCACTGCACAACTCTTTCTGTGCCTTAGCGCACAGTCAGATTTGAACTTCCACAGTTGATGACTTGCGCTCTGAACACTCTCATCACACTGGTGTGATCATACACTTTAGGGACCAGCCAAGGCTGATTACACTGCAGGAAAAGGTTTAACTTTTTAAAGCAGTGGTTCTCAATCTGTGCGGCGCGGGCTTCCTCCTAGTGGTACGTAGAGGAATCGCCAAATAATGAAATAAACAATTAACACTTTTAATCCTTTGATGCGTACTATAATATCGATGTGATCAGCATGTAATCACAACGCTGTGCTTAGAATGTTTATTTTAGTACAATGTGTCGTAAGCTGCTAAAAATCATTTTCCGAAGTTTAAGAATTGATCCTGAAGCGTGATTTGACTGACATGAAAAGTGGCCAATTACAGTCGGCCTTGTCTAGTTTTGCATGAAAAGTAAGGGCGGGACAAAGGCTGTCTGTGTTGCAGAGACAGAAAAAAACAACTTAAAAACAAATGTTTTGTTGGAATAATGCTTCTTGGATGTTTTCACTATAGAGATGTCTAGCAGAGTAATTAAATCGCGAACATATTTCCTGCCTATTTAATGACCTACATACACGTTTCGCTCTCTGACAGCGAGTCGTCTCGCCTCTGAGGTATTGCGCAATAACTCGTTTCTGCAAATGTGGCGAGTGCTTTATTTTAACACGAAAGTGCAATTATGTACGCAAATCACTAAAACAGAAATGCAAGCTCTTAAATAGGCTTTTTCAAATGAACTGCAAGACCTCTCATGATCGCGTATGTGCTCAGATTGAATACATTCGTGACCTCTATTAAAGTAGACATTATTTATCTTTGCTCCTTGACTAAATTTAGTCAAAAGTATTCAAAGTTATCAAGAATTTAGAATTAGATTGATGCATGATCGATGACAATGCTAATGTTCTTCTTATTTGGCTATATTGTGAAATGAAACTTACTTTTAGGAAAGGTGGAACTTTTTTATTTCTTTACGAGAACAGAATTATGCTGGAAATGTTTCTGGATGAGGTATTTGTGTGATTTATACATAAACCTTTAATTAAAGGTAAAAAGTGTCTCCATGGCCTTAAAGATTATGTGTTAGTTATACCAGCCCAGTGCTATTGAAAAAGATTAATTGTCATGAAAGGAAAAATCGACCATACTTCCTTTGTTAGTGCAAATTCCTATACATGTAGCTTTGGGATTTAAGCAATTAAAACATTCAATCAGGTTTACACTTAAAAGTGATTTCATAATGAAAATCTGATTTTTTTATAAAGTGACATATTTTAGTATTATTTACTACAATTTGTGTTATTTTAGCAGTGTAATAGTATTTTTACTTGAGTACAAAAAAGATTGTGAAACATTTAGTGCAGGTTTATTATATTATTAATATATGATTAATAAATATTATTATTAATGGTTTTTATTTGTATCAATTCCTATGCAATGTTTTATGGTTTGCTAAGAATACATTTCAGGTCTTCAATACATAGCATGTCAGTCTTGAAAATAAAAAATAGGTGGTGGAAAAAGTGCTTAAAATTCCATGATTTTTATTAGGCTGTGCCTGTATGAACCCTGTCAAATGTACATTTAACATATATTTCAAGATTTGTTAGAAAGTGTATGAATATGACATATAGCCTACATTTATGAGGTCCAAGCAACATTTACAGGTTTTGATGAATAGGCTACTATGAATACTTTAGATTTGAATACAGCAGTTTTCATTTTACTTTTTTTTTTTTAACCTGCAAGCACAGTTACAGTATGTTCAGACTATTTAAAATGTTTAAAGTGACTGACAATAATACATATTCTTAATAATATGAATTAATCAGCCTCGTTTTTTAAACTGTGCACAGCTGTAGCTGCTTAATTAGGCATACAATGCTATTTTTTAATAATGGTCATTATGGTGGTACTTGGAGAGACAATTTTTTGTGGTACTTGGTGAAAAAAGTTTGAGAACCACTGTTTTAGAGAATACATGTCTAAATTAGGGGTGAGAATCACAGGTTAACTCATGATACGATATTATCACAATATTGTGCCCCTGATATTGATTTATCACGATAATATTGATTATGCAATATATAAATATATCACAATACTGTATCGTCCCTAGTCTAAATACATCTCTATGACGAGTATAATTATAATTTTGCTTATATTTTATCTACTGTACATCACAACTTGGGAGCAAACTAGGTTACTGTGATTGCATAAAGATACCTTGCTCACTCCCTCTAGATAAAATAAACCTCTCCATTATTTCAGTTGAGAAGTATAACAAGGCATTTTTCAATTTGACATATTAACAAATGGTTTGTTTATTATTAAATTATGCTATATTTTTTGTATTTGCTGTTTCATTATTATGTTTAATGTCATCCAATCTCCATCCAGCCCATAATAAACCTAACCATCCGTATTCATATATGCTGAAAATGATTGCATACGTCAAGCTAATCACAGAATGACACAAATGCGAAAAGCCCTTCTGGCTCTTATGTGGGCGTGCAATGGTTCAGAACTGAAAAATAGCCTAGTGAGTATTGGCAAACGTATATATATATATATATATATATATATATATATATATATATATATATATATATATATATATATATATATATATATATATATTTGCTCTTTAAACATCCTCATTTACTCTCCGGTGAGTCACTTGAAGTCGTTTTCATCCTTCTGTGTCTCTTCATTGTTTTTTTTTCACCTCCCCTCCCCCGTTTCCCCTTCATTCACACCCACTCAGACTCTTTCTCCATTCTTCCCTTCTCTCCATCTTTAATCTGCAACATGGTCATGGTTTCACTTACTGTTCAGCACAAACACACACACACACACCCGGGTAACTCTGTCTCATCGAGCAGTTCTAAAATCACCAACAGCACAATAAACTCAGGCTCCTGGATCTTATGAATGAGAAATGAGCTTGTGGATTATTTGAGATGTGCAGGTATGCTGAGAGTGAGACCTGCTCTTTTTATCGGCGTCGCATTCAATATTAACTACACTTGCTCTTTGAAGCGCCCAGCAAAAGCAGAGCTGAGACAGTCAGATCTGTTGACTGCGCGGAACAGCGATTAGTGCATGGGACCTAATACATTAACTCACATATGAAAGACACCTTGCTTTATGTTTAATAGTTTGGGGTTAGTAAGATTGTTCTCAAGTCTCTTATGCTCTTAGAGAATGCATTATTTTGAATAAAAAACAGCAATAGTGCAATGTTACAATAATTTAAAAGAAGTGTTCTCAAATTCTCAATTTAAAAGTCTATATGCAAATTTTCATCAGTCAATGGTATGTTAAGGTCAAAACTAAATTTAAATAAACATTTACATACTTAAATAGGATATTAAAAAAGTAAATGCCTTTTCTATTTACAAATATATTAGGAATAATATATACTCACCGGCCACTTTATTAGGTAAACCTTACTAGTACTGAGTTGAAACCACTTTTGCCTTCAGAACTGCCTTAATTCTTCGTGACATAGATTAAACAAGGTGCTGGAAATATTCCTCAGAGATTTTGTTCCATATTGCCATGGCACATCACGTAGTTGCTGCAGATTTGTCAGCTGCACATCCATGATGCAAATCTCTCGTTTTACCACATTCCAAAGATGCTCTGTTGGATTGAGATCTGGTGACTGCGGAGGCCATTTGAGTACAGTGAACTCATTGTCATGTTCAAGAAACCAGTCTGAGATGATTCGTGCTTTATGACATGGTGCATTATCCTGCTGCAAATAGCCATCAAAAGATGGATACACTGTGGTCATGATGGACATGTTGGTCAGGATGGACATAGTCAGCAACAATACTCAGGTAGGCTGTGGCGTTGTCACAATGCTCAGTTGGTACTAATGGGCCCAAAGTGTTCCCGGCAAATATCTCCCACTCCATTACACCACCGCCTTTCTATCATGTAGGATCAGTCAGGTTATTATCCTCTTATCTCTGTCATCAACAAGGCATTTGCTCCCACAGAACTACTGCTCACTGTATATTATCTCTTTTTTGGACCATTCTCCTTAAACCTTAGAGATGGTTTTGCATGAAAATCCCAGTAGATCAGCAGTTTCTGAAATTCTCAGACCAGCCCGTCTGGCACCAACAACCATGCCACGTTCAAAGTCACTTAAATCCTCATTCTTCCCCATTATGATGCTCAGTTTAAAAAGCAGCAGATCACCTTGACCATGTCCACATGCCTAAATGCATTTGAGTTTCTGCCAAGTGACTGGCTGATTAGAAATTTGCATTAACAAGCAGTTGGTCAGGTGTACCTTATAAAGTGACAAGTGAGTTTTTGTGCAAAAGTGTCAAAATGACAAGAGACACTCATAATCAATCATAACAGTTTTCTAGTGAATTGGAACAAAATAAATGCAAAATCCTGTCCAATCATCTCTAAAATCTTACATTGTCTTTGCCAACTTCTCTTTCTAAAAACCGACATCTCCACTTTTTTAAATGCTCACTGTGGTAAGTGTCGCCTGACTACAGTAAATGTCACTGACTGGATGTCATGACAAAATCATAAAAAAGTATGTGTATTTGTATTTGATCTCACATGAAAACAGTATAAACTGGTTGTTCGATGTAATGAGACACTGAGGGACAATCATACAAAAGAGGGATTGGCGACTCCTATCAAAGCATTAAATTTTCAACGGTTTGGGTTCACCCTAAATATGGTTAAATAAATCAGTAATTTTAATTGATAAATCCATAAAATTGTTACATCTACTGTGCTATGAAGGTGAAAATGAAGAACGTTTGGAAATTCTATCAGATTTAAACCAATACCAAATAATTACAATATATCCAGATAAATTTGTATTTTAGTAATTTATTAGCAATAATAATAATAATGCATAACTCGTTACATTTATATAGACCTTTTCTAGACACTCAAAGCGCTATACACATTTTTAGGGGGGAATCTCCTCATCCACCACTAGTGTTCAGCATTCACCTGGTTGAGAGGAGACAGAGTGATGAAGCAAATTATGATGTTGGGGTGGCTCTTTTTCATAAAACCACAGAAAGTCAAGACCTTAGCTTAACATCAGCACTCACTTAGCAGTATAGAGTCCCCATCAATATACTGGGGCATTAGGATCCACACAGACTGCAGGTTGAGTGCCCCCTACTGGTCTCACAAACACCACTTCCAGTAGCAATCTAGCTTTCCCATGTGCCCTCCATCTAGGTAATGACCAGGCACAGCCCTGCTTAGCTACAGTGGGCGACCATGTGAGAGTAGCAGAGAGATAGTTGCCGGCAGAAAGCTAGCTAATAATAGTAGTGGCATCCATTGAACTGCAATGAAACTGAATCAAAATACACAATTCAAACCCCAAACTAGTTAAATCATAAAACACACATTTTACTGCCCTGCCAATGCAATTACAATATATATATATATATATATTTCTTATGATAATAAAGTCATAATTATTACATAGAATTAGAGATTGTAATTAGTCATTTAATGTTGTTGTTATAGTTGATGCTGTTATTACATTTTATTTAAGCTGCTCTAAGGTCTGGGTGGCTGTTTTCTTTTTTTTCGTCTTGGAAAAAGTTTATCCTCATGAGAATGAATCAGTGAAGCTAATTTGTAATTGGAGGGCAGCAGTGATCAAACCACATGGCTGAGACGTCTCTGTTTTACACAAACTCCACAGTTCTGCATCCTCGCTTTTACTACACACACACACACACACACACACACACACACACACACACACACACACACACACACAAACTCTCAACAAAATATCAGACTTTGTGCTTCAGGTATATACACAAGCAAAAAGACAGTCTGTCATCCGCCTTATCTGCTGTGTGTAGTATCTCCAGGGAGGTCGCTGAGCTTGTTGTTGTGTTCAGTTTTCACGCCCGAGGAGAGCTGGAGCTGCTGAACTGTGCTTGACAAGGTCAGGTCTTGTCTCCTCTTGTACACTATACACTCTGCATATACCTTAGTCTGCACTGAGGAAAGACAATCTAGAGCTGCAACATCAACTAGGAATTTTTTTAAAACGCAGGAGCCACTGAGGGAAACATATCAACAATGTTGTTGTTTCCAGTCAGAAGTGACCACTACTTCTATTTAGAACACACTCTTAACCTAGATATTGGATTTAGGCACTCAGCTTTCTCACACATTTGAGCTACTGTCGTCTCATTATGTGCTTTTCTGTGGAAAGGTGTGAGATTATTTTCTCACATTCTTATATTGAAGATGACATCCAAGTAACATACAGTATGAATCAGAATAAAATAAAGAAGTGAGGTTTTTTTGGTTGCCCACACGGAATCTGCGTGCACAGAAATCCACAGATTTCTACAGATTTTTTGCCCATTTTTGAGTCTATTTATTTAGTTGTGTAAAGTCTGTAAATTTCTATTAAGTCAGCTTTTAAATTAATTTAATTAATATGGTTGTCATATAATATTAATAGTAAAATTTAAATGTTTTACTATTAAAAAGATTTATTTACAATTTGGTTTGTAAAGTCTTTTAAATTTTATGAGAGATTTGTTTACCAAATAAGTGGATCTAATTGGATAAGCTTTGTAAACATTAAATAAAAGTTAAAAATGTATTATAATTTAGTTTTTTTTTTGTTTTTTAGTTTTTAGTAATGATACTCTTAAAATCATTCCACATAATCCGTAGATTTTTATAAAATTCTCTGCAGAAATAGCAAAAAATGTCCACAGTTTCTGTCTGGAAGTGAAGTTTCATGATGTAAGGAACAGTGTTGTACACACGCACTGAAGACATCCATTAGCCTACATATTTAATTTAGTTTGTCAAGCACAAAGATTTTCTTCAAAACTTTACATCCAAACATAACTCCATTCCTATTCAATTCCTATTGCCTTATATTTTTTATAATATATTTTGTAACATTTCAATCCTTTAATTTGTTTATATGTAAAGATATTTGTTTATTGCTGTTCATTCTGTGTGTATTAAGCAATGTGTAAGCTTTTGAATTCACATACGTGTAAAACTAACACGCTCTGCGCTGGACGTTAGACCTGCTTTTAGGTGGTCAATAGCATGGTCTATTTCAGTTCCTCAAAATAGCAACATGCCAACAATGCACCTTAACACACCTCCTTATTAAACCGAAACACCCATGAGTCCACAAAGTAGCGCAAATGGATTTGCTATTTAAACAATGTGGCACAAACGTGAAATTTAGAGTTGCACTGGTCTGAAAATAGCAACAAATTGCACCAAACACATCTGGCACCTCATTGCACCGGGTGTATGATAGGGCCAATAGTTGTTTCTTTGTGGAAAAAACTATTTTGTAAAAAATTTGCACAAGTCACACAAACTATGCATTAAATAATTCAGCTTTATTTACAGTTTTAAATTTAGACAAACAGATATATATGAAGATATTCACACTACTTATATTTAAAAGCAAAGCAAGTTTAAAACTTAGGGCTTCTGGTACCTAGAAAAGCAAAGTCGAGTAAAGGAGGCTGAGCCTTCTCATTTATGGCTCCTAAACTCTGGAATAGCCTTCGTGATAATGTCTGAGGCTCAGACACATTCTCCAAATTCAAAACTAGAATTTACTTTTTAGTAAAGCATACACCCAGGGCATCACTTAGCGTTATGGTACATGAAGGTGCTCCACGCAGGTTTCTGCATCTTGTTTATATACACTATGAACTATTCTCTATATCCACCTGGGGATACTCATCCCGAGGCCCTCAGACTATGCAGCGCCACAGATTTGATCCAAGACCAGCGACGAAATGATCCCAATGTTTTTCATGTCCTGGACCAGGCCATATCCTGAGCAGCTCTTGTGATGGTCATAGAGGAGCGGAGAGCATGAGACTGATTCCTGTGATGCTCAAGGGACAGATGAGTCTTTGCTGAGTTCCATTTTTCAAGCCTCCGGTGCCTAGACTGCAGCTCTGCACAAGACGTTTGGCCAGAAGAGAATTGGTCATGCCCAACTGAGCCTGGTTTCTCTCAAGGTTTTTTAATTCTTCACTTTCGTCAATTGGTAAAGTTTTTTCCTCGCTGGTGTCACCGCTGACTTGCATGGTTCAGGATCTGTAGAGCTGCGCATTGATGGATTTGCTCTTCAGTGTTTGGACTCTCAGTAGTGATTATTAAACCACACTGAACTGACCTAAACTGATCTGAACTCAAAGAGTGAAAACTGAACTACACTGTTTTAATTTACTATGATCTTGTGAATCTGCTTTGACACAATCGTAAAAGTGCTATACAAATAAAGATGAATTTAATTTATTTGAAAATTTTAATTTATTTGTTCTATTACTGGCCAATTTTAGATATAAACGGATGAACGGACAGAGAGATAAATTGAGATCAAAATCCTTAAATATGTATTTGAAGGGGAAAAAGATTGCCTTATCCAAGTTCTATATGTTTTTGCTGTGGTGACTTAAAGTTGAAATAATTTAATGTGTGGTCAGGATCAAATATCATCCAATGAACTCAGATACTGACAAACAACAAAAATACAACATACAACAAATACAGTCTAATCAATCAGTCACGATTAAAATCTGCCAGCTGGACAAAAGTCTGAGCTTGTGTTTTCTTTGTGCTTTCATCTAATATTCACTGTAACATCTACAAAGGGCTTACCGTTAAAAGACTCAATATCAACAATGAAAGTAGATTAATGAAACCCTGATACTGCCTTTGTCACAGCAAAAGGAGAATTCCACCATCTTCTTAAGGACACAATCACAGTCAGTTCAAATCTGTGAAGTTTTATGCAAATCCTACCAAAGAAGTGAGGAATGTATAAAAAGAAATATCAAGGACTTTGAGGGCCAGCCCTTTTCATCAGACTCTACACACAGCCTGGTGAACAAGCACTCACACCAGCTAGCAGAAGATAAGCTGATGAGTCATAGCCGACCTCAGAAACACGGCCTTCACACAACCCCAGCATTATGTAGAGGAGACTTTAAAATATGGTTACACATACTGTGGCTCAATAAGAGAGAGAGCAGGATTTTTCAGCTGAGCATAATTATTATGTGTTATTTTTCTTAGTGTTTCCTAATGAACATTACGGCCTTTCACATTGCACATGACCTTGGGTAGTCATTGTTCTGCAAAGAAAATGTTCACATTTGTAATTTAAAGTAGGATTGGTTCTGCTTAGCAACCAAATGGCCAATCATGAGCTCTTTATTCACATGCTTTTCACATTGCACCCCATGTTTTCATCACCCAAATCACTACTTTTAGCCCAAAATAAATTTTTTTACAACACTTTATATGCCAGGTTAGTACAACAGAAGCGTTTGCATAGTTTCTAAAAATATTGGCAGAAGCACACTCTTTTAGTCGTGTAACTGTCTTTCTGCAAACTCAATTAGCTCCTGCTTCAGAGTAGGGCTTATATCACCACAACTAACAACACCATTACTAGGGATGTAAGGGGCCAATTTTGTCACACACAATGTAGTTTTTATCTTCAATTCGCTACTTGTTTTTTTATTGTTTTGCAATGTACACATGCTTGATGGACATGTGTGACAACGGCATATATTTTTTATATGTCATTTTACACACAGTGCAGCTCATCAATGTTAGTTTCACTGCAGTGGACCAATAAGAAGAGCATGGAGGCGGGGCAACCGCTGCAAGCTTCTGTTTGGCGCTACCGGTGGTTGTGTCCGGGTACTCTCGTGCTTTATTCTGTGCTAATTTTCAAACCATTAAAATGGTTCAAGTGACTTAATTCCGATTTCTTTCTCTTATGTGGCACAGATCAGATGTGGCCCATGTACAAGCAGGAAAAAATCACATGGATTTTGATTTACTCAAGTCACATTCAGGCCTTGTTCATATGTGGAAATTTTTCCGATTCGAATTGACCCTTCGTTAAGCGACACCAAAAAACCACCACCCACCAATCATGGCTTAGCAACCGTAGTTACGCGCAGGGGTTCTGTCAAGCTTTCGAGTGAGGGAAACAGGCCAATATTATGAGCACTGCTCCGTTTAAGCCTTCGCAATATTAACGTAATCATACTAATAGCGAATAGGTCATGAGTTATTGATTCGGAAAATATGAATCTGTGAATCTGTTGCTAACTTTACTCAACTTTATATTTCTATCTGTTTCAAACTACGAATATTTGAAATTACAAATCAACAGAACAAAACAGAGATGTGATCACAAACTGAGCACTTGCAATCAATATACTTTACCCGCTGCTGTTTTGCAGTCATTTATGAAGAGCACACAAACATACTGACAGTTATAGGAAACTTACTGTACATTGTTATGGGTCAATGATGCTACTATTCAGCACAAACCCATCAGTTTTCCCTTTCTGGCTATTTTTTCTATGAATGCATTATGAAGAAGCAAGGTCCATGCCTGTTTCCTCGTTGGTTAGTAACGCTATATTTCATTGCACATCAATCAGTAGAGAAATAACGGTTTATTCGTTATTATAAGACTATTTTAAATGTCACCTATCCTGCTGTGCATGAGCTAAGCTGTTGAATTTTCAGCGTATGAGGCAGCTAGGCTAAGCTAGCTTCAATTTTGATTGACTTATTCTCTAATCAGTTGCGAATTATGTCGTGAATTTACCACTGTAATGCATATTGCAGTCCTTTTTTTGTCTGGCTTTCTCGGATATCTCACCTGTTCACCAAAAATGACTAATTATATCCCTGGGAATGTCTGACACCGGCGCATACACGTTGTAGATGTGTCAGGCACGAAAGCTTGACAGGCGTAGGAACAGTAACTAAGGAGGAATTTAGCGAATTTAGTCAATTGCACACACCGATTTTGTATTGTTTTGTTTTGTAGCAGACCTTGTTGTAATGAGCTAGTAGAGATTCCCGCCCATCACTGTTTAATTGACAGAGACAACAAAACTAAAGAGGGCGGTAAACAGCAGTGGGAGTGGCGTAGCTCGTAAAGCGCATGGCAACATGTTTTGACACGATCGATCATAAACCCGGTTCAAATCCAGCGTCTGATGAACTCATTCTTCCCCACCCCCCACCCACTACCCCCCACTGCATATCAAATTTTGCCTACTCTTTATCACGAGGAAAACAAGTAGGAATCATTAATAGGTGTGTGTATTATGAAATACTCAGATTCATAGAACTGAACTGGATTGGAGAGGTGTTATACCCAAATCATATACATTATAAGTTTGTAAAAGTTATACAGTAAATATACCATTAAATATAAATTTTAGTACTGCTTCAGTGAACCTGAACAAGTATATTAAAATCCATAAATTTCCACTAGTTGTATTGGTATATATGTATTTTTCAAAGTGTGCTTTAAATGCTTTAAAAATAAGTTAAATCTTGTAAACTAGAAATATATGTACTGTATATCATTTATTTTTTAAAAATGTGGACAATACATTATAGATTTATTTAAAAAAAAATTACATTAATCTCATTTTTTAATTCAACTATAGGGGTGTGGCCAAGTAGGAGGGCTACAAGACATTGTGCCCAGGGGCCTCTGAATTCTTAATCTGGGCCTGAGCACAAGTGTTTAAGCATGTTAAAAGCAGAAATGGAGACGTTAAATATCAGCTGTCAGTCAGCGCCTGCTCTTTTTTTCCTGGCCATTGCGTCTTTGCCATGTGGAGTGTAAATAGAGGTGGGATAAGGTCACTTGTAAAAGATGATGTAAACAGGTCAGAAAAAAAAATCAGATACTGTCACAAAAACAGAATTGACCATCAAGATCTGCAATGTAAATGGAGGCTTAGAAAAAAAGATTTGTTTGGTGTGAATAAGACTTTAGTGTAAAGGGGCAGGGCTTCGTCTTTAAAAGGCAGCCCCAAATGCAAATTCACTGTCAGTTAACCTGGTAAGCGAACGAGCTACTGTGGTGCCGTAAGCAATTTGTAACCTTTCTGTGTATAATAGCGTGGTTGTACATATATCGATTGTTTGTTTGCTGTGTATTTGGTCGTTTATTTTTAGTTATTTTGTTACTCTGCTGGGATTTTGGGTTATTTTTGTTTTTACTACAGTAAACTGTAAATAAACCATCCCTTTGCATGTTACATCAGCGAGTAGTGTCAATGTTTTTTTGGAGGTTTTCTTGCTTTCCCATACATTAAGAACTCACTACAAGCATTCTTGGTACGTCAACCCTACATCATTAATCGAGATAAAACAATTATTACGTCGTGTCCCACTGCCGGTCCAGCAGTTTACATTCGCCTTTGATTTGTGCTTGGTGAACAGTGGTGAAGCTATCACCTTCATAGCTAATCACAGGCATATGTGCTGAGAATGTAAATACAATGGCCAATCAGCAAAAGCTTAAGAACCTGTGCAACAGCTTGCAAATGTTAGTGGGAAATTAATGTTTTTATAATTTCACTCACCGAAGTCAATAATTTTGACAACCTGATACAACATCTCCATTATCATAAAAGCCAAAACTAAACCACAGATTCAAACAGTCTGAAACAGTCATATATTTTGGACAGTAATAAAACACTTCATATTGCGTATAAACAGATATCTCAGTGTTTATGTTAAAAATGTTTAAAACTTGTTTAATATATATATATATATATATATATATATATATATATATATATAGAATATATTATATATTATATTAATATATATATGACACACACACACACACATACATATATATACATATATATATATATATATATATATATATATATATATATATATATATATACACACACACAGTATTTATTTTATTTTATTTTTTGCTTTAGTAGCTCTCATACATTTTACATTATTTAAGTGTTTTTCCAGGGTACTGTGAATATTTTGTTTAATGGATGAACATTAATTCTGTTAATACATTTATTCTATGCTAAAAACTACATACACAAGTGTGACTACAACCTACAAAACATGTGCATAATCTTTTTTTTCCCCGAGATAAATTTAGGATCTTTTGCATTATATTTTTATTCATAGATTGCCCAGTATAGTTACTTTTGTTGTTGCAAAACATTTGTTAAAAAATAATTGAAGATTAATATGCCTATATGTAAAATTATATGCTCAATAAAAAATAAAAAAAATTTATGAACAAAACTGTTAAACAGCATAAATTCTGTATTAAAGAAAATAAAGAAATAAAGAAAATAAATCTCAATGCATACAATTTTTAGAAAGTATTTGATTGTTTTAGTACTAAATGTACAATTTTTTACAAAGAAAACACTGGGTATTACATTAAAAGACCAGAGAAAGACTCCTAATATTTACATGGCATATTTTTGAATTGGAACGTGTCTCTCTTGTTTACCTGTGATCCGATCAAGCAAAATGTGTCTTATACCATGTAAACAGGGCAGCATCAGTTAAGTTTAGTTTGCCGTCTCCTTCTGTCTTATCTGTGTAGTCATGCTTGCCTTTCTCATAGTAATCTTCATAAACTACCCTACATAAAGTGCGCAATAGCCTTGGCTGAAACAGCCATGCTTTCAAGCATGTATTGACAAAAATAGACTGACTGCATCAAAAAGGAGCTCAAATTACACAATGACAAGAACTAATATAGATCACGCCACCAAACACCTAACCACGAAATTGACAAGCCTAATTTAAAAATGTAAGGAGTAGAAAGTACAGATATTTGTGTAAAATGTAACAAGTAAAAGTAAAAAGTTGTCAGAAAAAAAGCAGTGAATTAAAGTACTGATACCAGAAAAATCTACAATAACGTAAGTACAGTAACAAAGTATTTGTACTAAATCACTTCCCATCTCTCGTAGACACCATCTCATTTTTAAACTTTTAATCCAGTAAATTCCTTCAGGATAAACAGTAAGCAATATGTAATAAGAGGATGCACAACAGGTAACAATTTACCATAACAGTGCATGAATAATGATGAACTAATATGTAAACTAAACTTTACTTCATTATGAACCAATGATGTTAAGGCATGCGCTAATCATGAACAAACTTTAACTACAACATGACTCAAATCAGTTATTTACATCATGTGTAAATAAGAAAGAGTAATTACTTGTTAGTAAATGTTTGTTAATTAATGTATTTATTGACACTTTAATTTTAGCTAAATGAAATAAACGCATGACCTGTTAATGTATCATTGGTTCATGATGTTACCCTGTTTTGGACGTTTGTTTACAGTGCGTTTACATTGAAAAACAATTGAAAAGTGTTCTGTCCACATCAAAACAAACTGTTTGAACATCAGAAAGTTATTTCATGATTAGCACATGCCTTAACTCATCCTTAGTTTATAATAAAGTAACGTTTAATTTACATTTTAAAACATTTATCTATTATTATTCTATGTAATCAGCTGCATGCTAAGTTTGTCAATGCAATGATACTGACAGGACAAAACAGGCGAAGTATTAAGATTCATACATATAGACAAAGATTACCAGCCACTTTTCAGTCATTTTATGAAGCATTTCTCTCACTTGCACAACCGAAATTTTAGTTTATCTCAGTTAGGCCTTCACAAAAATAGTTCATTTTCATCCCATTTTTCAGGGGCAAGAGGTTCAGGGAAACTGTGAAGACACTTTTAATGTGTAAAGAGGTGTGATGTGGAAAGGGACATGTGGTGATCATTTTCTAAATGGAAGAGTTTATAATGAACTTCCTAAAAATCTTATGGGAAAATAACTCAAATCTAAAAACATAAATCAATGTCAACATTATAGATGTGTCTCTGTCTTTCCATTAAAAATTTAAGGTACATTTTGTACAGCATTTAAAAGGTTAACCCGCCCGCGAGAGCAACAAGTATAGAGAATACAAAAAATTACATAGGTAATAGTTTGTCATATAAGCCATCTGATGCATTACAATCACGATTATGCTGATATATTTTTTAATTATATTAGGTTTTTTAAATTATTTTATTAATATTCATGTTTACTATTTATTCAATGTACTTCAAATTCATTTGGGGTTAAATAATTTTGGCTATATTTTTTTGGACTATATGAACAGCTTTTATAAATTATATTATTCAGCCCATAATAAAAATCTGATGTATGGCTATATATGCAAATGACATATATGACAAGTTCATATTTGGATTTCACACATATAAAATATGTTTTATATGTCAAAATATTGTAAAAATGTCTGTTACATGTAATTTTTTTAACCATAATTACAAATATGTACAGTACGTATATGATCAAATATATTAGCAATATTTTTTATTTGTTTTCATATATTACATGTTATATATTTAAACATATGTACATATTTGTATGGTGCCATTTTTACAATAAATGTTGCATATATGACATGTGAAATAACACTTGTATGTTATACATGTAATTTTCATATTGCCATATATTTCTCTAAATTATATGAAGTGATGATCATTGCAGCTAATCTGTGTCGGATGTAATCAGTTTAAAAAGAAACTACTGTAGTTGCAGCAATTAAATGACTTATCCTCTAAAAAAGTTAAAATATTTTTTAGGTAATTTAATTACAGTTACTTACAATATACCTGCCTTAAATATTTTAAGTATTTAACAGTAAAAATAAATACAAAGAAGCAGAGTAATTGTGTGTGTGTGTGTGTGTGTGTGTGTGTGTGTGTGTGTGTGTGTGTGTGTGTGTGTGTGTGTGTGTGTGTGTGTGTGTGTGTGTGTGTGTGTGTGTGTGTGTGTGTGTGTGTGTGTGTGTGTGTGTGTGTGCGTGCGTGCGTGCGTGTGTGTGCGTTTTAGATCAGCCATATATTTTACTAAATATTTCTATTTTCATCTAAAGGTTAAATGTATCAAGATGATTGCACATGCATAAGGATTAACTCATGAATTATAAAAATAATTATTAACAATTAATTAATGATGATATATAGCATAGTAAACTTAAAGAAGCAAATTGCTGATATATACAAATATATTTTGAACTTTTCTTAAGTATTAAATTATCCATAAAGTTAAAAGCCTCTTTGAATCAAATTTAAAGAATAAAGGAGCTTATTATCTATGTATTTATATTCACGAGGACTTTATGTAGTACTGACTCAAAAAGTTGTTTTACATAATGAGTAATTAGTTGTTAAATTTTTTTTGTACAATGAATTAGAAATTGTAATTTAAATACAGATTTAATTATGTAATTAGTAATTAATTACCTATTTTAAAGTAACTTACCCAATACTTATTTAGTAACTTAATTATTTTATATTTCAGTTTTATTTTCTGCCAGTCCTTTTGACAACCCATATATACAGTTGAAGTCAGAAAAGACTTTTATTAGCCCCCTTAAGACAATTATTAGCCCCCTTTTTAAAATATTTCCCAAGTGATATTTAACAGAGCAAGGAAATTTTCACAGTATGTCTGACAATATTTTTTCTTCAGGAGAAAGTCTTATTTGTTTTATTTCAGCTAGGATAACTTGCCTAATTACCCTAACCTGCCTAGTTAACCTAATTAACATAGTTAAGCCTTCAAATGTCACTTTAATCTGTATAGAAGTGTCTTGAAAAATATCTAGTAAAATATTATTTACTGTCATCATGGCAAAGATAAAAAAAAACAGTTATTAGAAATGAGTTATTAAAAATATTATGTTTAGAAATGTGTTAAGAAAATCTTCTCTTACTTAAACAGAAATTGTGAAAAAAATAAACAGGTGGGCTATTAATTCAGAGAGGCTTAATAATTCTGTATATATAGTTAAGCATATTAATTAAGAAATATCTCATTTATGATGTAATTATTTATGTAATTTTCAATTTTGCATATTTACGGCACTGAGATTTCCATGTATGATGACGCAATGCTATATTATGAAGAAGGGAAAGTGCTAAAACAGCATCATCCCAAAGTGTGAACAGGCATCCGTGAGCGGTGTTAAATTGTGATGCAGCAGGCCTCTCCAGGCAAGATGTGCGTTAAAGAGAGGGCCACATATAGTTCAGATGTTTCATTAATGAATGTTGAGCTCAGGAAGAGAATGATGCATCACCCACAACACCGGCACTAGTCGATGAGGACCAGAAAACAGACTATCCTCTCTCTATGTTGGGGTCAATCTTACAGCTCACATATCTTTCCTAGATCCATCTCTTGCTTTTTTGACCTGTACAAAAGGTGTTTTAAAAGGTACTTAATATGGAAATCTTTTTTTATGTGTTTATATTGTGTTAGGTGCTAAAATCGTGTGCTTGGTTCATCTACCAATGCAGAAAATCTGAAAATAGACATTCCAGTAACTTTGTTTAGTAGGGATCTAATGATTAACTCTATATGACTCATAATATTGATCTCACGATACAATTTCTTAAACGATTTTCTTTTTAGGAAAATAAAATTAGTCAAATTAGAAATAAACAAGTGCCCTTTTAATTTTATTTTAAACGCTGCACATTTCTTTATAAAATTTAATAAAATAAAAAATAAAAAAAATAAACTAAAAACTAAAAAACTGTGTTGCATTTTTTAGACTAACTCCACATTAAAAAAAGGCATTCAGATAAATTCTTTAAAGGGGTGGTCGAGTTTATTTTTAAGGCTTGGTTGTGTTTATGGGGTGTAAAGCAATGTATGCTCATGCTTCACTTGTATCACATTATTTTTTCATCTATCTTACTTTAATTATATACTGCTACTCAACTAACATGAAAATTACTGTCATATTTCCTAGTTCCTCCGAAAGCCTGATTGGTCAACTAACACAATGTGCTGTAATTCACGGATCGGCTCCATCTCACCAGGAAGCGTCTCTGCTAAAACATTGCACCACTTCTGGCCACGCCCCTTTGCTTTGCAGGGTGTATGCTTGCAATCTGAAGGGTTTATGACATCATTAACCCATATGTATTTTTTTGTAGTCCCCAAGCATAATTCGCTGTAGGCTTTGCTAAGCTAACTCTGTAAAAGCCAATGTTTCCCTTTGTATTGAACTTTGAGCAAATTACATTCAGAGATAAGTGTTGCACGATATTGGAGAAATCTAACTATATATATTGCGATATGTATACAATTTCACTAAATGAGCTGAATAACTATATGCAAAGAATTTATCCTTTTAGACTGATTGGGATGATTCTGTAAGGTCCTGCATCTGCATAAAATATAAGAAGCTATTTACAAACATAGATAAATTCAATAAAGGAAAATATACAAATTAAATAAACTGCATTTTAATATTTTTTAAGAAGTCTAACTGTATTCAGCTATACAGTAATTGAATCAAATGTAAAATAATGCTGCATAATCATTGTTAATTTGTCAAAGATACAAATGGTACAATTTCCTATGCCTGAATGCTTTTAAAACCTTCACAGTCACAAGCTTCAAAAACCACTTGCAAAATTATAAATTATAGGCCAGACTCAACATTGCATACAGTTGAAGTCAGATTTATTAGCCACCCTGAATTATTAGCCCTCTGTTTATTTTTTCCCCAATTTCTGTTTAACGGAGAGATTTTTAACACATTTCTAAACATAATAGTTTTAATAACTCATTTCTAAAAACGAATTTCTTTTATCTCTGCCATGATAACAGTACATAATATTTTACTAGATATTTTTCAAGACACTTTCAGACACTATTCAGCTTAAAGTGACATTTAAAGGCTTAACTGGGTTAATTAGGTTAACTAGGCAGCATAGGGTAATTAGGCAAGTTATTGTATAACGATGGTTTGTTCTGTAGACTATCAAAATATAAAGCTTAAAGGAGCTAATCATTTTGACCTTAAAATGTATTTCAAAAAACTAAAAATTGCTTTTATTTTACCCTAAATAAAGCAAATAAACTTTCTCTAGAAGGAAAAATGTTTTCAGACATACTGTGAAAATTCCCTTGCTCTGTTTAACATAATTTGGGAAATAATTTAAAAAGAAAAAAGAAATCAAAGGGGGACTAATAATTCAGACTTCATTTATATGCTCGTAATGTGATTATTGTAAATGATCACATTGCGATTTCGATGCTAAAATGATATTTTGTGCAGCCCTAACACTAATAAAATAAAATAAGTAAATAAATATGATGAATGTCGTCACTGTGTTGAATTTAATTTCTGAAGGAAACATGCTAAAGAATTATGGCAGTGTTTTATATATTTGCGCAAAATACATTTCATGCTGGACTGTTTTACCAATGAGAGTTTAACATTGTTTCTGAAGGACGAATCAATGCAATATCAGAATTTAGTGCTTAAGTGTCAACATGCTGTGTGGCTAATGTGGCTAAAGTTACCACTGTATCTGACTCTATACACAGAGGCCAGAGATATGTTGTTATATGAATCTTGAGAAAGCTCATCGCCAGTTCATAAACACACATTTATTGTGCACTGCTTTGTTTCCAGTAAGGACTTGTTCATGCTTTTATCACCAGCAGGGTGGATTACTGAAATGGACTCTTCACGGGTCTTCCCAAAAATACAGTCAGATAGTTTTAGCTCATCCAGAATGTTGCGGCCAAGATTCTGTCAGTACCAGAAAATCAGAGCACATCACAACCATCCTCAGGTCTTTACACTGGCTCTCAGTTACATTCAGTATAGATTTTAAAGTATTTCTTGTCTATAAATCACTAAATGGTCTAGGACCTTAAAACACTTCAGATATGCTCACTGAATACATACCTAACAGATCACTAGATTACTCTTTAAGATTAAGTAAATTATGAATTCCAATAGTTAATTCAATGCAGAGTGAATCCCTCCCAACTACTACACCCCCTGCTACTGGAATTAGCTTCCAGAAACAATTAGATATGCTCCAACATTACGCACATTCAAATCAAGACTGAAAACACGTCTGTTTAGCTGTGCCTTTACAGATCGCACTATTATGTCTTTCTTTTCTCTTTCATTATTTTATAACCTGTTTTAACACATCTTAATCTTTTTTTATGTTTTTTGTTTTTATTTTATTCATACCCGTCTCTTTTATTCCTGTTTATCTTTGCACTTTAGCATTTTGAATTGGAACTGTGTACGAAATGTGCTCTACTTGCCTTGTCTTATAGTGCATGTCTCCACTAACCTGACTCTGGTTTGAGCATGCGAGTATGGCTTTAATACTCTACTGGTCCTATTTGACATTTTGTCTCTGTTAAATTCAACTGTTTTGTTTGTGTCAGAAATAAGGTGTAAAAGCTCTTCCCTATGAATAAAGGTATGAATAAAGCAGCAACTCATTTGCATTTAAATGGACACACACACACACACAAAGTGGCATGTTTTGGTCACACTCAAATAGGAGTTAATTTGACAAGGTATAATAAAGAGACATGTGAGCTATTATTTTGGCAGAAGAGTGGCGCAGTGGGTAGCGATGTCACCTCACAGCAAGAAGTTCGCTGGTTCAAGCCCTAGCTGGGTCAGAAGGCATGTGGAGTTTGCATGTTCTCCCCATGTTTATGTGGGTTTCCTCCGGGTGCTCCGATTTCCCCCACAAGTCCAAACACATGCCCTATAGGTAAATTGGGTAAGCTAAATTGTCTGCATAGTGTATGTGTGTATGTCTTGGTCTTCCAGGTTGAGGGTTAAGAGTTGGGCAAAAGACCCACCTTGTTAAAAATGTGATGTTACGAAACACCAAGAAGGTGCGACTATCAACTTCGATATATACAGCCCCGAGAGCAAGTGAGGTATTTTTAATTCCACGCAAACAGGAAGTTACTACGACTTTTATTTCAATAAATTGATGTAATTCCAACTTAATTAGAATATTGAGTAGGGGTGGGGCTTTTATTTTGCATAGCATTCCCTTATAGCTATCTAACGTAAGACATGGTTGAGAGTACTGTGGCCAAAGCTGTCAAGCTGACATCATCAAAGAAGCACAGCCACTCTAAATGCGGAAGCAAATGGTCAAACTTTGATTGAAGATTACCAAAACAAATGCTTTTCATTGGAGTAGCTCACAGAGACAAATTGCTCACCTTAAAAATTACAAAACTATGCCTTACCGTTAGTTAGCTATGAGGGAATGCAAAAAAAAAGGTCAATTTAGATTTTTCCATGGACTTTAAGCTAATACCTCACAGAAAAGATTGGAAACAAATGAGATTTGAGTTATATCTAATAAAAACAGACACAATACGCAAATACAACACCTTTTAAGACTTAAAGATAAAATTGTCACTGAAAGCAGCCCCTGTTTTTAAGATGTTAGTTCTAGATGTTAAGAATCTGTCCTGAATAAATCCTGAAATTAACCTCCTCTGTATTTAAAACCCTTAAAATGCCTGCACTTAACAGTGAACTCTCTTGCAAAAACGTGCAGAGAGGAGGATATGACATGCCGCATCTGATTTTTTCATCACTAAAAAGAGGAAAGGTTAACATGACTCTTGCTCTCATTGATTGAAAGCAGAATGATTATGAAATTGTGTTCCCAAAAGAATAAACCAATAAACCTAAAGGTGACGCAGCTGGGATTCAAACAAATCGCTTTTATCAAGATTTAAAGTTTAGATGAAAAAAGATCAACCGCTATTTCTTACTCAAAACAGATTGCTTGGTCATTGTGCATTATTTGCATTCCTTCAAGACACTGAGCAAAGCAAAACAATCCTGGTTACTGCAGACTGAAATCGCGAATTGATTGCAGGCCACATTTTACAGTATGTAGAAGATTTGTTTACTATATTTATCTTATTATTCATTCATTCATTCATTCATTCAGTCATTAATTTTCTTTCCAAAGTAGTCCCTTTATTATTCAGGGGTTATTAACTGCCTAACTAACCGGTTATTAACCACAGCAGAATGAACCGCAAACTTATCCAGCACATGTTTTACGCAGCGGATGCCCTTCCAGCCGCAACCCATTATTAGGAAACACCCATACACACTCATTCACACACATACACTACGGACATATTAGCTTAAAATATATCATATTACAGTAAACTTCTCCTAAATCCCCCCCCAAAAAAATTCCATCATCACATTCATTATTACAATTATAATTACAAATTTAAAAGTAGTTTATATTAAAAATTCTAGCTGTATGTTTTATATTGCACTATTTGTTCACAGAAAAAAAACTATTATATATGTTTTATATCTAATATTATGGGGGAACTTAATGTTGTATGTTTAACTGAATATTTTACATAAGTTACGTTGACTTTTATTTGGCCAGAGTGAGAGAGTAAGACAGAGCTGAAAGCTTGTTTATTATAAAAAGTTGTGATTTGGCATTAAATAGAAAATAAAATTAACTTGACCTCAAGAGGGGCGGGGAAAGCTGTTAGGAGGGCAGGGCGCCAAACTAATATCATAGTAGGGGAAACACTGCTAAAGATGAATGTGCATATGCTAAAGATGTGTAATTACATATTGAGTATTAGCAATGGTGCTATCTCAAGATAAAATATATCAGTTATTAGAAATGAGTAATTAAAACTGTTATGTTAAGAAATGTGTTAAAAAATCTTCTCTCCGTTAAACAGAAATTGGTGGAAAAATAAACAGGGGGTGAATAATTCAGGAGGGCTAACAAATCTGACTTCAACTGTATATATTCAACTTAGTAAACATGTAATATATTTAATTTTTTATTTATTTATACATATAATTGATTAATATTCGGGTAAATGCATAATGCCATGGTGCATAAAAACTAAACTCAGTTATTTAATTTTTTTACATAACACTGTTGTATTCAGATGCATTTTTAAAAATTGTATACAGAAAATCCTGATTTATTTTTCTTTATTCTTTCCAGCTTCCTATAAGAGTGCAGCCTTGTATTTCTCCTCTCTGAATTTGGACTGTAAAATGACCCAGACATTTCTGACAGGTCTGATAAGAGAATCACAATGAACACAAACAATATACACCACACACTTTGTAACAGACTCTCAGACTCTCGGAGATGTGTTTAGTACAGCATCATTAAAATACGACTTCAGCGCATCATCTCATCAGTATCTCCAGAAGACTCTGTTGACCTGCTCTGTTGAATAGGCAGGAGCAGTGAATGCGCAGTCTCAGTGCGGAACCAAGCTATCAGTCACACCAGCCAGTGTTGCCAAAGCAGCAAAAAAATGCATCCCATTTCATCAGCTATCCAAAATCAAACCTGTATTAAACGATGCGCGCAGAAACAAGTGCACACGAGACAAAAGACAATAACGCGGATGAACCCTCCCTCACTGGAGAACAAAAAAAAAATCTAACATAGGATATAAACCTTTTTGTCTGCTCATTTTGAATGGTAGCATAAGCCACAGTTGGCACATAATCTCTAGGTAGTCTGCTATGATCTCTCCTCCTGCTCGTTGTAGCAACCAAAAACACAGATCCGCAGGGGGAAATATTACTATGGTGTTATTTTCCAGATGCATTTCAAGGGGTATGCATCAAAGGCGACGTAATTTAATTGATCTCCATCGCGCGGCGCCTAATATTAAAACGAAAGCGCAGATGGTGGAACCACTTTCACCGTGGCAGTGAAAAGCGCTTTTATTTTTTCCTAATGGCATCTCCAGACAATAAATGCATCATCTTACCTGCGCCGTGCGAGAGATCGATGCCAGACTCGCTGAGGATGTTCGGGTCACTTTGAGATCTGCCTCTGTGCAGAAGACATTTGTCTATTCCGTCCGATGTAGCCATGAGGAGCTTGTGTGAGTCAAATAATGAAATCCCTTTCGGAGGCAGCGGAGCCGTCGGTGAGGCGGATGCGTCTAAGAGCATCCAGCAGCAGGCATTGCCGAATTAGAGGAACCCTTTACAGTCACTGTGTGTGTGCATGAGGGAGGGAGACCGAGAGTGTCTGTCATAAGGCTGGGGTATTTGTGTGTGTGTGTGTGTGTGTGTGTGTGTGTGTGTGTGTGTGTGTGTGTGTGTGTGTGTGTGTGTGTGTGTGTGTGTGTACGCGCGCGCGCAGATGCCACCTTTATCCACTCCACAATGACCCACTGACAGGCGAGCATCCGTTCTGAATCACAGGATGCGAGCGCATGACGTTTTACAGCGCCTTCGTAAATGAATCCATTCATTTGGGCTTTTGCAGACCTTCTAGTGGCGTTGATTCGGAGAGAATCAGGGTTTTTGAGATGAATGAATCATGATGACTCGTATTTTCGCCTGCTTAAAGTGAGCATTAAACTGGAAGTAACATATGGAGTATTGCTGTATTTACGCTTATTTTACATGATTGTTTGTCTATTTGAGTGTGTGTGTGTGTGTGTGTGTGTGTGTGTGTGTGTGTGTGTGTGTGTGTGTGTGTGTGTGTGTGTGTTGGTTCTTGTCATTTTAACTAAAAAAAACTTTCTCTTACGACGTTGGCTGACGTTCGTGAGGGCGGGACAACCTGCCAGTCATAAGAAATTGATTTGAAATTGATCGACCAATAGCAATCAATAAATAACAATTAAAAAATAAGTCAAGTATTTTCTCCTCGAGAAATGTTTTTTTACTCAAAAATGTCAAAGCCGGGCTTGAAATGATCGCAACCTTCATGAAACATTCATATTGGATTGACATGAACATTTATTAATTTGTTCGTTCATTCAAGGCGTAGATTCGCTCTTGACATTGGTGGGGCCATGCCTCCCTTGAGCGCATGCATTGTGCAAATTGTTTTTTTGCGCTTTAAAAAACATGAATAATTTACATAATAGTAAAATTACCACTTAATAATACAAATAACAATTAATGAATCACATCCTGTTAAAGTCAATTTACCTGATTGTACTGCAATCTGACTTTGATGAGGTTTGAATGTAGAGATATTTAGAGAGGTGTGTGATGCAATTTATTTTATCCCGAAACTTAATTTTGATTAATTGAACAGCCTTGGTTAATAGTATTATAGTGAACTCATAGTCATACTCAAACTAGATTTTAATCCCCTGTGCACAAGAAGGTAACTAAGGGTTGATGGAACAATATTTTATTTTGAAGTCGATTAAATTATCGGTGATATTGGTGGGGACATGTCCCCTCAATCCATGTCAATTCTACACCCTTGCGTTCATTCATTAATTTTCCTTCGGATTAGTCCCTGGGGTTCATTAGGGGTCGCCACAGCGGAATGAACTGCCAACTACACTGACATATGTATAATGTAGATGCTCTTCCAGTCACAACCTAGTACCTGGAAATACTCACACACTCATATGGAATTCACACACACACACACACACACACATACACACATTGCCGTCAATTCAGTTAATCCAACTAATCTATAACGCATAACCATTTATGATTTATGTTTTTTGCTTACAATAGTTTTTTTCATGTATTTAACCAAAAAACATTAGAAGCCTTATCATACACCGAGCACAATAAGGCACAAGACATGTTTGGTGCGATTTATTGCTTTTTTCAGATCAGTAACCCTAATTTTCATGTTTTGCGCCACATAGTTTAAATAGTAAATTAATTTGCGCCACTTTCTGGTATAAAAAGGAAGTGTGTTAGGCGTATTGTTGACGTGTTGCTATTTTGAGGAACTGAAATAGACTGCGCCATTTACCAACTAAAAGCTGGTCTAAAGTCCAGAGCAGAACGCGTAAGTTATACGCCTACTGTATGTGGGTCCAAATGCTTACACATTTAAACACACATAATTTACAGCAATACACAAATATCTTTACATATGAAAAAAAAATTAAGGATTAAAATGTTAAAAAAATTATTTTCTACATAAATATAAAAGCTACAACCTCAATGCCATCTTCACCTCAGGGGTTTTTTTCAGCTTATTCATGACAATTTGCATTTGTATAATGTATTATTAGCAGTTTTATTTATTATTTGCATATTTGTACTTGTTTTAATAAAAACAAGTTTAGATTTGTCCACCTGTCGGGTTCTGAAGGCGTATGCATCACCATATGGGGCATAAGAATAGGTTGAGTGTTTGGATATGCGTAATTCAGTTTTTTGCCCACACTTCATTAATATTGTTCCTTTATTAATTTGCTGGAAATTAGAACTGAATTTAGAAATAGTTTTGAAACAAATATTTGTGCTTAACAAACAAAATTAGATATGTAGGCTAATGGATGTTCTCAATGGAGTGAGGTTATCCATGGAAGTAAAGGAGTAAAGAGTAAAGTACAGAGAAAATATAAAGTAAAGAAAAAGGAACGAGGACGAATGGAGGAGGCTCGTTTTTATACTTACACTGCAGATGCTCTGTTTAACTGTTTTTTCGATAATGAAGTAAGAATAATTAATAAATCCATATTAAACAGTCCAGTAAATGTAACGCCTCATCTTCAGTTTCGGGCTCAGGTGCGCTTTGCACTCACACTACAATCGTAGAGCCAAAGCCCAAGGTGAAATGTGCCTGAGCCCGATTCAGAGCACTCACACCTCTTAAACGATCCAAGAAACGGCCCTGGGCATGGTTTGGATAGCATAGTGTGAGTGCACCCTGAATTTGCGAGTGTGTGGGTATTTCCCAGTACTGAGTTGCAGCTGTAAGGGCATTTGCTGCATAAAACATATGCTGGAATAGTTGGTGGGTCATTCAGCTTTGATGACCCTTGATAAATAAGGAACCAAGCAAGGAAAATAAATGAATGAACGAATGAATGAACGAATGAATGTTTAATGGCATGAGCATGGGACAACCTGTTACTCATATAATATCAAACAATAGTAAATAGCAATCCAACGTTACAATCAGTTTACTTCTTGGTCAAAAAGTACTCACTTTGTCGGCACGATAGCCTAATGGTTAGATTCTCGACATAAAGCACAACAGTGCTCTGGGCATCCGTTTGAATAACAGCTCATGGACATTTCCCGATCCTGTTTCCCACTTCACTTCCTATCATTCTAGAGTCCTGTCAAATAGAAGAAAAAAATAAACAAGAAGCATTTACTCTGTGTCACACAATAGTTTAGAAATTGGCACCATATTGTAGAAAAGACTATTGCAACTTTCATAAAACATTTCATTCTTACTGAATGTAATATCAAAATGTGAATTTGATTCCTGAAGTCTCTCTCTCTCTTTTTTATTTATTATTTGTTGACCTTTTTGCCTTTATTCGCTTATTAAGTCATAACTTACGGAATATTGTTTCTAAGTCCAAGCCCCTACTTATTTGAATTGAGAAAATATTTGTCTATGACCACTTTTTAGTCATATTATTTATATAAAATCCTGGTGTACACATTACAAAAATTGACCACTAATTGATCACTCGAATATTAGGCATGGATATACAGTAGGACAGTAATCAGATAGGAAGAAAAGTAGGAGAGAGAGTGAGGGGGTTAGAAGTCTATTTAACTAGTGACTATAGCTAGAAGTTTATTTAAACAGTGGCGCATGGTGGAAAATTATCATGTCAGGACTGCCACATCAAACATCTTTTAGAAATTGATTTTAAAAAGAGATTTTAAAAAAAAGATAAATAAGTTAAATAGAAAGAAATATATGAATATATTAAATATAGACAATGGGTTACCAAGTTCTGAAATAATTTTAAGAATGATTTTTAGAAAAATTATTTAACCTTTTCTCAAAGTAATGATAAACTGCTTTTTAATTTTCATATTCCAAATGTACGAATACAATGATACAATAAAAACTGTGATGGGAAAATGCTACCTTTCTAGAGAGCTTTTTTTAAAATGAATTAATAATTACAATAGTAAGTGTGTTATAAAACACCATATGCCACCTTTCACTGAAAAAAGTCCACTCAACCAGTCATGACCTGTTGCCATAGAGATAATTTCAGAAATACTATGAGCTAAAATAAAAAAAAATAAAAACATTTTGATGTGTCAATGATGGCTCAGTGGTTTACAGGCTTACAGGAAGAAGGTTGCTGGTTTGAGTCCCAGTTGCACTAGGAGGCATTAAAGAGCCCCTTTAATGCATTTAAAAAAATTAGGTTTTGGGGTTCTCCAACAACAGTCTGATATACATGCAAGGTCAAAAAACACTTTCATTGTCTTATAATATGCATTTATCTTTACCAAATTATCCCAACAACTCCTATATGATTAGTCCGATGACCCAGTCGGTTGAGATTGGTCGACTGTGTTTAGCACGAGACAGAGAAATGGCCACCATGACTTATCAACAATTTTGAAATAGTCAGAGTGAATAGAGTATGTTTGAGCCCAATGCAGGAGTACATTAAAGCAATGCAGTTAAACACCAGCATATGGCTATATTCTTAACCATAAGTAAAAACAGTGGCTTGAGTTCCATATGAACATCACGCCGACATGGCTTAAGATTCATTACAGCAGCAATTCATTTGAACCACTATGAGTTGACTCTTTTATAGTTGAATCAATAATTTTAAACATGGTGAGATTTAAACATCTGCTGGATATTTCACTTCACTCAGAGCTATGTTACATTTTCACAAACCCATAATAGGAGCTCTTTAATATGTGGAGTGCATGTTCTCTTTTAATATGTGGAGTGCACCGGTTTCACACAGTCCAAATTAGAGCTGTACAATATTCCGTTTCAGCAGCATCAATATCGCAATGTGCAAATCCACAATAGTCACATCGCAAGATCTGCAATGTCAAGTTGGGGTTAAAATTAACCCTAATATAACAGTGTGAATTTTTTTTCATTATCATTCCGATGTGTTTTCAAGGCAAGTGAATTTAAAGTTTACCACTTTAACAAAGAAAGATTGTGTTCATTTATACCAGAGATACCCAAACTAGGGCAAGAAAGTTGGCCCATGGTAACCTTTGATTTGACCCACTATCCCATCTGAGACAAGAGGGAGAATGATGTGAATAGTTTAGAGATTGTCAATTTAAATTTTATGTAAACTTTTATTAGTTTGTATTAATGTTAAGCAACAAAAAGGCTATGACTGAAATTTAATGTTTCAACTTAAATGGTTTAATCTAATCATATTTAGTTTTAAGCGTACATACTGTCACTCGATGGATAGAGGACATTGCAGAGACATTGGTCAGTGAATCAAGACAAAGGCAGATTCTGATTATACAGCACTGAACTACACAGTTGTAAATGTGATTGGTTTTATAGCAGAATGTTATAATTAAAGTTATACTGCATTAGTATAGTTGGCATTTCTGTGTGGAGTTTGCAAGTTCTCCTCGTGTTCATGTGGGTTTCCTCCAGCTAACGACACACCTCGAAAAAATTATATGTTACAAGACACTAACATGGTGTGGCTAAACATCAACTTCAATATAAACAGCCCTGAGAGTAAGTAAGGTAAACAAGTTCTTTCTCTTTGGATTAACAGAGACCAATTAAATAGTCATCTCCAAAAAAAAAAAAAAAAAAGTATAGCAAGAGTAAAAGTAAACTTTTATTATTCTACTTTATAAGCCATCAAACTCAAGTTGTAAAGATTGTATTCCACAACAGAAACAAGTTTTCAGATATTAAATATTAGATATTATAAATTTTAAATAATCGGTCTATGTCAGTCACATGCGTTTGTTGTGTGTGACGTCACACCAGCGCCATTTTTGTGGTATTGCTTCGCAAGACAACTTGAGAGAGACACATAATGCATAAAAAAGGTCAAGCTGGAGTAGTACAAGAAGATCGAGAGTATGTGGTACCGCAGTAAACTAAACAAGCATGCCAGGGATCGTCATTTTGATAAACTGACTTACATTCAGGATATAAATCCGTTTGAATAAACTGCAAACCAACGGAGTACGCTGCCGCCGTTCCCTCATTGCTGATAATGACAAATCATACTGTATATCATCAATGTCTTAATATATGTTTAGTTTAAACACTATTAAACCACAGTTAGTATTTCTAAGTTTTATTATAAGAAGTTAATTCATTAGTTACATCTAATATTTACATTTACAAACTATTGGGCAGATGTTTGTATCCAAAGTATTTTACAAATACTAACAATAAATGTAATGAAAGCAACAGAACAAAAAATGTGAATACTAGTATCAATTTATTTAATCAGATATATTGAGTGCATAGAGTGCAACAACAACAACAAAAAACATTAAATAAAATAATACACACAAACATTAAGAAATGTTGAACGCAAATACAGATATGATAAAAGCTAAAAACCTGTAACTATTGACTTCCATTATTTGTTGGTTTTCCTACAATTCCTACAACAGATTTTCAGCTTCATGATATCTTTATTAGTGTAAAGAGAAAAAATAAACTCATAAAGTTTTAGAACCCCTTGATGGCAGGTAAATAGTAAGTCACTTTAAATTTGTGGGTGAGCTATTTAGATCAAACTACTTATTGACTTAATGTTTAAATTTGAGCAAAAGCACTTGTCTCAGTTCTTGTGTTTGGTTTTGATGTACCAGTTTTGTTATTGTGAAGAACATAAACAATAAATGAGTTAACAACACATTGTAGGTCATCCTCCATTTATTTATTTACAAACCTATGCTTTAATGTGACATCTTCACCTTCACAAGGGAGTATCGTGTTTATGGCTCTGTGCTTGTTGTTGAGACATTGTGTTTTTTTTTTACTATTTAGTACTTTAGCATCATTATTGCCACAAAATCCATCAGACATCCTCTGTTCTTCAAGTTCACACAGCAGCTGTCAGTTCTCCTCCAACATACGGTTTACTTCTACACGTGTCCATACACAATTTACATTCAGTTTGTCTCAGCTACCTCCTTAGTGTTGTGTGTCTCCTCATCAGTGTCTCTCACCATTTTCAACCTCACGTGTCTCCTTCTCAGCATGTTGTTCATCCACATCTTCAGCTGACTGCAGTGTTGGTTTTCTTTCCCTCCTCTTAGTTTGTATTGCAGAGTGTACAGTGTCTGTCTGTGTAGTTTCTGTGTGGCCCAGATGTAGAGATGGTGCTCAGTGTGGGTCTGTCTCCATCTCATATGCAGCTTGGCTGGCAATGACAAAGTTAGAAATGTATATACAGCAAAAATATTACACATAAAAAGAATAAGTAAAAAAGAAATGTACTATAATGTTACATGCTTATAGAAAATGACAAATTTGAGCATAAGAAACCTGAATTTAATTTTGAACTTTTAAGCATTAACTCCCAGAAAGAACATTTACTGATCCCGTTGTCATCCAATATGTTTATATTTTTTCTACTGTGAAAAAGATTTTTTTTTTAACTGCAGATTCATGAAGCTACAGTCTGGAGGTTTAAACATTTAATGGAATGATTTTACCAAAAAAATATATTTGTTTTCAGTAAAGGGCAGTGGCTCAGTAGTGCTGTCGACTCACAGCAAGAAGGTTGCTGGGTCGCTGGTTCAAGCCTCAGCTCAGTTGCCGTTTCTGTGTGGAGTTTGCATGTTCTCCCTGCCTTCGCGTTGGTTTCCTCCGGGTGCTCTGGTTTCCCCCACAGTCCAAAGACATGCGGTAAAGGTGAATTGGATATAGGCTAAATTGTCCGTAGTGTATAAGTGTGTGTGGATGTTTCCCAGAGATGGGTTGTGGCTGGAAGGGCATCCGCTTCGTAAAAACTTGCTGGATCAGTTGACAGTTTATTCCACTGTGGCGACCCTAGATTAATAAAGGGACTAATCTGACAAGAAACGGAGAAATGAAGATATATTTTGCATCTCAATGCAGCAGGCTGGGACAACCGTTGCGCCTCTTGTTACCGCTACAGTCCGTCAATATCCTTTCCAAATGGGAAATTTAAAATATCTATCATGATCATTTTTTACAGCCCTTAACACAACAATAATGTAACACTGTATTTACTCTGCGAAAAGACACTAAAGCCATATAACAGCTAACATCAACAGGGATACAACACAAATAATGCAATTCGGTGTTTATGAGGGTGACGCCACCTGACAAAGACTGATTGCGGTAATATTAACCACTGAATATATATGTAGGAAGGGCCAAGATTGCATCGTAGCAAGTTGCTTTTGAAGTAGCTCTGAAAGTTTGCCCGGACCCGGGAATAAGTTCATGTTCAGGAACTAACTCAAAGATGTTGCAAAAGTTATGAGCTACAAAGCCATTGTTTTATTCCTTTATTTTTTTTAAATTCATGGGATTGAAAAAACGGTACTTGAAAACTCAAATTCTATAAAACAGATAATCAACTCCCTCGAGTTCCAAGGTGAAGAGGTTAAGTGCCTGAACGAAAAGTCCAAAGAATTTAAAAGGAAAATCGAAAAACTAGAGAAAGTCAACGAAAAACTTTGTGAGAGGGGTAATGATTTGGACGCATACAAGAGAAGTTAGAATTTATGTGTTGCTGCATTGCATTCCAGAAAAAACAGGGGAGAATGTAAAGCAGATGATCATCAACCTCTTCAAGCAGGTCTCATTAAACATCACAGCAGAGCTGCCCATCGGAGTAGACATTGCGTGCCACTTGGGACTGAGATCTACTTCAGAAAAATCATCCTAATATTTAAAGCTTGGTACTTACACAACAAGCAACTTTTTCTGTTAGCCATAAGCCTCATAAATGTAAAGAGTGAATCTGAATTTATTATTATGATTTTATTTATTATTTATTTTCTATTTTTTTTATATACTTGTTTATTAAAAAGTGTTAAGTTATTGTACAATTGTCATTCAAATGAGTCTAAACTATTGGATGACTTTTTGTTTTTATATATTTATTATTATTATTTTTTGTTCATTTTTTATATTTAATTAATATTTTTATTATTATTTCTAAAAAAAAAAAAAAAAGCTTACATATTGGTCAAACAAATTCCTTAAGGCATTTATCATTTTAGGTGGAGATTTTAATGTATCCATTAACAATTTATTAGACAGATATCCTTCAAAAAGCGCAGTCTAACACTATTAGACCTACAAGACAAATTTTAGTTGGTATACATTTGGCAAGAGAGATTTCCTAATAATATGGAGTATACCTGGTCCAACAAAAGTGGCTCAAGTCAATCCCGAATTGATTTTTGGTTAATCTCAAATAATATGGCTAAGTTTGATCTACAAACTAGCATTCAATGTACACATTTGACTGATCACAAAACTATCTTACTCAATACACCATTAAGGGCAAATTACAAAACAGATCATAAGAGAGCCTCTTTATGGAAATTAAACAGCTTGTTATTAGAATCAGATGATGTAAAGGATAAAATTAAAGAGTTAATTGCTAAATATTGGAAAACAGCCACAACTCAAAATTCATTTTGTTCAAATTGGGAGCTTCTTAAGTTTGAAATTGGTGTTTACATTTACATTTACATTTAGTCATTTAGCAGACGCTTTTATCCAAAGCGACTTACAAATGAGGACAAGGAAGCAATTTACACAACTAAGAGCAACAATGAATAAGTACTAAAGGCAAGTTTCAGGTCTGTAAAGTCTAAGAAGGGAAGTGTTAGTAGTGTTTTTTTTTTTTTTTGTACAGTTAGTGTGATATTCAAATAGGCAATTGCAGATTAAGAAGTGAAGTGGAGACTAAATAGTTGAGTTTTTAGTCGTTTCTTGAAAATAGCGAGTGACTCTGCTGTTCTGATGCAGTTAGGGAGTTCATTCCACCAACTGGGCAGATTGAGCGTGAGCGTTCGCGAAAGTGATTTTTTCCCTCTTTGGGATGGAACCACGAGGCGACGTTCATTCACAGAACGCAAGTTTCTGGAGGGCACATAGATCTGCAGAAGTGAGTGCAGATAAGAAGGTGCTAGGCCAGAAGTCACTTTGTAGGCAAACATCAGAGTTTTGAATTTGATGCGAGCAGCAACTGGCAGCCAGTGCAAACGGACTAGCAGCGGAGTGACATGTGCTCGTTTAGGTTCATTGAAGACAACTCGTGCTGCTGCATTCTGGAGCAGTTGAAGAGGCTTGATAGAGTTAGCTGGAAGCCCAGCTAGTAGAGAGTTGCAGTAATCCAGTTTGGAGAGAACAAGAGCTTGAACAAGGAGTTGAGCTGCATGTTCAGATAAGAAGGGTCGGATCTTTCTGATGTTATAGAGTGCAAATCTGCACGATCGAGCAGTTCTAGAAATGTGGTCAGAGAAGTTTAGTTGGTCATCAATCGTTACTCCAAGGCTTTTCACCATTTTGGATGCAGTAATGGTTGCCCCATCCATCTGGATTGAAAAGTTATGGTGTAGAGTCGGGTTGGCAGAAACTACAAGCATTTCCGTTTTTGCGAGGTTCAGCTGAAGATGATGATCTTTCATCCAGTGTGAAATATCCAACAGGCAGGCTGAGATACGAGCTGGAACCGAGGGATCATCTGGATGAAAAGAGAGGTATAGCTGGGTATCATCAGCATAGCAGTGGTAGGAGAATCCATGTCTCTGGATGACTGGTCCTAGAGATGATGTGTAGATGGAGAAGAGAAGTGGCCCAAGAACAGAGCCTTGAGGTACCCCAGTGTTTAGATGCTGTAGGTTGGACACCTCTCCCCTCCAAGACACCCTGAATGACCTGTCAGAGAGGTAAGATCTGAACCATTGTATAACAGTGCCCGCAACGCCCAGTGACTCAAGCGTAGATAGCAGGATCTGGTGGTTGACAGTGTCAAAAGCAGCTGACAAGTCCAGCAAAATGAGGACTGATGATTTAGAGTCTGCTTTAGCCAGTCTGAGATCCTCCACGACCGAGAGCAGGGCAGTCTCAGTTGAGTGGCCTTTCTTAAAGCCGGATTGCTTGTTGTCCATGAGATTGTTTTGAGTAAGAAAGTCCAGGACTTGATTGAACACTACTTTCTCCAGAATCTTGGCCATGAATGGAAGCAGGGATACTGGTCTGTAGTTTTCAAGTAGCGTATGGTCCAGGTTGGGTTTCTTTAGCAGTGGGGTTACCCTAGCCTGCTTAAATGTAGTGGGGAATAAACCAGAGTCAAGAGATGTGTTAATTATGTGAGTCAGTGTTGGTATGACTGCAGGAGAGATGGCTTGCAAGAGATGAGAGGGAATGGGATCGAGTGGACAGGTGGTTGCATGGCTAGATAGCACAAGTTTAGACACCTCAGACTCAGAGAGCTGAGAAAAAGAGGTGAGTGTGTGTGGTGTTGGTGTTGTATCTTGCGTGTTTGTTGTAGGTGCAGCAAATTGAGCACTGATTTTTGCAGTTTTGGTGCAGAAGAATGTAGCAAAGTCATCAGTAGTAAGTGTGGAGGATGCGGGTGGAGGAGGAGGATAGAGGAGGGAGGAAAATGTTTTAAAAAGTAGGCGAGGATTAGTGGCATTGTTGATTTTCAGACGGTAATACGTCTGCTTTGCAGAAGTAACCTCAGCTGAGAAAGAGGTTATTTAAGAAAATAAGTGTTTATTTAAGAAAAGTTGGAGCCGATTTAGCTAAAAAAAGAAAGATTCTTGAAGACAACCTGATAAGTAGTTTATCTACAACTTGTAATTTTGATAGCATGTCGTTAGAAAAAAAATCTAAAATGGCAGCTTTACAAACAAAATTAAAAGATAAATCTTTATAAATCAAGATGCTCAGAGGATACCTCCTCCTCATTTATGGACTCAATTAATTATATAAAGCATATATATGACTCTGACAGATTTTTTTTTTTGTGATGGCAATATAACTTTGAAAGAAATACAAAGAGTTTAAAAAAATCCCCTGGGTGTGATGGATTTACAGCAGAGCTGTATAAATTATTTGCTGATGATTTTACTCCATTTTTAATCAGAATCAGAATCAGAAAGAGCTTTATTGTCAAGTATGTTTGCACATACGAGGAATTTGTTTTCATGACAGAGCTTCTACAGTGCAAGAGAGTTACAGAGACAGGACAAATAAAAAACAGATAATAAATATATAAAAAAGCAGTAGTGAATGCAAATATACAAATAGACAATGTAGAGCTAATACTATAAACAATGTTATATGTGCAGCTGTTATGTGCAATTTGGCATGTAAAGTGTGTTGTTAAATAAGTGTATATGTGTATAAAGTGTATTGCAAGTAGTGATGTTTGTTCCACAATTATTATTATCAAGTCTTTATGAGATGAATTGCCTGAGGGAAGAAACTGTTTCTCTGTTGGGCTGTTCTGGTGCGCAGTGCTCTGTAACTAATGTTTTTAAACTAATGACTAATGACAATAACTAATGTTTTTAAAGAAAGTGATGAAAATATGAGGTGCCACGTAGGATTTAAATCCAACTTCGCTTATCAACACATACATAAAACGCATGCATATACACCTATGAATTACTCGCATATACACCTATACTCCTGGATGTTCAAAACAACACAGATGAAACTTGTGTATGTACATATAAACTTGACGCATGCAAACACACCTATACACACTCGCATATACATATAAACTTGATTCTCACATAAACACCCACATTTACACACACACACACACACACACACACACACACACACACGCACACACACACACACACACACACACACATACATATAAACTCGCAGCATGCAAACACACCTATACACACTCGCATATACATATAAACTCAATCCATGCATCTGCACCCATAAACTCTCACATATGAATGTAAACTTGATGTGTGCATAAACACCCAGATAACACTCTTGCAAACATACAAAATAAAATTCACAAACATATATACAGTTAGTTGTGTGTGTGTGTGTGTGTGTGTGTGTGTGTGTGTGTGTGTGTTTATGCAAGTGATTTCATATGTGTATATGCATGAATTCTCAGTGTAAAAGGAAGTTATTTTACTTTAAAAGGAAGTAGTTTCATTTCAACATAAAAGTCAGTTGAGCATAAATATACGAGATAATTATTTGTCATGAATCAAGTTATTGCAAAGCTTAAGAAACAGAAATTATGTGATTAATAGAGGTATTAAATGTGTTGAATTATGAAAATAGATTATGCTAATTCAAAAAATATATAAAAAGATAATGCTAAGGAATGCTTTAGCAAAATTAAAGGTATATTATGCTATTAAAATATTAGCTATGGGTTTATTAATTACATTATTTCTGTTTCTTAAGCTTTGCCATAACTTGATTCATAACAAATAATGATCTCTGTAATTTATGCTGAACAGACTTTTACGTTGAAATTAAACTGCTTCCTTTTAAAGTGAAATAACTTTCTTTTACACTGAGAATTCATGCATATAAACATATGAAATCACTTGCATATATATATATATATATATATATATATATATATATATATATATATATATATATACACACACAAACACACATATATGCAAGTGATTTCATATGTGTGTATGCATGAATTTTCACAGTAAAAGGAAGTTATTTCACTTTAAAAGGAAGTCGTTTAATTTCAACGTAAAAGTCCTTTGAGTGTAATGAACAAGATTATTATTTGTCATAAATCAGGTTATTGCAAACCTTAAGAAACAGAAATAATGTGATTAATAGAGGAATTACATCTGTTGAATTATGAAAATAGATTATGCTAATTCTAAAAAATAAATAAATAAAAAGGTAATGCAAAGGAATGCTCCTGCAAAATTAAAGGTTTATTATGCAATTAAATTATCGGAAATGTTATTATGGTTTAATAAATATAAAGTTGCTTAAGTAATTATTTTGAATAAAATATGTTTGTCTAATATTAGTTTTTTATGTTTGTTTTATTATTTACACTTAAGTGGGTTTTCCTGTCACCAATAAACAGGCTAATGCACCAAAATGCTGGATGCCAGCTGCTGTAAAAATATAAGTAGTAGTTATTAAACACAAAAGGAGTGTCCAGATAAAATATATAGCTTTTCCATGGGGGTTAACTTGACCAACATGATGAGCAGAGACTTTTAATCAGCGGATTTTTTTTTTTTTTTTTGTATGTGCTGAATAATTAACAATCAAAATGATACCAAAATCTTGCAATTTTGACACCCACATTGTAAAAACACATAAAAAGCATAATAATTATAAAAATGTAAAAAACAAAACAAGAAGACTATAGGATACATTAACATTTGCAATAGAATAGAGGAGTTTAGTTTGAGTATACATTTATATTTATAGTTCTGGTTGCTTTTTGAATGTCCTTTAAGGGTTCTATCAGTCCATTTATATTTGTGTATGTAATTACCTAATTAAATGAAAAGGTTTTAAATAAAAATATTTCTTATTTTGAATAGTCTATTTATATAGACTCATATTTTATATAACATATGTTCATAATTTAACATATTTAATCCCTCTATTAATCACATTATTTCTATTTCATAAGCTTTGCAATAACCAGATTCGTGATAAATGTTTGTGAATTTTATTTATTTGAATTTTTTTGTATGTTTGCGCGAGATGTTATAGATGTGTTTGCATGCAGTGAGTTTGTGTATGTGCGCGTGTTGTTGAGGGTGTATATGCATAGACCGAGTTTATATGTATATGCGGGTATGTATAGGTGTGTTTGCATGCTGCGAGTTTATATGTATGTGCATGTAAATGTGGGTATTTATGCGAGAATCGAGTTTATATGTATATGCGAGTATGTATAGGTGTGTTTGCATGCTGCGAGTTTATATGTATGTGCATGTAAATGTGCAGAATAAACACCTACTTGTAAACGTATATGACCCTGCCAGTTCTCCTAATCTCTTAGAGTAACATCTCCAAGTTCAGGTGAAACAGTTTGTCAGAAAAACTACAGCATGTGCTCCATCTTTCAATAATACTATGAGACATTTTTAATTTGTACGAAAAATGAACGAAAGTCTTTATTAAACTCTATCTTTATCAGTTAATAAACATTATTTTAACATGACACTTTCAGGCCTGTAGCCAGCTTATTGAAAGGAGGGGTTATTTGTTTTCTGAAAAACAACCTTTTTGCAGTTATCCACCTGAGGTATAAATAATACATTTTAGTGACATATAAGGAGCTAATTTTTGCTGAGTAATCTTGTTGGATAGTTATTATAACTACACTTTTTGATGTACCAAAACTATTTCCTACCATTTTGTAAAATTGCTTTATTTACACGTTTAAACTGTAAGTTTTAATAAAGTTTTTTATTAAAGCTAGAAATTAGGACTTTAAATTGTTAGAATAAAGAAATGAAGAGTACAGATGCCAAAACCTCTAAATGCCATGTAAAATGAGCATTTTTCTCAGCCTTGTATATTCATGTTCAGTTATTTCACTTTAAAGGCAATGAAAATAACGTATTTGTCACTACAAAAGATAAATCACTGAGTCTACACACAGGAGTTGGAGAAAAATGCTCATTTTAGAAGAAAATATTAAATGGCATTGAGAGGTTTTTGCATCTAAACTCTTCAAATATGAAATATACTTATTTTTAAAATACAATTTTATAATTATAATTTTTTTGGGAAATCTGTTAAAACTTGATTTAAATTAAAAACTGAAGCCTAGGCAAATAACAAACTGGCCGGCGCATTCAACCTTCCTCAGTGAGAATTTAGCCATTTGAATAATAAAATAAATTCAAACATAATAATAATAATAATCCAACTTTTGGTCTTTCAAACCACCTGACCCCCCTTGGCTACACACATGACTATTTAATTTAACTTAATAAATTGTAAGAAAATAGGATTACTTAATATAGCAGTTAAATAATAAATAGCAATATATATATATATATATATATATATATATATATATATATATATATATATATATATATAAACATTATTCACTCTTGGCGGGGGTGACTCGTCCACCAGTCCTCACCAATGTCAAGTGCAAACCTACGCCCTTGATACAAGCATATATTAATGCATTTTAGGACATGTTGTGCATTTGTGCCGTGCGGTCGCGACGAATTTTGGCTGCACGTCGCTTTCAGACCATCAGTACACCATTGATGCCGTCGCGGAGCGACATCTTTTGGCCGGGGAGAGCACGTCGTCGTCCGACCAATGTTTGCTAGGATTGGTCAGATTGCAGATTCTCGTCTCTCATTGGTCATGCGTCTGAATACTGTTCTCCGATTGGTCCATGCTGTCATTCACATCCAGGAAGTGTTCTAGTAGGGAAGCAAACATGGCAGCTTACAGATGCGGTTTATATCTAGCATTAATTTTGATTCTCTCCCGTATAGTTCACCCCGGCATTGCTGACACGCTCGAAAAAGCAAACGACACCACAGGAGAAAAGCAAAGCGCTTCAGACGCGCCGCGAGATAATGCCGACGCTAGAAGTGTCGATCTGAATGAAAGGCAGTGGCAAAAGACTGATGTGGAACCATACACAGGAGATGATCCACAAAACACCCCGTCTGTTAGACCAGCCAAAGATCAATTCGAGGAGGAGCTGGTCATCAGGCCTCTGCACTCCGGCGACATCTATGCCAGTTTCCAGTTCCGCACACTCTGGGATGTTGACTTCCAGCAAGAGGGACAGAAAAGTGAGTTAATAAGTAGTACATATGATTAATAACTTGTACATTAACAGTCGTATTGAAACAGTTGATAATTTCTTTGTTCTGACTGTTTGTCTTATTTTGAAATAATGGCTCAAAACTGTGAATTGTGACAAATAGAGGTACATTTCCAAAAATGCTGAACAAATCAAAATAGACACACAGAGCTGCACGATTTCTGGAGTAAATCATTAACGTTACATGTCTTTTACATGTATGAAGAAGCTTCTAGACTTTACTTCACTTTCAGTTTATTTATTTATACAATATATACACTCAATGCTTGTGTTTATATTATTATTTTAATCATATTTTGGATAATTAGTTATATTTCAAAATGTTTTTGTCTATTGTTTATAATTATTAGATTATATTAATTAATTGTAATTATTCTAAACCATGTTTTATTTATTTATTTGTTTCTAATCTTATTTGAAATAATTAAGTATTGTTGCAATATTATTTTATTGCATTAATCAAATAATTCTATTTATTAATGCTGGGCAAAATGAATCTTCCTTAATCGCATCCAAAAAACAAAACAAAATGTTTTTCTAGACTGCATTTAAGTGTGTGTTCTGTGTATATTTATTATGTATTTATAAATACACACATGCATGAATATATTTGAGAAAATGTTTATTAATATTTACAGTTGAAATCAGTATTATTAAACCTTCTTTGACTTTTGTTTTTATTTTTTTAAATAATTCCCAAATGATGTTTAACAGAGCAAAGAAATTTTCACAGTATGTCTGATAATATGTTTTTCCTCTTGAGAAAGTCTTATTTGTTTTATTTCATCTAGGATAAAAGTAGTTTATTTTTTTTTTTTCAAAACCATTTTAAGGTCAAAATTATTAGCCCCTTTAAGCTATGTGTTATTACAGACTACTGAACATATCAGTGTTATACAGTAACTTGCTTAATTACCCTAACCTGCTTAATAAACCTAGTTACGATTTTAAATGTCACTTTAAGCTGTATAGAAGTGTCTTGAAAAATATCTAGTAAAATATTATTTTCTATTATCATGGCAAAGATAAAATAAGTGAGTTATTAGAGATGAGTTATTTAAACTATTATGTTTACAAATGTGTTGAAAAAATCTCTCCGTGCCGGCCACCCTCTTCACCGCTACCAAACCAACCAAAATTGTTTTGTATAGTTTCTATGTATGTGTGTGTATCGCGTATACATAAAAAAAAAAATCATATATTTATATATTAGGCTTGGGCGGTATCTAAATTTTGATACCGTCAAACCGCTTCCATATTTTACCCCGGTATCGGTAAAATATGACATAAGGCTCAGACAGCGTCACCAAACTGTTGGCTTGAGCCTAAACCATTCAGAAACTGAATACCTTCTATGTGACATTAGGCTCGCGGTCAGAGAGGGGAGAGAGGGAGAGAGAGAGAGAGAGAGAAAGAGAGAAAGAGAGAGAGAGAGAGAGAGAGAGAGAAAGAGAAAAAAAAAGCCCAAAAAACATTGAGGAAAAATCTGAAATACAAATCTAAAAAAGGAAAAACTACAGCTGGCTTGTTTGACAAAGAATGTCAAAATACAAGAAAAGAATTAAGACAATTGTCAAATAAAAAACACAGAGATCCGACAAACCAACACACACGAGGAAAATACCAACAAACTCTCCAAATGTATAAATCACTATTAAAAGAAAAGAAAGCTGATCACATGAAGTTAAAATTGGATCAAATTGAGGAGGCTATTGATCAAAATTTGTTTTGGGATTTATGGAAAAGATTAAATCAATCTAAAGAATCGAAACAAATTCCCATTCAAGACCCAAAAATCTGGACCAAACATTTCGAAAAGCTATATTCACAAAAAGAATTGAACCAAAAACAAAAACATCTGACCTCCCAATTACATATATTAGAAAATACTATTAAAGATCAGCTAAACCATTTAGATGTCCCAATACAATTAAATGAGTTAACAGAAAAATTAAAAACTCTAAAAAATAAAAAGTCCTGTGCCTCAGATGGAATCTCTAATGAGATGCTAAAACACAGCAGTCCTCAATTAAAAAACGCCATCTTGAAATTATTCAACCTCTTGTTAGAATCAGGACATTTTCCAGAAATTTGGAAGGAGAATTTAATCACGCCAATATTTAAAAATGGTGAGAAATATGACCCAAATAACTATAGGGGCATCACAGTGAGTAGTAACCTGGGGAAATTATTCTGCTCTATCATTAATGATAGACTGGTTGGGTTCATCCAGGAAAACAAGATTTTAAATAATTGTCAGATTGGATTTATGCCTAAAAAAAGAACAGCAGATCACATCTACACACTCCAAACACTCATTCAAAAACATGTCCACCAGACCAAACAAGGGAAAATATTCGGCTGTTTCATTGATTTTAAAAAAGCCTTTGATTCGGTGTGGCACAATGGGCTTTTCCTAAAACTCTTACAAAGTGGAGTTGGAGGAAAAACCTATGACATAATAAAGGACATTTATAATGGGAACAAGTGTTGTGTAAAAATAAACAATAAGCGGACTGATTATTTCACTCAGAGTAAAGGAGTCCGTCAAGGCTGCAGTCTCAGCCCGACTCTATTTAACATTTATATCAATGAATTGGCATCAGCACTTGAGAAGTCCTGTAGTCCTGGCCTGAGCCTGGAGGACAGAGAGATCAGATGTCTCCTGTATGCGGATGTTCTGCTGATTATGTCTCCTCATGAAGAGGGTCTTCACCACAGTCTCTCCATCTTGGAGGAGTTCAGCACAGACTGGGCATTGACCATTAACATGCAGAAGTCCAAGATCATGATCTTCTGTAAAAAACCTCGTCTGGCTGATAAAAAAAGACACACTTTTAAAATCAGAGGAACAATACTTGACCATGTCACCTCTTATAATTATTTGGGTCTGACAATCACAGCTTCTGGACACTTCAGTCAAGCTCTAAAAGACTTGACAGCTAAGGCACGCAGGGCTTTTTATTGTATTAAAAGAAACCTTTTTAAGTTTATCCCACCCATTAAACTGTGGCTGAAAATATTTGACACCATTGTAAAGCCAGTCCTGCTGTATGGCTGTGAACTCTGGGGACCCACATTTAAATTAAACTATGAATCTTGGGAAAAAACTCCAGTTGAAATCTTTCATCTGGAGTTTTGCAAAAACATCCTCGGAGTTCACAGAAGCACACCTAGCCTTGGTTGCAGAGCAGAACTAGGCAGGTTCCCTCTGCTCTCAGAAATCCAGAAGAGAGCAGGGAAGTTCTGGCTCCATCTGTCAGACTCCAGCCCAGAGAGCTACCATCAGCAAGCCCTCATATATAGAAATGCACATCCGGCCAGCGACCCCATGCACTATCTGGTGGGAAAACACCAACTAAACTCACAAACCCTGTCCCAACATATAAAGACTAAAGAAATAGAAAAGATTACCCAGGAGGATTATAAACTCAATTGGCAAAATAAAGTACAACAAATAAAAAAGTTAGCGTGCTTCAACCAGATTAAACCTGGTTATGAACTGGCCCCGTATCTGACCAACATTAAGAGCCCCGGTCAGAGAAAGCTGATGAGCCGGTACCGTCTGAGTGGACACAGTCTGAGTGTAGAGACGGGCCGACACAAGCGCAGCTGGAGGAGCCCAGAGCTCAGACTGTGTCCACACTGCCCTGCTGGAGTTGTGGAGGATGAGCTGCATTTCCTCACTCAATGCAGCAAATATCAGAGTATCAGAGAAGCTTACTTCACACAAATGTCTCTGATTCTACCACAATTCCAGCAAGCCACAAATATGGAGAAACTCCATTATATTTTGGGAGAAAATGAAAAGTGTCTCCACCTAGCAGCACAGTACGTGTCCGCATGCCACCATATGAGAGAAAAAGGCTGAACCCCCTCATCCCTTATTAAAGCTCTCTGTCCTTACCATTTATTATTATATACTTTTGTTAATCTTTTTTTTATTAACTTGTTTATTGTGACAACATATATGTATAATATAACGATATGTATATGTGTTTGTTTATTATTACTTATATTTCTTTTATCTATATGAATGAATGTTCTGTATTTTGTTATTGCTTTGGCAACATTGTGATTTGTTTTACAGTCATGCCAATAAAGCTATTTGAATTTGAGAGAGAGAGAGAGAGAGAGAGAGAGAGAGAGAGAGAGAGAGAGAGAGAGAGAGGTTTAACAAAACCTTTAATTCAATAAAAAAGACAATTCCTTACATTTACAAAAACTCACATAATACCCATATAACTTACAACTTCAAAAACAAAACCCCCTCATAAACAGTACACAAAACCTCTTTAACACACCACAATTCACTAAAAAGCATTTCGTTATTTACAAGTTTGTAGTATGCAAATTCAATTTTAAGTCTATTTGCTACCAATTTCATGAACATTACTTCAGCCTCAAGGTTGCAACAACGTCCAGAGAGACCATGACCATGATTTTTTCTTGTCATCCACATTGCCATTTTTGCTGTCCCAGTCAAATAATTCAACAGACATTTTGTTCTTCTTTCTGAATAATTTTATTTTACACCACCTATAAAAACTTCATTTGAGAAAACCTCACCAAAATCATGAAACAATTTTTTAAGAACCTCAAAGAGACTTTCCAACCTTTTACATTTTAAAAACAAATGTTCTAAGTTTTCTTCTTCCCCACAAAACCTACATTCTCCTCTTACATCTGGGTTCAGGTGTGCAACGTGTTTATCTGTCGCTATTGCCCCGTGTACTATTCTCCATTGAAGATCTGCAGTTCGTTTCTCCAAAGGTGGTTTATAAAAAAGTCTCCATCTATCTCTCACCAGAAAGTCTTGTTTTAACAAATTCGGCCACTTTGATATCTTCTGTTCTCTAAGAGACTTCTGATGTAACACTTTAATTGTTACATTGTATATGGCTTTTTTTGATATATCTTCAAACCAATCCAGATGTGGAGTTTCAAATGATAGGATTGAACCAGCGAATTCATCATCTTGTCTTTCATTACATGCTGCAGCAACTTGTATTTTTGGAAAATCCACTTCATTCCTCTCTTCTGATAAAGTCTCGTGACCGATGCTTCTTCTATAGCTGCTTGGTAATATATTAACAATTTCTTCTATTATCTTTTTAGTCAAGCGTGAGGATTTGAAACCTGTCACTTCTTTCATAGTTTCTGCTGATTCCCAGTGGTTCTTTTTCAACAATTGTCCAAGCTTCACAATACCATGTTTTTGTAAACATTCACGCACACTCATAGATGATAAAAGTCTTGTCTGAATCACAGGATTAAAAAACAATGGTTCTTCTTCAATCCATTTTCCAGGTTCATCCATATCTCTTTCCACTCTTAAAACAGTTCTCCAGTAATGCAACATTGAGCGGTAAAATGATGTAATCCCAGAAAGGTTTATGTTCTTTAGTTCCATTAAAAACAAATGTCTATCCAGTTGAAGACCGCCTGCCTTTTGTAAAATCACTTTAGCAGTTTTATTCCAAGCTAAGTTCTTTTGATACAGAAATCTCTGTGCTGCTTGGATCCTGAAAGCACAGATCTTACTTTGAACGTCCACCAATCCTTGGCCTCCCTCACACACAGGAAGATAGAGGGCTGCTGCACGGATCCAGTGTTCTCCGCTCCAAAAAAACTCCACAAATGTTCTCTGTATTTTGCAAATCAAATCTTCGGGTGGTTCCATTACAATGAGTCTATGCCATAAAAGTGAGGCGGCTAAATTATTTATGACCAGGACTCGACCTCTATATGACATCAGAGGTAGTAATGATTTCCACTTGGACAAACGGGCAGTCACTTTTTCCAACATTCCTTCCCAGTTGTTTTTTTGAAATTGTTCATTTCCCAAAAAAACACCTAGTATTTTCAACCCTTTCCTTTTCCACAACAAACCACCTGGTAAATTTGGAAGCCCATTTTTCCATTGACCAATAATAAAAGCTTCACTTTTGCCCCAATCTACTCTTGCTGATGATGCCTTCTCATATTTCCCAATAGCTTCAGTTAAAATTTGTTACTTCTTAGGTAATAATGTCAGGACTGCTCGTCTGCAACTAATGGGAAGTAGCTTGTTTTTTATGCTTTCTAGTAAAACCTCATACAAGTCATTTCCTAATAGGTTCCAAAAAGTCTTATAAAACTCTGCGGGCAATCCATCAATTCCTGGAGAACGACCATTTGATAACGTACTCATTGCTTCTGTAATCTCTTGAAAAGATATTGGATTATCCAAGGATTTTCTCTGTTCATTTGACAATTTCGGTAGATCTCTCAACAAGTCCAAGGCACATTCATGATCACAAATCTCAGTTCCATACAAATCGGTATAAAATTTGAGTGTCTGCTTCTTGATTTCTACTGGATCCGAAGTTATAACTCCATCAGAACGGCGAAAATGAATCATTTGTTTTTGTTGAACACTTTTCTTTTCAAGATTAAAAAAGTATGAAGTAGGTGCATCCATGTCCTTAATTGAACAAATCCTCGCTCTTATTAAAGCTCCTTTCACTTGCTCCTGAAGTAATAACCCAAGTTCTTTCATTTTATTCAAATGTTCATTGTGTGCACTTCCATCATTACTGTTGACAAGAGTATTTTCCAGGGCTTGTAAATCTCTTTGAAGTTTTTGTATTGCTACCTTTGTTTTAGAAGTAGAAAGTGAACTGTAATTTTGACAAAATATTCTAATATTTGCCTTACCAACCTCCCACCACATATACAAGTTTTCAAAAGAACCCTTTTTTAGCTTCCAATCATTCCAAAAATCCTTAAACTTTTCACAAAATAAAGAATCATTTAGCAATTTAGTATTAAAATGCCAAAAATAATTTGGTTTTGAACTTTTTTTCATGGTTAAACCAAATAATATCAAATGATGGTCTGAAAATCCAACAGGTAAAATAGAGACATCAGTAATTTTATGATTCCATTCTTTACCTATATAAAACCGATCTAACCTAGCTCCACTGACCCTATTATTAGACACTTTTAGCCAAGTATACTGTTTAATTCCTGTATTCCTCCTCCTCCAAATATCTATTAATTCAAAACTTTTTAAAATATTTGATAAAACATCAGCTGATTCTTGGTGAGGTTCTTCTCCATTTCTATCAATAGTAAAGTCAATAGTGCAATTCCAGTCTCCTCCAATAATAGTACAAACCTTATAATCAATTTTCTGAATGGCATTCTTTAACTTTAAAAATTGTTTGACACGCTCTGGCCCATTATTAGGTGCATAAACATTTATTAAATTAAACACAAACCCTTCATATTCAATCTTTAAGTGCAATATTCTTCCCTTCACAATCTCGTCTACTACCAGAATTTTAATATTCATATCTTTGGAAAAAATAATTGCTATGCCAGCGCTTATATTTGTTCCATGACTTAAAACACTTTTCCCTTTCCACCAACCAGTCCACTCTAATTCATTATCTATAGTAGTATGAGTTTCTTGTAAGAAGGCTACATTTATTTTATTAACTTTAAATAACTCTGATACCATTGCCAATTTATTTCTATCTCTGCCCCCATTTATATTTAAAGAGCCCACCCTCAACAGCTCCATAGAAAAGAGTGAAAAGATGGAGAACAGAAAAAGAAAGAAAAAGCAAAAAGTCCCATTTACCTTGCATGCATTAAACATTTGATCTCTTTTTCTTTTTGGAGACATTTGCCTTTTCCTTTCTCAACCTTGTTAACAATTTTCTCAACCTAAATCTTTTCTGTTTGCTTAAAGCATCATAACTAACATTTTTTTGCCACAATTTTACTGAGCGGATGAATTTGTCAACATCAGAAAAGAAATCATTGATTTCAAAAACTTTACCAAAAGTTTCGTCCAGAAAATCATTTATGTCCTGCAGTGTGTATACATCATCCACATTTCCACACTGTGATCCAATTTCGGATATATCAGAAAATGAATCATCATCTCTCATTTCCATACCAGAATCCGTACATATTTCAACCATACTGTCCATTTCACCAACCTCATCAGAAGTTTTTTCAACACTAACCAAAGTTCCATCAACTCTTACAGCATTTTTTTTCTAATTCAGAAACGTTTGGAATTTCACCAGATTCAATTACTTTATCAATCTGTCTTTCAGTAATCTCAACATTACCGGTACTCATCATCTGAGGTGCAACTTCAGTTTGCACAACCTCTACAACAGGTGCAACGTTAGAACTGCCATTTTCTCCAGCAGTAGAAATACTAGGCCTCACTTCCAAAACATTAATCTGGGCTTTATGAGGACATAAATATTTTTTGTGCCCTATGTCCCCGCACTCAAAGCACTTCATGCTTCCGGTATTCGCATAAATAACAAATGCTTTCCCTTCATGCATGACTCTGAAAGATATGTCTAACTCCGGTTCATTCAAGAACATAAACACCTGGCGTCTAAAAGACATCACATGTTTCAGAGCAGCGTTTTTACATCCCAACGGGATCATCTTTATCTCACTAGCCAGTTTTCCATATCTTAACAGAGCTTTCTCAATTTCCTCATTTCGACTAAAAACGGAGGCACATTAGACACCGTAACTTTAGTCGTTGGAGTAACAAGCGGTGAAATAAAAAGTAAATCGCCACTTACCACAATTCCGTCGCTTATCAAACAATTCACTAGCTCTTCTTTCTCAACGAACACCACAACAGCTTTGTTCATCCGCGATGCCGAAGTAATGTTTTCATATCCAACTTTTTCCCCGATCGCTACCAACACATCCTCAACAGTAACTCCCTGCGCTGGCACACACCTTACTCCATGACGGAGCGACACATTTGGCGCTACCCCCTCGGGGATAGACGCCATCCTATCGCCGCCTCAAAACTCGCAAAAACCAAATCAAATGTTTTCATACATGTGAATTGAAAACAAGAGAAAAAATGAAAAGTTTAGGTGTAAAGAAAAAACACCAATTCAGTCAAACTCTCCCCGTTATCACCCTCACACGCACCCCAAACACTCCCAGCATGCACCGAGAGAGAGAGAGAGAGAGAGAGAGAGAGAGACTTCCTTCTGTTTTGCCCCAAATACACCACGACTAGAGAAATATTTTTTCCCCAATTTGAAACATTGATCAGTTCATTTTTTTAATTTAAATGACTCATAAAAACTTTACCATATACTCGGAGAGGACGAATTGACATTTAGACTAGCTGCAAAATATGTATACACCCTACACACCATAAGAAATGGTTAATGTAAACTCATGTATCTTATTTAAATGATTTAAACTTTTTATTATTATTATATTTATCAAATGTATTGTATTTTTTTTGTGTGTAATTATATCTTATCTGTATTACTATTAATTTTTCCAATGGTTTTAATGTTTCATATTTGCAGTGCTTTGGCAATACTGTACTTAATGTCATGCCAATAAAGCAACTTAAACTTGAACTTGAGAGAGAGAGGGAGGGAGAGAGAGAGAGCGCCAAGCGACGCACAGCACCCCCCTCTCTCTCTCTCTCTCTCTCTCTCTTTTACACAAACGCACACACATCTCTCCCGCGATTTATTCAGAAATTTACTCCCACACCATAAGAAATCTGGCCGGCTCCCGCGGAACAGCAGAGGGAATGCAGAGAGCTGTAGTCGGGCCATAAAAATTATACCCGATAGATCCCGAGTCCGACATGTATTTTGATTGACAGCTTTATAAAGCCCGAACCCGTTTACAGCCCGACATTATACAAATGTGCTCATGCACACAGCTTTAATGCATTTTTTCAAGAATGAGTCATTTATATGTTTTAACATCATTTATTCGTAACAAACATAGACTATATGCCACTTGGAAGTTGGAACAAAGAAATAAAATAAGTCCTCTGAAACATCGTAACATCTCAGCACTCTAACACTTAGCCTTTAAATTGGCCAACACACCAATGAAAAGAAATATTGCTTAACAAATCAAATTAAAATAAACTCTAAATGATGACTGGTATTTTGGCAATAACGAAATTAAGATAAAGGCTGTGCAAGGTTTGTTTCTCTACTTCACAATCTGGCATTAGGGCGGCAGTGAAGCTGAATATTAAAAGAATAATGCCACCATTAGCCTGTATACTCTGTCTACATTATGAATATATGGTTTAATTAATATTTATTTATAATTTAAAAACCCTTTACTCACCAAGATTAGGCTACGTGTGTTTGTGGAGGAACATTTAAATCCACTGGCTTTAGCGCAGTCCTGCGCTCACGGGGTCCAGCAGCTGAACACCCTTTCCTGCGGCTACCGGCCGAGATGCAGAGTTGTGATCTGGCTGATTTTGCAAGTTTTGAGTAGGGTTGTTTGTTCATCTTCTACCAGTCAGGAACATCCATTTAATTTTCCATGACAGCAGTTTCAGTGTAGTGAGTGGGCTCATCATTTTACCTGTCAACTTGCGGTTTAAGGATCTACCGTAATACGCAGTGTATGAGCGACCGCAAAATACCTGCGGCTGGAATAACAGCTCTTTCTGAACTAGTGACTGGCTTGAACGCCGTCAAAATTAGCTTTTTTTTACTACTTCGTCATCATTTGTTTCACCTTTGCAGGGATAAATTTTAATGCAGGGATTTGGATTTTTTCGGGTCTCGCCGGGTTCGGGCAAAGATCTTCAGCTCTAATGCAGACCTCTCGTTCATATTAACCATGTCTCCCTTCTGTTCAGTCGAAACTGCCAAACTGCAGGTCACTTTGGAGCGCCACTCGTCACGTCACCTCTCCCTCTCACCCTCTCCCCCTCCCTCGTCTCCTCCATACTGTCTCGTGATGGCAACCACACATACGTTTTTGTAGGCATTAAATAAAGGATATTTAATATTTTATGACTGTATAACGTATTGAAACTCACACCGTTGCTATTTTTTGATCCCGCGGTATACCATAATACCATAATACCGAAATACCGCCCAAGCCAAATATATATATATATATATATATATATATATATATATATATATATATATATATATAGATATAGATATAGATATATTCATCATTCATTCATCTTCTGCCGCTTTTCCGGGGCCGGGTCGCGGGGGCAGCAGTCTTAGGAGAGAACCCCAGACTTTCCTATCCCTAGACACTTCCTCCAGCTTCTCCGGGGGGATCCCGAGGCGTTCCCAGGCCAGCCGAGAGACATAGTCCCTGCAGCGTGTCCTAGGTCTTCCCCGAGACCGCCTCCTGGTGGGACATGCCTGGAACACCTCTCTAGGTAGGCGTCCAGGAGGCTTCCGAAACAGATGCCCGAGCCACCACAGCTGACTTCTCTCGATGTGGAGGAGCAGCAGCTCTACTCCGAGCTCCTCCCGAGTGTCAGAGCTCCTCACCCTATCCATAAGAGTATCCCTTCGAAGGAAACTCATTTCGGCCGCTTGTATTCGAGATCTTGTCCTTTCGGTCATGATCCAAAGCTCATAACCATAGGTGAGAGGGAACCTAGATTGACCGATAAAAATTGAGAGCTTTGCCTTTCGGCTCAGCTCCTTCTTCACCACAACGGACCGGTACATCGACCGCATTACTGCTGCCGCCGCACCAGTCCGCCTGTCAATCTCACGTTCCATACTTCCCTCACTCGTGAACAAAACCCCGAGATACTTAAACTCCTCCACCTAGGGTAAGGACTTTCCTCCAACCTGGAGATGGCAAACCACCTTTTTGCGGTGGAGCACCATGGCCTCGGACTTGGAGGTGCTGATTCTCATCCCAGCCGCGTCACACTCGGCAGCAAACCGCCCCAGTGCATGCTGAAGGTCTATGTCTGATGAAGCCAACAGAACAACATAATCTGCGAATAACAGAGATGAAATTCTGTGTTCCCCAAACCGGACACCCTCCAGCCCAAGGCTGCGCCTTGAAATTCTGTCCATAAAAATTATGAATAGAATTGGTGACAAGGGGCAGCCCTGCCGGAGTCCAACATGCACTGGAAACAAATCTGACTTATTGCCGGCAATGCGAACCAGACTCCTACTCTGTTCATACAGGGACGAGACGGCCCTCAACAGATCGCCTCTGACCCCATACTCCCTGAGCACCTTCTACAGAATGCCGCGAGGGACACGATTGAATGCCTTCTCCAAGTCCACAAAACACATGTGGACTGGTTGAGCATACTCCCATGAACCCTCGAGCACCCTGGTGAGGGTATAGAGCTGGTCCAGTGTACCACAGCCCGGGCGAAAACCGCATTGTTCCTCCTAGTTCCTAGGTTCAACCATTGGCCAGATCCTCCTCTCCAGAACCCTGGCATAGACTTTCCCCGGGAGGCTGAGGAGTGTGATTCCCCCTATAGTTGGAGCACACCCTCCGGTCCCCCTTCTTAAAAATGGGAACCACCACCCCAGTTGCCCAGTCCAAAGGTACTGTCCCCGACCTTCATGCGATGTTGTAAAGACGTGTCAGCCACGACAGCCCCACAGCATCCAGAGACGTTAGATACACAGGGTAAAGCTCATCCACCCCTGCTGCTTTGCCACTGTGGAGCTTGCAAACTACCTCAGTGACCTCAGCTTGGGTGATGGGCGAGTCCACCCCTGCATCCCCAGTCTCTGCTTCCTCGATGGAACACATGTCGGTGGGGTTAAGGAAAAGTATTCCTTCCACCGCCCGACAACATCCCCAGTTGAGGTCAACAGCTCCCCACTTCCGCTGTAAACAGCATCGATGTGGAGATGCTTTCCCCTCTTGAGGCGCCGGACCGTTTGCCAGAATCTCTTTGGGCCTGACCGATAGTCTTCCTCCATGGTCTTCCCGAACTCTTCCCAAGCCCGAGTTTTTGCTTCCACAACCGCCCAGGCTGCAGCACGCTTGGCCCGTCGATACCCATCAGCTGTCTCGGGAGTCCTGCAAGCCAACCAAGCCCTGTAGGACTCCTTCTTCAGCTTAACGGCATCCCTTAATTCCGATGTCCACCACCGGGTTCGTGGATTGCCGCCCCGACAGGCACCACAGACCTTTCGACCACAGCTCCTCACGGCCACGTTAACAATGGAGCCGTTCCTCCCAATCACGCCTCTCGAGGTATCACTGTCATTACCCACGTGGGCATTGACGTCCCCCAGTAGAACAATAGAGTCCTCAGTCTGGGCACCTTCCAGCACCCCTTCCAAGAACTCCAAGAAGGCCGGGTACTCTGCACTGGTGTTTGGCCCGTAGGCACATACCACAGTGAGAGACCTATCCCCGACCCGAAGGCGCAGGGAGGCGACCCTCTCGTTCACTGGGGAAAACTCCAACACATGGCGGCTAAGTTGGGGGGCTATAAGCAAGCCCAGGGAGGGAGGTGAGCCCAACTATCTCTAGTCGGTATCGTTCCACCTCCCGCACAAGCTCGGGCTCCTTCCCTCCCAGTGAGGTGACATTCTATGTCCCAAGAGCCAGTTTCTGTGCCCGACGATTGGGTTGTCTCAGTCCTAACCTTCGACCACCACCCATTCCACAATGCACCAGCCCCTTACGGCTCCCCCTGCACGTGGTGGGCCTGCGGGAGAATGGTCCCACGTTGCTCCTTCGGGCTAGGCCCTGCCGGGTTCCGTGAGAAAAAAACCCGGCCACCAGGCACTTGCATACGAGCCCCAACCCCAGGCCTGGCACCAGGGTGGGGCCCTGGCTGCGCCATACCAGGCGACGTCATGGTTCTTGATATTATAGAACACATAAGGGGTTTTTGAACCGCACTTAGTCTGACCTGTCACATAAGAACTGTTTGCCTTGGGAGACCCTACTAGGGGAATTAGCCCCCGACAACATAGCTCTTAGGATCACTCAGGCACTCAAACCCCTCCACCACGATAAGGTGGTGGTTCAGGGTAGAGTATATATATATGTGTGTGTGTAATTTTGATAATATTTATTTGAGTTAAGTATATATATTTTTGTTGTTTTTAATTATAAGATTATATTTAACCAAGATTTATTTATTTGTTTTATTTATTTGTTTCTCATTAAAATAATAAAATATATTATCCATATTGTTTTATTTTATTATTTAAATAATTGTTTTTATATATTTACCTGCCTGCTTGGGTTCACCAAACATTTCCACTGACCCTTTAGCACTCCCTGTGAGTCAACGTACCCCAGTTTTAAAACCCTTGAGTTAACTAGTAAAATTAGCTGGAAAATTCATTTGGATCAATACTATTCACTTTATACCATTTATGCTGTGTTTGCCTGAGTAAAATAAACATTCGTCCTGTGTTTTACAGGGTATCTGTGGAGTCTTAAAAAGTCTTAAAATGTCTTAAATTTCAAAAACCAAGTTTCTTAAGAGTCTTATGGCCCGTTTTCACTGAGTGGTACGCTACGGTTTGGTTTGGTACGCTTTTATGGCCTTTTCCAAACCAAGCCGTACCGTACCACTTTTTCGGGACCCTTTCGAAAGGGTCCCAAACTGCAGAAAGGGTTCCAAAAGGTGGAGCTACACGCGCAGCTGAACGCTATTGGTTTACAGCGATACGTCATTCGTAGACTCAACAAGCCAGAATGTAAAAAAAGGACCCGCCATGTTTGAAATACACAGCGAGAGATTACAGCCGAATTATAAATACATATGCAGCCATGGTCGATCCTGCAAACAAACCCTGTCGTCATCATGATAAACAGCCACAAAGCCATGGAGCAGGTTCACCCTGTGCCGCGTAGTTTTTAACGAGCCAGCCTGAAGGCCGAGTGGTTTCGCTTTCTTTCTTGCGCTCGCCGTGCGTCTCTATCTAGAATAACAAACTTCTTGATCTGATAATAATAACATGCACTTGATTATTGACAAGCTTTGGAAACCCGATCCTGTGAGAAGCTGTCAAACGTGAGTGAAACATTCAGAAAGAAAAGGACAAACGCGAGAGTGGAGCGTGGGAAAAAAGGCTAAGCCAAGGAGCACGTTATTTCTTCAGCAAAGGTGAACAAACTGCCTTGTTTTAATCTTTATTATCACCTTTTGGACTCTCTAACAGAGGCTTCATGTGTTGCTGAAGATTACAGACACAGATGAGAGGTTTTCACCAGTGTTGGGAAGGTTACTTTGGAAATGTAATAGATTACAGATTACAAATTACCCTATTTAAAATGTAATAAGTTACTGTAATTTTCGATTACTTTATAAAAGTAAAGTAACTAATTACATTTGATTACTTTTTGATTACTTTTAATTTTCTAATAAACATTTTCAACTAAATAATTTTCAAGCATTTATACAGAGCAGGAGTGAGCTTACAGTAGCTCTGTTTACTGTTAGAATCTCAAAAGCTTTCATCACTTAAATAAAATTAATTTATTTTATTTAAATTTAAAGTAGAGCCACCACAAAACCAGACCTTTTCACAAAAACATGTTTACTGATGTTACAAAATCACAATGTTAGTTAGTTGTGCAGGTGATTTATGTGGAATTTGCAATAAAAAAATACATCTATTTTTGAAATTTTCTTTTTTAAATCGAAGCCACTTAAATCCAAATCAATCACATCTTAGTGATCAATAAAACTGCCAATGAAACATATGAGGCAGAACTGTTCATTTCAATTATTTACTGTAAATAATATGCTGTACTAAACAGGAATAAATTATAGTACATAACAGCAAAAACAAAAAAAATCCAATAAAACCAGGTGTTACACATTTTAAACAATATTGATCCGCAATCTGTAAATGTAGCTTGTGTGGACACTACTGCACTACTTCACTAATAAAATAGCTTCGCTACTGTGAAAAGCTATTTGATTTTTTAGCGACGCTACTGAGAAATGTAGTTAAGCTAGCTACACTGGTAATGTGATAACATCACTTTGGCCAGAGGAGTCTGCTGGTGCCCTGAAATTCACAAATCGATAACTTTATAAATCATAATATATCATTAGAAATGAAAGGGTCTGTTTTTATTTCTGTACACTCACGATAACGACAAAAACATTTGCTTTTATAAAACAAAGAAACGCTAGCTTACATACCTGCAGATGCTCCCTCATGCTTTTCAATGGCAAGGAGGATTAGACATGGTGCGCCCATGGCCATTAATTTGATTTAACAGTAGGGGGGACAATAAATATAACATTTCTTATGAGCAATTTTTAAAAGATTTTTTGAAGGGGACACAAATAATACAGCCAAATTGTACTTATATGTCTCCGCAGTTAAAAATGGTTTTATTGTTCATATTACAGCATGGAGACTACATCATTATGGTTATTTTCAAAGTATTTCTCAGGTTCAATGACAGCAAATTTTTCTTGAAAACTATTTATTGCATTGTTTGTTGTGTTGTTTACAGTCAACAGACTGACTCCTGAAGCCGAATAAATGCAGGAAAAGACGTTTTCCATACTCATAATAACTAACTGGTTTACATTACACTTGTTAAATTGAGAGATCATATTGTAAATTGGTGAGCCTGTGAGGTTCATCTGCTAAACAGCCACAACTCAGAAAACATTTTAAAAAATTGTTCACCCCTAAAAGAATTGTCATTATCCCTTCAATAAAGCACAACACCCTTACCTGACACTGTACATCTGACTGACCCTGCTCTGCCTGATCCTCAATCAGTTCTTTCTCCTCTGCCTGTGATTGATAATGTGACATCAGTATTTTCATAAGCACTCATTCTGAAAGCCAAATTGCTGAATATGTGAACTTTTTGTACTTGGAGTTTTGCTGCACTGAAAAATTATCTTATGTCCATTTTCCTTTTCTCTTTAATTTTATCATTGAGGTAAAGTTGGTTTTATATTTGCACATTCAGTCTCTCATAATATAACCTCAGAAGAGTATTCATTGGAAATTCTAAATAGTAAAATTATATTAGCAGCCAACAACCATCAAAGTACAGCATTGTTTACAGTTAGTGTTAATATTATATTGGTTTACCTAAAGGTTCTATAAAGACGTTGCAACTGATACAAAATACAGCAGCCAGAGTTTTATTGAAATTGAAGACTCAAGAACATATCACAGCAGCATTAATAGAATAAATTGTAGGATTCTTTTATTAGTTTATAAGGCACTACACAACATGACACCTTTCATAATTTTCTGACTGCTTATCAAAATATAATCCAAACCGTTTGCTACGCTCTTCTAGCACTCAACTTTTAGAATTTCACTTTGTAAATCTGATGCGATCTGGCGGCACTTCTTTTAGTCACTATGCTGCAAAATCTTGGAATTGTTTCCCAAATTAAGTAAAGAATCCCCCAGAATTTATTTTTAAAAAGCTTAAGAAGCACCTTTTTAAAATTGCGTATGAATATAAGTTTGTGAAGTTTATGCAATTTATCTATATCGTGTAGGTTTATGTACATATGCATGTACGGTGTGTGTGCATGTATGTAAAGAATATTGTGTGTGATTGTGTAGATGTATGCATATATGTGTGTACATGTATGCTTTTATCTGAGTATATATTTTGCTTTAATTGTCTAATATACATTATTTTGTATTTGGTTTATTTTACAATGCCTGTTTGTTGTTTGTGAAGTGCCTTGAGTTCCATGTATGTAGGAAAAGTGCTATACAAATAAAATGTATTATTATTATTATTATTATTATTATTATTAATGTTGTTTTGAAGTCAAACTTGCATGAGATTTCAGTTCAAATATTCAAAGTACCATGGTAAACAATGTATGGAGCTGTCACTGAATGAATGTGCGAATATAAAACCAACTTTACCTCAATCATTTTATCTAGTCCATGACACTGCAATGCAAGTTTATTCTGTAGCACATTTTATATACAATGCTAATTCAAAGTGCTTTACATAAAGAATGAAAAACTATCATAAAAATCATCACAACAATAAAAACAAGGAAATTTTATATTTTAAATTAATTTATTCACCTAAGAACAGAACTGAAATTGATTATACAAAAAATAAAGTGGGGCTAGTTTGGACGTAGCACAGTGCTCATTTAGCAAATCCACAGATAAACAATATGCTAATTGTGGCCGTAATGTAAAGTTAACATTATGCCAAGTCGTCACAAATGAAACAATGCACTTTGACGTATTATTTTGCAGTGCGCCACTAACGTAAGCTAAACAAGCATACGTTAACAACATGAGTAATTTTAACCGCTAATACAGCAGATTCATGGACATCGGTAATCTGCATTTTTGCCGCAACTAATTTATAAATGATTCTGCATTAACTTTGAAGAGAATCGATTTATTTAATGTGATTTATACACCATACTTACTCAAATTCAACATTGACCTGTAGCCACACACCTAACTTCTGTGTCTGTCTGTCTGTCTGTGACTGTGTGACTGTACTTGAGGAGTAGGTGGATCAAACCACTATAAGGAAGCGGGGGTGAACTCTTTCTAAATGCATTTTAAATAATAAATGCGGTTTTTTTCTACTTAGACAATTATTTTAGGTATACACACATATATTTTTCAAAATAGAGAGTGCGTTTATATATATATATATTTATATATTTTATTTGGTGAGGAGGACAATGAACATGTTCCCCCCGGGATTTACGCCCGTGGTTGCGCCGCAAATCAAAATAATAAATGGCCTTAGCAGAAGCCATCGTGCATATCAAAAACAGGCAAAGCAATAGATTAATATTATTCAACATATCACAGAGATTTAAAGAAAAATTATAGATGTAACCCCATTTGTAATTTTTAACATTTTCAAAAGTAACTGTAATTTAATTACATTTTTTTCTAAGTAACTGTAACTAATTACTGTTACTTTTATTTTGTAATTAAATTACGTAACGGCGTTACATGTAACTAGTTACTCCCCAACACTGGTTTTCACTGACTGTAGGCTATACTTTGTGTTGTTTTGAACCTAATTAACGACAATGTCTGTTTTGTGTAGTTCTGCAGTTGGTAACATATTGGAGACTGTAAGGGTCTGTATGTGTTCATATATGTTCATTTATTTATTTATTTAATATAATTATAGACGTTACTGTAGGCTATTTCGCACCGTCATTGATCTGCAGTTATAATCAACTCCTGTTTATAGAAAAGTTATAGAAAAGTTACTAATAAACATTTATACACAAGTATTTATGTGTAAAGCATTTGTTTTGTGAGAAGTGCTTTTCATATGATATGTGAACGACCTGTGCAGCTTTATTGTAGACATTTTCTCGAGCAAAAATGACATCAACTGAAACTTTGTCATACACCACGCCCACCAAAAGGGTACTGTGATGGCCTGTCATATGGCCACACAAGACTGAGGGTAACAAACACACGCACACAATCGCTCAGACACACATACACACACACACACAGACACATACACACACACACACAGACACATACACACACATTCACTCAGACACACGCGCTTACACATACACGCACATTCGCTCAGACACCCACAAACACGCACATTCGCTCAGACCCAAACAATACTCTCCTGCTCCTTCACTAGCTTCACAAACACGCACCTTGCTTAACTACACGCATACAAACAGGCATCACATCCATAAGAACTTTAGGTAATAGAGACTGACAACTTTCCTTTATTTCATATCTTTATTTATAAAATAAGTTCCAAATATTACATGTCACAATTTCTTTCAGTTTCGGTACATTGTTTACTGGTTTGGAGTGCACACATTCTAGTTTACATTAGTACTGTTTCTGTTATTTCTGTTTACTTATGGCTGTTTCTGTTGAGTTAAAGTTACCGGAGGGTGCAGTGGAGGATGACGCTGTGGTCTGCTGGATCGGCCGTCATGTTTACTGTCCGGGTGATTCCGCGTGGCGGAACCAATGTGCCGAAATGATAAGGGGGGGAAAGTTTACTTTGAATATGTCTTTTATATTATTTGTTTGTTTAATTTAAATTAGTTGTTTATTTTGAGTAATTGTGTCTTGTATTTTGTAAGTGTCTTTTATTTAGAATTAGTTTGATTAGTAAATATTATATTTATAATTGTTATGTTTTATTGTTTCACCTATGTTGTTTAAGTGGATCCACCGTTTGTGTATAAATACTCTGTAGTTGTTTCATTTGGTAGGTCAGTTTGGTTGTGTTCAGACTTCCTGAATTTCTGTTATATTTTTGTTGGCCTCAATTTGTTTTCCAACTAGTTTTTATGTTGAATTATTATTTTGTTTAAGTTAAATAAATATTTTTTGGCCTTAATTTTCCTGTGTCCTCGTGCCTTACCGCTGGGCTATCTCACAGGTACCCTTGGTAGTGGAAACGCAAGCCTGATAAAGGTGACCCGTACTGATCCGAACCGTACCATACTGTACCAGTCAGTGGAAACGAGCCATTAATTTTCTTATGTCCATGTAAAGCTATACCCAATTGGCCCAACACCCACCCAAAAACAAACAATATATTTGATTTGATTTATTTATTTTCGAACAGAAATATAATATATAAAATATCATTGACAAAAAATACATTTCAACATGGTCGAAAATGGAGTGTGATGAAGCACAAGCTTATTATTTTCCTACCCCATTACCACATACATAATTTGTCTATTACTTAAACTTATTTCTTCTTTAACTTATATCTTCTTTTTTCATGAGACATATTTTATCCTTTTGGCATATTTGACAAATTGTATGTTTGATTCCATTTGTACCTTTACATTTTAGGTTTAAGTTTTAAGAAATGTTTTTTTTTATTTTTTTTATTAACTCTGTTTACTTATTAAAAAGGTTTAATTATCTTCCTTACAATCACATGTGTTTTTAATATAATTTTTAAAGTTTTAAATTGGCCAACAAAAAAATCTTTACCCTTTGCTTTGTGTAACTCTGAAATTTCATTCATTATGGTCTAAAAGGGTCTTAAAAAGGTTCTTAAAAGTCTAAAACTTGACGTGATGAAACCTGTAGAAACCCTGGTTTTAAAAATCTGATCCTTGCCCAATAAAGAGTTCAAAGATTCGCCTCAAGTATTTGATTTCATGCATTTTTGTTTACAGCTTCTCATTACCGTTTGTTCCCCAAATCCCTGGGCCAAGTGCTTTCCAAGTTTTCGGTGCGTGAGCTGCACATCTCCTTCACGCAGGGCTACTGGAGGACCATGCAGTGGGGGCAGCCCTTCATCGCTTCTCCTCCTGGAGCAGAGCTCTGGGTCTGGTTCCATCACACCGTCACCGAGTGAGTGCTTACATGTGCTTTAGTTACTGAGATAGTTCATCCAAAATTCTAAATGTACTTAACATTACAGTGGCCAAGAGAGCTTAATGTGCTGCAATTTAAGAAAACACGTGCAAATGCATACTAGAAACATGCTAACCAAATGTAGTTATAAAAGTTTTAAACTTCTTAAAACTTCAACTATGAAAACTTTAAAACTACTTCAAACTTTCAGACTAGGCTTTCTCAAGCCACCATAATGTTTTTCAATGAACTTTACTTTTTTTAGTTTTAGTTGAACTGCCATTTTAACTATGAAAATAATTTCAAATGATCTTTATAATATGAGCTTTTTTTTGTTTTGTTTTGAAAAAAAACCCACACACATTACTAACGCTTTCCTTCTTAGACTTTACACACCTGAACCTTGTCTACAGCACTTATTCATTGTTGCTCTTATAGTTGTGTAAATTGCTTCCTTGTCCTCATTTGTAAGTCGCTTTGGATAAAAGCGTCTGCTAAATGACTAAATGTAAATGTAAATGTTTTCTTTTATAGCTTGAACATAATAAATTGCAATGCCAAAATGGACTAACACTCCTCTGACTCTTTGTTTAATTCTTAGCGTTGATGGTAACTGGAGGGAACTTACCAACGTCCTCTCTGGAATCTTCTGTGCATCTCTGAACTTCATTGATCTGACCAACACAGTGCAGCCCAGTGCTTCCTTCAAACCGCTGGGTCTGGGAAATGGTACGTAGGACTGTCATACTAATCTATCTCTTTTGTTTGTGTCAGTGTCAGTATGGTTATAAAAGCACTTTATTATGTACTATAAATTACTATAGGATATCTATATACAGTCAGAATTATTAGCTCTCCTCAATTATTTGACTCCCTTTTTATTTTTTTCACCAATTTCTGTTTAACAAAGAGACAATTTTTTCAACACATTTCTAAACGTAAAAGTTTTAATAACTCATTTCTCATAACTGATTTATTTGATCTTTTCCATAATGACAGTAAATAATATTTGACTAGATATTTTTCAAGACACTTCTATACAGCTTAAAGTGACATTTAAAGGCTTAACTAGGTTAATTAGGTTAACTAAGAAGGTTAGGGTAATTAGGCAAGTTATTGTATAACGATGGTTTGTTCTGTAGACAGTCGGGAAAAAATTAGCTTAAAGGGGCTAATAATTTTGTCCCAATTTTGTTTACATTGGACATACATTTATTATTATTTATTTGTTTAGGATATCCGTTTTCACATTCTGATTCCAATGCCTAATTATTAAATTGTTAAAATTACTAGAATTAATGGAAATATTCTTAAGAATTAAATATTATGTGTTTTTTGGAAGAGTGTACTTGCATTGATCGATCAAACGTGATCTATTTGCTTCCACCGAGAATGCACATTTTTTAGCGAGGCCCCCCTCGGCACGGATGCACTGGCTCACAGCTAGCCATCGGGCAGGCGCAAATATGCATTTAGACGGAGCGTGGAAGACTTAGATGACTTACCGCCCTCGGTACTAAACACCATCACTCAGGCTAGAGCACCCTCTACGAGGCATGCCTATGCCCTGAAGTGAAGTCTATTCTCTGAGTGGTGAGTTTCTCGCGAAGAAGACCCCCGAACTTGCCAGATTAGCATTGTGTTATCCTTACTTCAGGATAAGCTGGGGTGTAGGCTGTTACCCTCCACACTAAAAGTTGACGTGGCTGCGATGTCCACTCTTTATTACACGGTGGATGGTCTAATCATCCGATTGATCTAATCATCTGATTCCTCAGAGGCGAGCGGCGATTAAATCTATCCTGCCCTCCTCTCATGCCCTCTTGGGATCTCTCTGTTGTCCTGGCGGGTCTGCAGAGAGATCCATTTGACCCTCTCGATTCGGTATCTCTTAAAATTCAGTCATTAAAGACAGCTCTGCAGATCGCATTAGTGTCATTCAAGAGAGTTGGGGATCTGGAGGCATTTTCGGTCAGTGAATCGTGCCTTGAATTTGGGCCGGGTTACTCTTATGTTGTCCTGAGACCCCGACCTGGATCAAGGTTCCTACCACCCTATTTAAAGATCAGGTGGTGAACCTGCAAGCATTGCCTTCAGACGAGGCAGGCCCAGCCTTCTCACTGCTTTGTCGCAATTGCACTTTGCGCCTTTATATGGAATGAACGCGAAATGTAAGATCATGTGAACAGCTCTTTATCTGTTACGGTGGTCAGCACAATGGAAGTGCCGTATCAAAACAGAGGTTGGGCCACTAGTTAGTTGATGCCATCGCTCTCGCTTATCAATGCCAAGGCAAGCCACGCCCCCCCTTACGTGAGCGCACTCTACAAGAGGTGTCGTCTCCTTGTGGACATTAGCACGCAGCACCTCTCTCACATAAATCTGCAGAGCTGCGGGTTGAACAACACCTAACACATTCGCAAGGTTCTATAACCTTCGGGTGGAGCCAGTTTCCTCCCGATTATTGGGTAAACCCAATCAATCGGGGGGAATTAAGCTCAGTGTCACAAACACTTGCTGCGATGGGCTCCTAACACGGAGATGCGTGCGCCTTTCCTACTCTAGTAATAAATTCACTTTCTCAGGTGAACCCTAGAGAATTCCTTTGAGGCCCCCAGCATCGACTCAGCAGAGGAGTCTAGTGCATGGCTCAGTGTGCGGTTGGTCACCCATTCTGGTCTACATGTATATTGAGGATCGGTGCCAGCTATGTGCATCCCAATTTGGTGATGCCATATACATTATTACCACGGTGTGTTCCCCCTTATTAAGCGGTCCCATGTCTTCCCTAATCCGCTAACCAGCTTATATGTAGCACTCCCCCTCATTAGGGCTAGTCCATATGTCTCTTTACCATCAGGTCTCACCTTCTGGGTAGCAGGTGGTCTCCGCTGCGTCCTCCCTAGGGTTGGGTATCGTTTGGTTTTAAATCGATGCTAAATCGATACTTTTAAAACGATACCGGTGCCAAAACGGTGCCTGAACCGATACTCTTAAGCCACAAAATGATGGTGGATGACTCTACAAAAATATTCTATTTGACAATATTTTTTTAAAATCATTTCAATAGAACAATATAATTAAAGTTTAAATTAAACATCAATTCATATTGTATTACATTAATACATTTCCTTTGATCATTTGTTGGTTAGCATGAATTTAAGATTTGCATTATGAAATTACATTAGCTTACTATTAACGTGTGGGGGGCGGGCAGGGGCCATGTACTTTTAGGAGCACATTTTAATATATATATTAATATAACACAAAATACTTAAAACGTTATTTGAATTCATTTGTTTTCATGCATCACTCTGCAGTCTTCATAAACAAGACAATGAAATAACTTAAACTCAAAATAATCTTCCTGGTTAATTTTTTTGACAAGTAACATTATACTGGTGTAGAATAACACATTTCTAACATTCAAGTACATCAAGGCACATTATTGCACCTGTACTTTAACAGGCCTACAGTTGAAGTCGATTTATTTTGCCCTCCCATTCATTTAAAATAATGTTTCTAAAATTTTTTACAGTGTTTCCTAAAAAATAATTATTCTGGAGTCATATTCTGGCTCTATTTCTTATTGTTTATTTCATGTATAAAAGCTGTTTTTAATTTAAATAAAAATAAGGTCAGTATTGTTAGCCTCCTTAAGAAATATTTACTGTATATTTTTGATTTACACAGCAAATCAGTTACAAAATCATTTGACTAATTATTTAAACTTTATTAGTAAACTGATTACTCTTTAATCTTAATAAAAAAAAACTATAAAATACTTAAAGGGACTTTGTCTGAATACAACTGTCTTGCAAAATAACTAACTGTCAGCATGGGGTAGATAAAAAAGTAGATATTAGAAATGAGTTAAACTATTATGTTTAAAAATGTGTTGTAAATAAATAATGTGTTAAAGACGGAAATCAAAAATGAATGAAGGCAAAGCTAAACGATTTAAATATGACTTACATGAGCCTGACTGCAAACTACATTTGATCAATGTCCTACATCTGTTCTTTGCTACTTGCTGTAAATTGCTTGCTGCGACTGTAAATTCAAGGCTGCATTTCTTAACGTAAAACTATGCACAATAGATTTCTGATTAAAAATGGTCTCTGCATAGCCGAGGACTTTCTATATTAAAAGTGTTAAAATCGCTATTGAAAACAAGTTTTATCATCAGAACTAATATCATCAACAGTGGAAATTTTGATAGTGTTTCACAACATTAACATGACTGAAGTTTAATGTTTTTATTACCTGTGTCAATTTGGGCGTCAACTGATGAATGCGGGGAACTGATGCACGCAGCACCTTCACAGAAAGAGCAAGTGCCACGAAAGCGAGTGCCCAAGGCAGCGATTGCGCGTGACACCTAGAGCACACAAGAGAGGCATTCCTCTTTCTTTGAGCCCTCAGATGTGTCATTAGGTTTGACATGTTTCCCCCTTACACGCAACTTTTGTTAAGACAGTTGTTGTTTAAGAATCCTTGCTTGTAAAATACGCTTTAAAATGCTTAGTTTAAGCAAATTGGATGAACGTGATTACGCATGTAGATCTGATGAGTGTCGCTCTCGCTTACCGAAAACCAGGCTGAATGTGCTGTACTACGTTGCGTGCGTTTGTACCCTAGCGACAATAACAAATGCCTGATATCGCCTGTCCGTATTCCTCAAAGTTGTTTAGAATTAAATGTTTAGTGATGGTGTGACACGCCTATGTGTGCCTTTTTTCATGCACCCGTTTGATGCTTCTTATGTTCTTGCCTCAGCACCGAAATTCATACGCTGATTTAATACCGGCACATACTGGTTACCAAGGTACCGGTGCTATAATGGCACCGGGTTTCGGTAGCCAACCCTGACTTCTCCCCCTTCGCGGACTGGCACGCTTTCCCAACGTACTGTCGTATTTCCAAAAATCCCTACTCTTTATTAGCTAGGTAAAAGCACATTTACGACCCCCAATTAAACGTTTACATTTTATTCCCGTGTAATGGTAATATGTCGGGCCTAGGGGACATTGGAAGGTTGCGCTCTTGGTGATGTAAGTGCGCTCACCCTTTGACTTGGCAAACTACACATCAGGAGTGCGATGGGCTTGGCTGCTGTGGCGCTTTCCATACAGTCTCCCAAAGTATATATTTATAGATGGATGGATGGATGGATGGATAGATAGATATTCATGATTCCGCCAGCTCGTCCAAGCGGACTCTCAGATTATGAATATTAATTATCCATAATAACTAATTATTTATAATCATTAAGATTCTGAGTTAACTTATTGTTAATTTGACCAAATAAATATAACCAGACCTCGCCCGCTCGTCTAAGCGGACTCTGTAATGATCTATTTATTTAGAAAGGGAATTATTACTACTTGTGAAGTAGATTAATCATTTATAAGCTCTGAACTTAATAACAGCTTGTAGCAAGGAATCAATCGTTTCAGTGATATTTTCTGTGAGGCAAATAATAAAATCCATTTGATTACAATGGGGTTTATTGACTAGTCTGACATATAACAAACTAACGCACAAACATAACATCAAACATAGAACAAACGTATATTGAATATAGATTTACTTTAACTGGGCGCAAACTTTAACTGAGTTTCTTTGCCGGAAAATAAGAAAACGTGGGCTCAGACGAGCCACGAGGTTACAGAAATGCGGTTTGCCCCCTCAAAGGGACCTTCTGCTAAGGGATGTGGCGCAGTTGAGTTTTAAACTGTGGTGACAGTCGTGGGTTACATACATAAGCAGGACGAACTACTGAAATGTATTTAATACTTTATATAAAAGGCTGTTTGGTGATGGCGGCGCCTTTCATATGGAGAATAAAATCATGCATTGCTCAGGTGTTTCACAGACTTCAACAGAGATTAAAAATCTTGATGGTTCTGTGGGTCTATTCTATCAAATCTTGTCTTAATTTGTATTTTCTATTGAATTTAAGTCAGGTAACTGGCTGGGTTATTCTACAGCTTGATTTTTCTTTCTGTGAAAGCGTTTGACAGTTTCTTTGGCTGTGTTTTGGATCATTGTCTTGCTGAAATGTCCACTCTGGTTTCATCTTCATCATCTTGATAATGTAGATGTTGGACTAAAGCAGCTAATATTAATTTACGCTGACATGGACAGAGAGTTTCTGAAGAACTACTGAGAGATATCAGCTGCTGTCTGGGCTGTCACTGCCTTTCTACATCTTCCCTTCTTCTTGTGTTCAATACTTTTTCCTTGCGTAATTTCATTTTATTACACATAACTTAATTTGTAAACTAATTAGATTTGTTTTTTGAAAAATGGTTTTTATTAGTTGTTACCAACATCCAGGGACAACTTCGAGTTGTAGGGATAATATACAGTTAGACCCAAATAATGACCAGTCTGTCAGATAAAGAAGAGCTGGAGTCAGAGATTCAAATTAATAAATTAAGTTTAATGAAGATAGTTTGCAGTTTCAAATTGTGACATGTTTAACCCTCTGGGGTCTGAGGGTGTTTTGGAGCTCTGGAGAAGTTTTGACATGCACTGACATTTGTGTTGTTTTCAGTATCTTAAAAATATATTAATGGCTAAAGTGTGAAAACACTGTAAACAGCACAAGTTGGGCTACAATAATACCTAAGCAGCATGCTTGTATGTGTTTGTGTTTTTGAGAAAGAAATGTTTATGCATGGTTAGTGAAAAACTAAAATTTTGAAGTCACTGAAACAAGACCGTGAAACACACAGAGAACATTTTTGCACAAGACTTTTGAGAACTGGATGTTTTTGCTTTAAAATGATGTGAGAATCATCTTGTTCACTTGCTCACAGAAAACAATACAATGAATTAAAATTTCTAAGTCACTTTCTGTGTGAAAATGGTTTATGCATGAAGGCGTGAACTATCATTACTATGCAGTAACTATCATTACTATGCAGTGAGTAACACCAGAGAAGACAAAGACCTGCATAATGAGCTGCATAATGAGCCATCAGACAGGTATGTGACTAAAAGTCAAAAGCATTAAAAGTGTCCAGGAGTTTCAAGAAAGAATCTGAGAAAAAATAAGTTTATTTATATATATTTTTTGTTTGCAGTTTATTTAAAATATATTTAACTATCACACAAAATAACTTGATACTAGTAAACCTAATAAACTCAGTTACCACTTAATATACATATAATAATAATAATTTATATATATATATATATATATATATATATATATATATATATATATATATATATATATATATATATATTTATTTCATATAACATTACATTTTTCATTATATAGGCCTATGTTTATTATTATACGCTATGAGTTATAGGATACACTTTGTATAGCAATGAAACTATAAGTGGCCTGTGAGCACATATTTCATATAAATCATAAAGGTTAGAATAAAAGACTTATCGGCAGGAATTCTGTCCTTTGCTGGGTTAAGACGTTCTTCTAAATGCATGCGCTCGTCATCAGAGTCGCGCTCTTCTTCTGAGAAGGTCAATTCTTTGTCGCTGTTTAGTACTGTGCTTCTTCACCCGTGTAGCGTGCCATCATTCAAACAAAAATAAGTAACTATAATAAAGCTTGTCGTTTTATGCCATGTCTCGGGGAGATTGTACATTATCACCTGGCTCACCTCAGTTAATTTCCATATGAACTGCGCCTTCACTGCGGGCGGAATCACGTTCGCTGTAATGAGGTGACAGGAGAATCAGTACCAGTCCTTACTTTTATACGGATTACATGAAAGGAGATTATTTGTTTTCGACTTGAATTGGTTAATGCAAAAGTAGACATATCAAGCTTTCTTTAGAGACATCTCACATGTTTCTTTTTTAAGAATATTTGCTGAGTTTCAGTTCATTTTAATGACGTGTTTTTCCTGACACAGTCTTCTGTTGCGCGCTTCTCATGCAGGCTATTTGTAATGTCAAAGCTTCGTGGGCGTGGTCGCATTAACTCTAATGTGCTCAGACTGAAAAGCTAGACATAGCATTGGTTTTATACTTATTACTTTATCAAACAATATTTGTTTTCAACATGCATAGCTGCGTTTAAAAGTAGACACTTCAAGCTTTATAAACATATGTGTCTCATCTCTGGGTGTTTTATTTTCGCGGAGTTTCAGCACATTTTACTGACGCGTTTCTAAAAACAGTTCACAGAGAGAGAGAAAAGACAGAATGTCTACACTGTTTATTATCCTTGTTTTGCAAAAGCACACACATTTGTTTTTGTTGTGAGTGCACACATTTAGAAACAGATTCGATTTATGTATTGATCTTATCTGTATGATCAAAACTGAAAGTGTAATTTAGGTTCAATTCAGCTCAATGAGGTAAAAAAATTGTCAGAATGCGTATACGCGGTCTTCGACCCCAGGGGGTTAATACTTATTTTCCCTGCTGTAGCTACCATCTAAAAATCTAAGTTTAATCTCATTTTCTTCTCTTATGGATATTTGTCTCTCTATGCAGCTACAGATCACAGTTTTTTACGTTATGCGACGCTGCCACGGGAAATTGTCTGCACTGAAAATCTGACACCCTGGAAGAAACTTCTGCCTTGTGGTTCAAAGGTCCAGATCGATACATTTGATTGTAATAATTAGACATTTTAAAGAAAACATTAAATGCATTATTTATGCCTTAATGCCTTTTCTGCAGGCAGGTCTGGCGGTTCTCATGAAATCAGAGAAGCTTTTTCACAGCAGTTTCCACTCCCAAGCTGTTCACATCAGGCCCGTCTGTCAGGTAAGCTGCTTTTATTTTTATTTTTTTTACAACTCTTAAAAAATGGTTTTACCTTAATCTCCAATGTGGCTCTTTTCTGCTGTTGTTTTAGAATTCCCCATTCATTTGCCTATGGGAGAAATGACTAGGAATTACAAACGGCAGTAAACCGTCAAACTACTTGCTCTAAGAACAAATATGTTTATGACAATACTTTAAAAAAATACTAGTTTGCAGCATAAATTGTTCTTTTAAGGCTAAAAATCAGTGTAAGTGAATGAAATAGGATGTTGCGAGACAGTTAGTTTACAAAAAGAAGCCATTGTCATCTGTAGTGTCTCTTCCCCTGTCTCATCGAGTCCCACATTGCTCAGTATTAGGCCTTCTTCTTTTTTCCTTCTATCTACTTCCCTTGGTTCGATAATTAAGAGGCATTGTCTGTCTTTTCACCTGTATGCTGACTACACACAGATGTACGTCCCTATTAAAAATATTGAGACTGTCAGATCACTGCTCCAGTGTCTACAAGGCATAAAGGCCCAATCCCAATTCTACCCCTTAGCCCTTCTCCTTACCCCTACTCCTTGTTTTGTGCGTTCATGTGAAGGGTAGGGGTGTCCCAATTCTCTTTACCTTGAAGGTGTAGGGCTAAGCGGAAGAGCCAAAAATCCCTTTAAACAGAGATATTTCAGGACCACACTCAAAACAAATTATTAATTTATAAAAAATTTTATTATTATAAATAGTTTTTACCATGTAATATTTTTAATGCATATCTATTTTGCTAAAAAATAGCCATAAGTTGCTGATGTGGCAATAAATAAATAATAAATAAATACATTTAGTCATTATTACAAATTCTTTCAACAAACAAGCATATGTTTCAAAACATTCATAACCACATTCCAAATGCCCTAAAGTTTTAGTATGTAAAATGTTTTAGTACACCAAAAAGGTTTAAGTATGGTTTGTGTTCATGCAAGTAATCAAGTGTGGTGCTAGTCGACAAGAGGAGGCACCAGTAAAGGTCCATATACCATACAAATCAAGCAATAAAACTTTTTATTGCTGGTACACACAGCAGGTATCTATTATCACAATAATAATCAATAATTCTATATCATATCATGAACATCATTAATGACATACAACTAAATTACAACCTCAGATGTGCCATCATTTTCCTCTTCAAAGACTGGGGAGTCGGTTGCAGACACATTGGAAAACCAACATGTGTGCCCAAGAACGCTGAGCGATTTGCAGTTATCCTACGGCTGAGCCTCCAATATTTCAGCAAGAAACCCTCACTTTTGTTGTCAAAATTTAGGTGCTGGCCAATGGTCAGCTTATTAGATAAGAGAAGAGTGAGTTTATCAGGCCAGCTCTCTCTCTCTTAACTATCTGCACATTATTTCTAATCGCAAAGCATAAATTTGAGATTTGTAGAGTCAGCATGATTATCATAGCATCAATATTCTACCTCCTGAAATTTGAAGAAAGTTAACCTTAAGGTTATGAGACCCTTCTCTGGTATTTTAGTCATGCTTGAGGGTCAGTTCTTTACCTCCTGAAATTTGGAGTAAGGTGTAAAGTTAATCTTAAGTTCATGAGACCCTTCTCTGGTCAGTTGGTCATTCATTGAGTGCAACAGGAGAAAAACAAAAAAATAACCCATTTTACACCAGTATTCTTTAAAATAGGAATGTTGTGTACCTGGCTATATATCTTATCAGCAAAGAAAAAGCGGCACCAATTTACAATTTCACCGCCTTCCAAGTGACCCAAAGGTCTGTTCTGAATGGATAATGAAAATAAAAAGGGATGTCAGACCTCAGTTTCAGCTAAGTTAAGAGAAATGGCACTAGGTAGTTAACGTTTTCTTTCCCAAACACGTTTTAGATGCCATTTATCAAATTCAAGTTAATGAACTGATTCTTTTTTGAAGTTAATGGACTGCATTGTTTTATCACTCACTGGGTTACATAGGCTGAAGCAGTAAAACCCCCACTGTGTTTACATGGTGCCATAAACTGAATCTTAGGAGGACACTCTTAAAGAGATTGTGATTCAGAATCAGAATCAGTTTTATTGCCAAGTGTGCTTCACACACACAAGGAATTTGTTTTGGCTACAGAAGCTTCCAGTGTACATAAAGAGACAAGTGACAACACAAAATCAATATGAGAAAAAAGATGATAAACATTAAACAGAGATGCAGTTAGTCCAGAAATCTGAATGTTGAGTTGTATGTACAGATTTGTTGTAAATAGACAGGTTATAAGGTGCTGTGTACAAATGCGAATCTAGAAAGTATCGCATTGTAGATTGATATAAGGTGCTTTGTAAAAGTGCGAATGAGAAGTATTGCACATTTATTGCACAGTTGGGGGATATTTAACTGTTCATGAGGTAGATGGCCTGAGGAAAGAAACTTTTCCTGTGTTTGGCTGTTTTTGTGCTTGATGCTCTGAAGCGCCAACCAGACGGTAGCAGTTTGAACATGTAGTATGCTGTACAGTAGAACATATTCAGCTCGTTTACAAGATGTTTATTGCTGTCGATGCTGGGGGACGGTGTCTTGTAATTAGTAAAACCTTTTAAGCCTCTCCACACTGATGCAGGGTCGTTAGCTGAAAACTGGTTTTGCAGCTTTTTGGCATAGTTTTTCTTACCCAGTTTTTCTTATCTCCTTTGTCAATGTGTTCCTGGCCTGATTGTACAAGATCCTACCACCACTCCTGTAGGCATCCTCTTTGGCCTGACGAAGCTTTCTAAGTTTTTGTGTGAACCATGGTTTATCATTGTAATTTATAAGTAGGTCCTGGTAGGGATGCATAACTCCTTACAGAAACTGTTGTATGACGTTACAGTCTCTGTGTACTCATTCAGGTCTGTGGCTGCAGCTTCGAAAACACTCCAGTCAATGCCTTCAAAACAGGCTGGTAGGGCCTGCTCTGTGTCGTTGGTCTATCTATTCACAGTCCTTAATACTGGTTTAGTAGTTTAAAGTTTTTGCCTGTAAGTTGTTATAAGATGAACCAGTCAGTGGTTGGAGAGTCCTAGAGCTGCTCTGGCGACGGAGCGATATGCATCCTTTGTTGTGGTGTAGCAATCGCCAAAATGTTATTGTTTCTGGTGGGGCATGTAATGTGCTGTTTAAATTGAGGCAGCTCCTGTGTGAGTTTTGCCTGATTAAAGTCCCCAAGTATGATAAAAACAGAGTCCAGGTGTTGTTGTTTTGTCTTTGTGATCAGATCAGCTAGCTGTTGCAGCGCAGTACTTACGTGTGCTTGTGGTGGAGTGTAAACACAGATGAGAATGGACGAGGAAAATTCTCTTGGTGATTAAAAAGACTTACAGTTAATGAAAAGCACTTCCACATCAGGACAGCACCTCTTCTTTAGCACAGTCACATCCGTACACCACCTTCTGTTGATGTAAAAGCATGTCCCACCACCGCGCATTTTGCCTGTTGACTCCGTATCACAGTCTGCATTGTACAGCTGAAAGTCTGTTAGGTGTAATGCGCTATCTGGAATGGCTTAGTTTAGCCAGGTTTCCATGAAATACAGCGCAGCAGAGTTGTTAAAGTTCTTGTTTTTGCTTGTGAGCAGAAGTAGTTCATCCATTTTGTTAGAAAGAGAGTGGAGATTCGCCAGATAGATGCTAGCAGCACCATTCTGAATCTGCGCTGTCTCAGCCTAACGAGCGCCCCGGCCCGCTTCCCACGCTTGCGCGTCTTGTAGTGTTTCCACAGTGCAGCTACTCCGCCGATTACAATGTTCTGCAAAACGCCCAAAAAATCAAAATCCAGTTTTTGATCAGTTGGTGTGCACTGCCGAATGTTCAGCAGCTCTTCTCTGGTGTAACTGATCGTGTTTGATAAACATAAAACAGGACAGAGTAACAAAAACAGTGCAAACACTGGGGAGCTCCACACCGAGGTGGCCATCCGTGGCGCCGTCATTTATTTATCAATTATTCTTTTTATTTTTTATGTTTAATATGCTTTTAATTGTATATTTTAAACTGAACTGAATGATATTAAAGTTATGTTTATACCATATCTTCATTTTGAAATCGCGGCAACAGCTGGAGGTTTGTAGTCCACAGCATGTTGTTGCAATGTTTACAGTGCTGATCCTGTAGTTCCAGGTTTCTTGCACCGCAGTCATGCTTTCGTGTTTTAAAATGGCAGCCGCATGAAATAAGCGCATAGAAAAAATTTTAAAAAGAAGCACTGAAAGATAAAGTATTCTGGCAGTGACTGAAGATTTGGAAAATTTCTTGCATCTTAATGACCCTCTGCATTTTCTTCTTTCTCAGGATGAACAATGTACAAGTAAAGCATGGGAGTTGAGGCAAACTCTCAATGTGGTGTTTGATCTCTACACTTCAGGACAAGGCAAAAAGGGTGAGTTACTAATGAATGTTTGATGGTGGAAGAGTTTCTTCTTTCCCAATTTAGAGGTCCAACTATTAAAAGGCGTTTGTAGGTTTAGACTTCGATAATGATTCTTGCATGGTAGACATGTGATGGTATAAAAAATTCATATCTCTATTATACTGACCAAAAGCTATTAATGTTATTACATTTTTGTACTTTAAATGACCTGAAAATGTTCAAGAATAACAATATCACACAGCATTCCATGTAGTTTTGTATCTGAAAATAAAAAAATAAAATAAAATGTACAGATTTAAGCAATTTTGTGACAAAACACAAACGTGGATCCCTGCATTTTTTCCCTTATGATTAGTTTACTTATGTTTGTATATAAATATATAATAGCAAATTTTCTGACTGATATTGAAATTTAATTTGTGATTTTTCATTTTTCAAAACTGCTACTCGTGTGATATTGCTATATATATATATATATATATATATATATATATATATATATATATATAAAGTCAAATTTTAATGTGACTAAACTTTTTCTCTTTTAGATAAATTAGAATTAGCAAATTTGTTTCTGTTATGCTTAATAGCAGAATAATGAGAGAGATATTTTTTGAGAAATTGTTATAACTTTTAAGATTATTGTGCCTCTGAAAAAAGCTCACATGATGGTGTCAAGGTTTTGGAAGTTTCTGATTGGCTAATCGACAAAATTTGAGTTAATTGGAGGCACAACTGTTGGATAGTATTTAAAGAAAACCTCAAACACACTGCTTCCTTTAGTGAAAACATGGGAAAATCAATAAGCCAGAATCAACATAAAAGCCAGATTACAATTTGCTAAATTACACTGGGAAAAAGAATAATTTTTGGAGACATGTCCTGTGGTCTGATGGAGCTAAGATTGAACTGTTTAGCCATAATGAGGCCAGGAAATTAACAAATAACTCGAAATGTGCTTTAAGGACAACAGAGTAAATGTTTCGGAGTGGCTATCACAAAGCCCTGATCCTCGATCCTATACAAAATTTGTGGGCAGAGTTGAAAAGCTTGCGTGAGCAAGACACCCGCCAAATCTGACTCAGTTACACCAATTCTGTCTGGAGGAATTGGCCAAAATTCCTTCAAACTATTGTGAGAAGCTTGTGGAAGGATACCCACAACATCTGACCAAAGTTGTTCAGTTTAAAAGCAAAGATAAAAAAAATACCAAGGAAGTGTATGTTAACTTTTTACTGTCTAGAAATTAATAAACGATTCTCAAAAAAATTATTCTCTCATTATTCTGGCATTTAGCAAATGTAAATCATGTAGGCAATGCTAACAGACCTAAAATAGTAAACAAAAAATGTGTGTCTGTGTCTGTTTCTGTGTCTTTGTCTTTGTCTGTGTGTGTGTGTGTGTGTGTGTGTGTGTGTGTGTGTGTGTGTGTGTGTGTGTGTGTGTGTGTGTGTGTGTGTGTGTGTGTGTGTGTGTGTGTGTGTGTGTGTGTGTGTGTGTGTGTGTGTGTGTGTGTGTGTGTGTGTGTGTGTGTGTGTGTGTGTGTGTGTGTGTGTGTGTGTGTGTGTGTGTGTGTGTGTGTGTGTGTGTATTATATACAGTTGAAGTCAGAATTATTAGCCCCCTTTTGATTTTTTTTTTTCTCCTTTAAATATTTCCCAAATGATTTTTAACAGAGCAAGGAAATTTTTACAGTATGTCTGATAAAAATATTTCTTCTAGAGAAAGTCTTATTTGTTTTATTTAGGCTACAATGAAGGCAGTTATACATTTTTTAAAAACCATTTTTGGCACAAAATTATTACCTCCTTTAAGCTAATTTTTTTTCCCCGATAATATACAGAACAAACCATTGTTATACAATAACTTGCCTAATTACCCTAACCTGCCTAGTTCACCTTATTAACCCAGTTAAGGCTTTAAATGTCACTTTAAGCTGTATTGAAGTGTCTTGAAAAATATCTAGTAAAATATTATTTACTATCAGCATGGCAAAGATAAAATAAATCAGTTATTAGAAATGAGTTATTAAAACTATTATGCCTAGAAATGTGCTGAAACAATCTTCCCTCTGTTAAACAGAAATTGGGGAAAAAAATAATAAATAACACAAATTATAGTTGATTATCACTACAGTATACATGCTTCATTTTCATAAGCGACTATTAGTGATAATCCTTTTTTGTCTGACAGTGCATGATTTCAATCATCCTTTTGAATTTTTAATGTTTCATTTAAATAAATGTTATTGCACAAACTGTGTACAATTTCATTTAGTTAATTGTGAAGTAACTCAATCTAATGGATCCATGAAAGGGTTTCCTGTCATCGGGTAAACATTGCAGTGGGCTTCGTTTCCCAAAAACATCATCTGCCTAAGCTGTTCACAGGAATGGAAATGGCTTTTTAGGATACTTATGGGAAGCTCAGCTAAGTTTGAATTCAGCGTCAGCAGCAAACAATTTCTGAGATGGATTGGCTCTATATATTAAAGCATTTCCTTGTTTTTACAGCAGGAAAAAAAATAACTTTTTTTAGTTTCGATGCTTTCAGTAGAGCAACATTATGGATATATCAACTTCAGCATTGTTGTGCCAGTGGTTGAATAAATAAATTTTTTGTCAGCATAATGTTACAACATTTACTCTGCTACATTTTATAAAAAAATAATTGCTCATTATTTTAAACTAATCGAATCTGAACCCACAGACATGATAGCAGCATTCGATTCAGTAATTTCTGATTCAGATGGTCCAGTCTCCAGCAAACAAACAACTCACTGATTCACTAATTCAAATGATTTGTTTAGAGCAAGCCTCAAGTTGGCAAGCAACGCACTGATTCACTAATTCAAATATTTGGTCAGAGCGAATCTCCATTTAATGATTTACAGATTCAAATGATTCAGTTAGAGTGAGTCTCTAGTTAACGACACCTTACTGATTCCACTGATCTGGTCGGTGTGAGTCTTCGGGTAATGGTTTACAAACTCAAAATATTAGTTCAAGCCGAGTCTCATGTAAGCAAGCAACTCGCTGGTTCTCTGACTTAACCAATCTAGCAAGAGTGAGTATCCAGTTAAACAACTTACTGATTCTCTAATTAAAATATATTTGGTCAGAGCGAATCTCCAGTTAGCGTTTTACTGTTTCAGATTAGGGCCGCAACAACGAATCGATTACATTGGTCAAATCACACACACCTACATTTACCTCGTGAATAAAAGGTCACTCTGTGCTGTTTCACAAGCCTCATTTTGTAGCTCCATGTGGTTTGCTAACATTTTTCCATCTGTCTATTAATGTCTTTCATCATCTCTTTCAGAATGGTCCATGTTCAAGATGTTTTCACGGACTCTGACAGAGGCATGTCCACTTGCTTCCTCTAGTAAAGTCTATGTGGACATCACAGACAACCCTGAGGTGAATCAGAAACAATACAACACTGTCCTTCTGCTTTGTGACTATATAATGTTTCTGTAAATGGGCTGGTTAAGAAGCTAGTGTGTCCCACAGGTCTGCTATCTCAGTCCGCTGTAGTTAACAAGTGTTCTGTGCTGTTTGTCTTACAGGGGGAGCTGTTTGAGCTCAGTCCTGTTACAGCTCTGCTCAGCCAGGCTGTGGTTCTAGGAGATCGCAGGACATATTCAGTCTATGACTTGACCAGAGCTGAAACATTTGGACAGTTACGCTCACTCAATCTTCTGCTGCGCTGGAAAGGAGAGAGCGGTATGATTTTGTTTGGCCACATTTACACTGCACTGTTCAAGTGACTTTATTATGATTTTTTTCTTCCATGTGGCACAGATCGGATATGGCCCATGTAGGTGTAAGCAGGAACAAATCATATGGATTCTGATTTACTCAAATCAGATCCGGGCCTTGTTCATATGTGGAAATTTATCTGAAATAAATCAGATCTGTGTTCTCGTGTCTGCAGTGTATGCAGGTAGATCGGATTTTCACCTGTCAATGTGAGTCGCGCGTCATTTAAAACTATAGAACAGACTTAAGCAGAGTCCGAAACTTTAAATCTCATACCCGAGGACTTAAACAGCTTTTACATTGTCATATAGCACAGGTATTTAAGCATGTTCACCAGAGCGAGAGAGCGCAATTTCGGCCACGTAACCAATACAATCTATTATAAAACTAGTGCATGCATCACGTGCATAAATCACCCCATAGACATTACATTAAGATGCCTTAATAGGTTATAAAAGCCTATATATCAAAAGAAGATGGACAAATGGAAACCTTTCTGTCAAAACAGCTTGTCAAAAGCTGCAAACAGATCACACACAGGAATAGAGAAAAGAGCACTCTTCAATTATCTGCTGTTTAGTCAGCGTTCACCTTTTTTTTTCCTGGTCATTGCGCCTTTGCCGTGTGCTGTGTAAATGCAGACGATCAGATACGAGTCACTTTTAAGTTGATGTAAGCAGGTCATCAAAAAAATCGAATACAGACACAAAATCAAAATTGACCATCAAGATCTGCAGCCTTTGGTGCAGTTGGGTGGTTTTACTTTTTTTTATTCTGGAGGCAGTTCTGGAAGCCTTTACAGCAGAATTCGTCAAGTTAAATGTCTTTTTATCACAGTAATCATTTCAGAGACGTTACGTTTACCCTCCTGTTGACTTAAGTGTAAAAAATGACCCAGGCACCATTTTTAAAACAAACAAAAAAAAAACATTGTTTAGGTTTTTTTTCTGTTTTTTTATTTAGAAATCTGGTGACTTTTTTGTAAAATGACCTCAAACATAAAAAAAAATAAGAATAGTTTTCTATTTTCATGATGGCTGCACACATTTAGGCTACAACATTTTTACTAGGGCCAAACAGAATGTGCAGACATTTTTTGCTGTTCCTGAATAAAATTTAGTAAAAAAATCTGCGTATTTATATGGAATGATTTTGGAAGTATCTAAGCTAAAAACTTTATATATGAAATAAAAATAATCCCATTTTAACTTTTATTTAAAATTTACAGTGCAAATCCAATTAGATCCACTTAATTGGTAAACAAAGCAAGTTTCTCATATAATGTATATCTACTAAAAGACAAACTGTATTGTAAATAAATCAAATGAACTTTGCATATTAGTCAATAACATTACTAAAATGAATAATACGACAAAACATACAACAAAACAAAATAAATATAATTTGACACACATTTACACATCTAAATAAATAGGCTCAATGATGGGCTAAAAATCTGTGGAAATTTGCAGATTTCTGCACACGCAGATTCCGTGTCATACTACCCATAAGCTACCACAAAAAGTACTAGCAAACACATGCATACTCCTACACATACATGCACCCAAACATACACACAATGAGAATCTGCTGTTTTACCTTTTATGAATACTGTCTTCCTAAACGTTTTGCAGGTACTTTTAGCATTAGAAAAATATACCCTTTTACTTGAGTTAAAAATGAGTGTTGTGTTCTGATTAAACATGGATGAAAAACTCCAAACTAAAAAGGGAAAACCTAGATATTCCCAACGTTTGTTTTGATAAATTTGAGGTTGTGTCTTCTCACAAAATAGAGGATTGAAGTCAACACCAATAGATTAGTGATTAGAGCGACGACATATAATGCTGAGGTGCTCACAACGACCTGAGATCTTGGCTCAAGGTCCTTTGCAGATCCTTCCCTTTCTCCATTCCCCACACTTTCCTGTCTGTAATCTCCACTGTCCTGTCCATTAAAGGTGAAAACCACGAAAAAGAGGATTTAGGACTGAAATTAAATTAAGCTGCTTTATTTTAAAGGGTTGGTGACGGCAGGTATTTTTTATGGAGCCAGATCAGTGTCAGAAATAATACATTTACAAAATGAAACTCATAGATGCACAGCACAAGTCCCATTTACAAAATCCAATTTGTAAATCTGAAAACACAATTTGTAAATTCACTTGTAAAAACCATTTATTTTTACCAAATGAACTGGAGTTGCATATTTATGATTTGTGTTTTGAATTTATAAATTGGATTTGTGTATTTTTAAATCATGTGTTGAATTTACAAATTGGATTTATGTTTATGATTCGTATTTTGAATCTATGAGTAGGATTTGTGTATTTTCGATTTGTGTTTTGAATTAACTAATTGGATTTGTGTACTTATGAATCATGTTTTGAATTTATAAATTGGATTTGTGTTTATGATTCATGTTTTGAATTTACGAATTGAATTTTTTGTTTATGATTCGTGTTTTAAATTTCCAAATAGGATTTTGGTATTTTCGAATTGTGTTTTGAATTTACAAATTAGATTTGTGTTTATGATTCCTGTTTTGAATTTATGAATTGGATTTGTGTATTTTCGAATTGTGTTTTGAATTTACATATTGGATTAGTTTATAATTTGTGTTTTGTATTTACAAATAGAATTGGTTTAGTTTTGAATTGTAATTTAAATTTCCGAATTGGATTTGTGTATTTTTTAATAGAGTTTTGAACTTACAAATTGGATTTGTGTATTTTCAAATCGTGTTTTGAATTTACGAATTGGATTTGTGTTTATGATTCGTGTTTTAAATTTATGAATTGGATTTGTAATGAATCATGTTTTGAATTTCCAAATTGAATTTGTGTATTTTTGAATCGTGTTTTGAATTTTCAAATTGAATTTGTGTATTTTTGAATCGTGTTTGAAATGTACTATTTGGATTCGTGTATTTTCAATTTGTGTTTTGAATTTACGAATTAGATTTGTGTATTGTCTAATCGTGTTTTAAATTTACAAATTGGATTTGTGATTAATCATGTGTAATATTTTGCTGCGTTTATTCTCCACCATTGAACAATGTAGCAAATGAATAATAATGTAGATTAACTTTGCACGCATATCTACATTAATAATCTGTAACAAATTATAATGTAGATTAAAGTGGTCGCATATCTACATCATTATTTCTGTAATAAATTAGCTCAAGGTTTATCTTCCCGCACCTTTTCCACCGTTATAATGTTGCGAGTTATGATTTAGATTACAGTGCTCGCGTATCTTCTGCACCATCATATATATAGCGGATTAGCCTAACAGGAGGGAGATTCATTTGAACGGGGCTTCAAATAAATCGTCTCTTTAGATCCGAACAAATGAATCGTCCAGCGATGCTATCAAAATAAAAACCCATTAAGTTTGAGCAGGGTAACAAGATTGAAGTTTAAGACATTCGATTCATAAATATACACAGACACCTTTCTTTATACAAAATTAAACTTTGACTAATCTAACAGAAACTAACACCTAACACAAACACACATTCATACAAGTGTTGAGGAGAGTAAAGAAGGTAAAATGAGAGGTTGAGAGAATGTAATGATGGAAAACCTCTGAGTTTGTAAGAGCAAACCCAACGTAATCAAATTCACCCTTCTGTTGTCTCTTTAGGTTTGCATTTAGTTCACACCAGTTCAGATGTAGACAAAAGTGGATACTTGCGTCTGTCTATGTGATGTATAGAAGCTCCCTTGGCTGAGCACGTGGTTCTGCTACGTGGTTCCTTTTTCTCGCGAGGGTTGGAGTGGGATGAGTAGGTGTTTGAAGTTGAAGCGGCAAAAGGGACCAGTTGTGCTGACCACTGACCAACTTAAGTAGACTCTCAATGGAAAATAAAGAAAAGAAAGTAACTTAGATGTGTAGGTCCGAGCTGTGCGATTTAACCCTTTCCGTCTAGGTCTCCACCTGCTTTCTTGGAGGTTTCTCTGCTTAGGTCTCGATCTTAGGTCGTTGCAGATTCAGAGAAGAGAATTGAGAGAAGAGTGCTTTCTGAAGAAGTTGCAGAGAGTTGAAGAGGTTTCAGAGCAGAGAGTTTCAGAGCAGAGAGAGGGCGTTACTTTAGTCCCAAGCTTTATAGGGCGGGTTCGGATCCACCCTCCATGGAAAGTTGACCAATTAGAAACTAACCTCTCTGCATCATGGTTTATGGCGCTTTGTCCGAGGCAGAGGAATTTGCATAGGCAAATTTTATGCAAATCGGGGCAGAAATGTTAAAGTCTCTTAAAATGTTAATATGTTGCACTCGTATTAACATAAAATGTCAACAATTAATTAGTACAGCAAGTAAGTATTAAAACCAATAATATTGATACAGGAGCAAGGGAAACATTGCAAAACACATGATTACACACAAAGAGAGAGTAAAGTTTACATTAAAATATCAGTCTTCAGCAATGAGCTTAAAAAAGTCCTGAACCGCTCTTTGTTCAGTGTTGCATGGCACATTCCTTTTGGGTCATAAATACCATGGAATCAGGTTTCGAGTCTTCCCTGGGCAAAAGTTGGCTCATTTGTTAAATAAAAAGCAAAATAATTATGTGTGTGGTCAGCCATATTTGTGACACATGTTTTGAATTTACAAATTGAATTTGTGAATGATTTTTTGAATTTCTGAAATGGATTTGTGTATTTTCGAATCATGTTTTGAATTTACGAATTGGATTTGTGTTTATGATTTGTGTTTTAAATTTACGAATTGGATATGTGATGAATCATGTTTTTATTTTATGAATAGAATTTGTGTATTTTTGAATCATGTTTTGAATTCATGAATTGGATTTGTGTATTTTCCATTTGTGTTTTAAATTTACGAATTTGATTTGTTTATAATTCAAGTTTTGAATTCATGAATTGTATTTGTGTATTTTCAAATCATGTTTTGAATTCACAAATTGGATTTGTGATGAATTATGTTTTGTATTTACGAATAGAATTTTTGTTTTTTTGAATCGTGTTTTGAATTTACGAATTGGATTTATGTATTTTTGAATTGGATTTATGTATTTTTGAATTGTGTTTTGAATTTACAATTTGAATTTGTGTATTTTTAAATCGTGTTTTGAATTTACAAATTGAATTTGTATTTTTGAATCATGTTTGAAATGTATGAATTGGATTTGTGTATTTTCGATTTGTGTTTTGAATGAACCAATTGGATTTGTGTACTTATGAATCATGTTTTGATTTTATGAATTATATTTGTGTATTTTCAAATCGTGTTTTGAATTCACGAATTGGATTTGTGTTTAAGATTCGTGTTTTAAATTTACAAATTGGATTTGTGTACTTAGGAATTATGTTTTGAATTTACTAATTGGATTTGTGTACTTAGGAATCATGTTTTGAATTTACGAATTGGATTTGTGTATTTTCAAATCGTGTTTTGAATTTACGAATTGGATTTGTGTTTATGAATTGTGTTTTAAATTTACGAATTGGATTTGTGATGAGTCATGTTTTGAATTTACAAATTGAATTTGTGTATATTTGAATTGTGTTTTGAATTTACGAATTGAATTTGTGTATTTTTGAATCGTGTTTTGAATTTATGAATTGAATTGGTGTATTTATTAATCAGGTTTTAAGTTTACGAATTGGATTTGTGTATTTTCCAATCAGGTTTTGAATTTAGAAATTAGATTTTGTGAATGTGAATTTTGTTGTAGATCTATGAATTGTATTTGTAAATGTATTGTTTTTTGAGACTGATCTGGCTCCATACATTTTTGACCCAATGTACAGTGTGTACAGAATTTAGTAACACTTTACAATTAAGGTTGCATTAGTTAATGTTAGTTAAGACATTTACAAACATAAACAAACACTGAACCATAAATTTATTAAAGAACTTGTTCTTGTTAGTTAGTTGATAAAAATACAGTTGTTCATTGTTAATTAATATTAACTCATATTAAAGCATAAATTTGGATTTTAATAATGCATAAATGTTGCATTATGATTAATAAATTCTGTACAAGTATTGTTCATACTTAGTTTATGCTAGAAAATTAATTAACTTATGAAACCTTATTGTTAAGTGTGACCGAATTGAAAAACAACAGCAGGGTTATGTTCAAAAAATTACATAATGCTGATTTAGATAAAACATTAAATTACATTCAAACATTAAATATTCAATGCTACTGGGACTTAAGTCAAAAACAAATAGAGAAAACACTAAATTATTACCTGTGGCTCCTTATCATTCTTTCAGGTTCTGATTGGCCTTTGCGAAAAAGATAATTTGCAGAATTGATACCTTTAAATCCACATCTGTGTTTATTTATCATCACTTAAATAGGTGAATTTTTCTTGTGTTGGTTGTCATTTTAGGTGATATGCTGCGTCCGCTGCTGCATGCAGAACGCTATGTGTCTGGTTTTGGGCTGCAGACGGGAGAAATCCACACAGTCATCTACAATAACCACCCGTTTCGGGCGTTTCCTGTACTGCTGATGGATTCAGTGCCCTGGTACCTGCAGCTGTACATTCACACGCTCACAGTCACCAGCAAGAGCAGAGAAAACAAGCCCAGTGAGTTCATTTTGTTTACTGGATACGCCAAAGTTATATATATGATTTGTATGTGGATATAGCTTTTAGGGCAGTTCTTTGATTATGGGAAGTTTTCAGATTTACTATAATATGTAATGTGCAAAATATTATACAATATTTATATAACTGTTCTAAATTAGATTTCCAGTACTAAACCAAACACACACACCAACAAAATCTAAGAATCATTAGATGCTTCAATTGTATCAGATCAGACTACATCCATGGTAAAGTTAACAGAACTAACATTTCATGCTTTCTCCTGTAGGCTACATTCACTACCAGCCGGCTAAAGACCGCCACCGTCCTCATCTGCTGGAGATGTTGATTCAGCTGCCCCCCCACTCCATGACAGAGATCACGGTGCAGTTTGATAGGGCTCTGCTCAAATGGACTGAATACACCCCTGATCCCAACCATGGCTTCTACGTCGGGTAAGACTCCTGTCATATTTTGAAATGTATGGACTTTGCAGTGTCTACATCTGATTTATGTGTTATTACAGATCTTCTGTGGTCAGTGCCCTTGTGCCAAGTATGGTTGCAATGAACACCAACTTCACGCTGGACCAGCCATTGTTTAGCAGTTTGTAAGTATAAACTAGCCTGTTGTGACAGAAGTATGAAATAAATAGACACTTTTTCTTCCAAATTCGTGCACTTAAACATTTTCATATTATCATTTCATTTACATTTTCATTTTATGTCATAAAACATTTTAAAATGGTATTAGTTGGTATTTTCACACACAATTTTACCTTTTATAGGTATTGTTTTTTTAACCTAAAGTATGCTTTTTAATGGGGCTTTGTGTAGAATTTAGGGATGCTCATAATAACCGATTCACTCTTAACCGAAAGAGTGTTTTTAACTGATTTACCGTATCAGTTAAATAATAAAAAAAAACTGTATTATTGTTTTTTTATAATTGGCTGCATAAATGTGCAACACATATTTGTTCGCTTGGGGGATGGTAACACGTGTCTACAGACATATTTTGCCAAAGAAGCGAAATGAAAGAAGAATATTGCTGGTCACAGTCTGACACAGATAAGTTGATGCCAAACCAGCGCTGATGCTGCTTGCCTCTTTCCTGGATCCACGTTATAAACACTTCTGTTTATTTGCGCAATTGAAGAAAGAAGCCACAAAACAAAACTTTCTGAAATGTGCTCTGCTTTGGAAACAAGCCGGCCATAAGTCGGAGGATCAAAATTTTCTCTCCATCAGAGCACGCTCCTTTCATAAACACAACAAATAGACTATAGTTGTGCTAATTTAAGCCTAGTTCACACTACAGGATTTTAAGCCTGATTTGGAAGTTAACGAGCTTGCCGATGGATCAGGCTGGGATTGGGAAAATTTCTGCGGGTGCACGGCGCTCGCCAGTCTTTGTGTGAACTACTGAACAACACATCAACGAGGCTCGCTGACGCGTCGCCAACACCTCGCAGACGGAAATCCAATATTTAGCATGCTGAATATTTCAGAGCAGTCGGCCGACTCAACCCCACATGTGGTCAGATGTAGTGATGAGCTGCAGCCAATGAGAGAGGATATCAACATGAGCTGAATGCCTGTGTGCTCAGGAGCTCAACAGAAACATCTGTGATTGGTCAGAATGGGCATCGGTGCACTCGCTTCATTCTGCGTTAACACAGACATGAGAGTAGGGTATATTAACTGTGAAACTAGAATTCTGTAACTATTAGAATTACCATACTGGTCATTCTGACCGTTCTCATATAAAACGTCATATTGTCTCATCATATTTACATTCAAAGCTTCTATTGAGATAATAAAATTAAGCTTTAATTGTCTGGCATCATATTTAATGACACCATTACCCTAAAAATATTATCTTTTTTTGGTAATACAGCCTATAAATATGTAGTTAAAATACTAAAACACGCAAAGGTCTTGGCTTTCATTTTCACTTTCGAACAGGAGCTATTTCGTGGCACAAAATATGCTGTTTTGAAAGATATCTGAAGTATATTGATGTTTTTGCTATAAGAAAGATTTGTTCATGTTAGCAGGAAGTTGCTAGGCAAAAAATGCACACATATTTAAAGTCACAGCAAAAAGTATCAGACATGCATGCAGTCATTTTGACCAATATGGTAATTAAAGGTACAAATGCTCAGTCCTTTACTGTTTTGTAATTAAAAAAAAAAACAATGTTAGAAAGAAATACACTGATATTTAGAAAATCTCATGGTGTTATAGATATGTTAGTTTTATTTCAAAGAGTTATAAAATTACAAAAATAAAAAACTTGCAGATGATTGATAATTCACTGATGCATCAGCTGGGATGTTTTTAAATGCTTCCTTGAAAGCTTGAAACGCTGTCAGTGATGTAATCAGCACACAAGCAGCTAATAATGCTCAGCTTGGTCTGAAGACTCCTCCCTCAAAATTTTATTGGCTGTGGTTTGGTAGCTTGAATGAGCTGTAGTGTGTGACCCCCCTCTTGTGGATCATTCACGTAGTGTCGCGTAGTGTGAACACCACAGCGATTAAAAGACACAAAATCAAGTCATGAAAGAAAGGCACAGCAATCTGCCGATGTTTAAAATCCTGTAGTGTGAACTAGGCTTTAGTGTACAGCCAACTAACCAACTTTTTTTCATACCAAACTGAGGCTTTTAGTTTATAACTATAAAGACATGTATGCAAATGAATGCAATATCATATGTAAACAACAAAATTGTTATATGCTATAGTAGCCTCTACTTTACATATGCGCCTTGTCATTGTCTTTCATCACACACATAAACTGCGAGTGAGAGAGGAAATAAAAAGCACACAAGTTCTAAGGTAACCAGAAGCTCAAGACATAATCTTTAAATTAATGACTTCTATTAAAAATGTTGACGGAGATTTAAGCGGAACATTTTTAAATATACATTTTCCATAGAGTGATTAATTTAAGGTAGCCTGATATTTTTATTTGATGGAAGAAAAAACATTTGATGGGGAATCTATTCTATTCTATTTCTATTTATTTATTACAACACAAAATGAATGGTTTAACTTTTAAACAGGGTTCATAAGTAAATGTTTAATTCATAACTGAAAATATATACTTTCAACAATCGCAATTTTTCAGAAAATCTAAATCAATTTAAGCCTGGTCAGATCACACAAATTTGTAACGACTTTGGCACAATTTCCTTGATGTAGGGTGTCATGGGGATTCGTAAATGACAAATGGGCGTCGTGATACAATATTCAATAATTTCTTCTTGTGTAATGTGGCATGGTTCACAACAACTGAAACCATGTCTGCGACGCCTCACAACACCATCGCTGAAAATCTAGCATGTTTAATTTTTTTCGTTCTTTATGATGAGTTCCGTCACGGGAGTGACACTGTGCAATAGGAGCACATAATTTCTTGGGTATATCAGTGGGATGTGCCGGTCAGATAATCAAAAAATAGGCTGCATATTTACTTATGGGTGGGTCACATCATTGGTTCTGCAAACTTTAACTTCTTTTTCTATCTGACAGACTGGCACAAATATGCAGACATCTCCATTCTCACTAGGTGTTTCTGAGTTAGTTCATTTTACAACACAGTTTGTTCCTGTGAAGTATTCTGAAAACACGTTCAGTGCTGCGAAAACATTGCAAAAGCATTTCTTGCTTATTCAAATATTTGTCATTAATAGTCATATACATATTTTGTCATCATATAAATGAAATATTTATCTTTGATTTTATTTAGGCTAGTTTTTTATTTTTTTTAACAAACCAGCGCAATCTCACAGCAATTCATGTTCTGGCTCATATAGCAGACATCTTTTGAAGTGCATCACCTCAGTTGTTATTTGTTATTCTTGTTTATTGATAACTGACCAACAAAGGATACATTCAAATTAAGATAAAAATTACCTAATTACTTTGAAACTAAATAAGTTTCAAAAAGAAATTTTCCAAGAAAAAAATATACGAATTATATTTTTGTTTTTGCCCGTCTACTACTCCACTATATGGGTAAATAATTTATTTTGCTCTGTGGAAAATAAGAATTTAATGAAGGGTTTACTGTGATTGTATCACAAATGTCAGTTATAAATTAGCTATTTTTTAAATATGTCATCGTTTTAAAGAGTATGTCTTGAGCATCTGAATATTCCTTGCTGCTGCTTATGTGCTTTCATTTTCTTTGTCTCATTCGCGGCAATTTCAGATGAGGGATTGTTTAATAATCAACCCATGACAGGACAATATACATTTAGATTTCAAAGAAAATATCTTGATATTAAGAGGAATCATAAGTTTTATCTTATCCAATGTCGTAAGGAGTGCCCTTAAATAATGTAGTTATTAGTTGTCTGCAAGCATCAGTGTTTATTGACATTGAAATAAGATTAAACAAAATTAATTGAGATAAGAAAAATTGTTATAGCAACACTTGTGACTCCTTTGGGAAATAACGCTCGTCGTAGACGTCACAGGATGACTGATCATAAAGGAGTGTGTAGTCTGGCACATTTGTTACCCATGACTTGTCAAGATTTTATCAAGAAAAAACATTTTCATAATCTGACGAATAAAAGTTGTGTGATCTGACCAGGGCTTCAGTATGCAAAAGACAACATTTTTGTTAGAAGTTTAATAGAAATGTTTTCAGATAAATAAAAAATAAATAAATATTGACATATTAGTCATACCTAACAATTCCTTTATACTCGTACATAACCCATACCTAACAAATACAGTAAGTCTTATTTTTTTAATTCCATAGCTTTTGTAACAAGCTTGGAGGTTGTAGTCTAGTTTTTACTACTACTACTATTATTACTATTATTATTATTACTAAAGCAGTTTTCATTTTCCCCTCTGCATTCCAGTGTCCCAGTGAAGGAGGAGTCCAGCTATTTTATGCGCGTATACACTGAACCCCTGCTGGTAAATCTGCCCACTCCTGACTTCAGCATGCCCTACAATGTCATCTGTCTGACCTGCACGGTGGTGGCGGTGGGTTACGGCTCATTTTACAATCTACTGACCCGCACATTCCAGGTGGACGAGCCCAGCCCACCACTGGCCAAACGACTGGCCAACCTGATTCGGCGTATAAGAGGAGTGCCATTGCTGACATAAATGCCCAGAGCAGCTCTGATGCCCCCAAGTGCCCATATTAGGCAGCTGAGAGAATTGTGATGCTGAAATTATCGACAGCTGCTGGAGTTTTTGGATGCTTTTCGGCTCTGGGAGGAAGGATTTGATGCCAAGTGACTGTTCTGAACATTTGTTGAACATATGAGCTACCTGTATTGGAGGATTAGCCTGATTTTTTTTATTTATTTGTTCATTATGTTTTGTTAGTGTTTGTTTTGATTTGAGGCATGCAAGCCAAGATTAACCTTTTTGTTTTATTTATTTATTTATTTTTTGTCACAGGCAAAGATTGTCCTTCATTTTGTTAGTGTTTGTTTTGATTTGGTTCATGTAAGCAAAAATTGGCCATCTTTTGTCTTTTGTTAGTTTTTTTTTTTTTTGTCTCAAGCAAAACATTTTCCATCATTTTGTTTTTAGTGTTTGTTTTATTTTGAGCCACAAGGAAATATTTAACATCTTTTTGTTTTTGCTTGTTTTTTCTCAAAACCAAAGGTTGTCCGTCACTTTCTTTGCTGTGTTTTTTTTTTTTTTTTTTGCTAGTGTTTTGTTTATCTTTTTTAAGCCACAAGAAAAGCTTCGATTGTCTTTCATTTTGTTTTGGTTGTGTTTGCTTTGATTTAAATTACGCAAACAAAGAAGACAGAAAAAGATTGAGCATAATTTTTTTTGTGACAAGCAAAGATTGTTCATTTAGTTTTGCTTGTGTTTGTTTTGATTTGGTTCACAGAAGGAAATATTTTCCATTTTTTATTTTAATTTTTCTTGTGACAAGCAAAGATTGTCCATCACTTTTTTGTTTTGCTAGTGTTTTGTTTTGAGTTACATAGGGAGGTGGACCACTTTTTCCCCCTCTCTTTTCTTTTTTTGAGTTGCAAGAAAAGCTTGTCTTTTTTTGAACTTTTTATGTTTTAGGAAACAAAAGAAACGATTGATCATTTTTTTGGTTTTGTCAGAGTCAAAGATTGAAAGATTGTCCATTTTGTTTTTTTGTTTTTTTTGAGTCACAAGCAAAGCTTGACCATATTTTTATTTTTGTTTGTTTTTTTGTCTCAAACAGATTGTCCATTTTGTTGTGCTAGTGTTTGTTTTGTTCACGTAAGCAAATATTTTCCAACTTTTATTTTAGTTTTTCATGTCACAAGCAGAGATTGTCCGTTTTGTTTGTTTTCATTTGAGTCTCAAGCAAGATTAAACATCTTTTTGTTTTTGTATTTTTTTCCACAAGCAAAGATTCTCCATTACTTTTTTGTTTTGCTAGTGTTTCGTTTGGAGTTGGCAACTTTTTTTTTTCCTCTTCTATTTTGTTTTTTCTTTTTTTGAGTTCAAGAAATGCTTGTCCTTTTTTGTAGTTTTTATGTTTTGGGAAACATAAGACACGATTGACCATCTTTTTTGGTTTTGTCAGAGTCGAAGACTGTCCATTTTGTTTTGTTAGTGTTTGTTTTTATTTGAGGAACAAGGAAATATGTATTTCATACAAGGAAAGATTAACCATCTTTTTGTTTTTGTTTGTTTTTTGTTTTTTTTGCCACAAGCAGATTGTCCATTTTTGTTTTGCTAGTGTTTGTTTTAATTTGAGTCACATAATCAACCGAGATTGCAACCTTTTTTTTCTTTGTTGCTGTTTTTCTTTTGCAAACAAATATGTATGCAGTGCAGTTTTGGGAAAGTAGTAGTATGGCCTACTGATAGAAACATACATGGAAAAAAGCCTTATGTTAAGTCTTCACTGTTTACTCCGCTGCTTTGTGCAAAATCTCACAGAAACAGAGATGCTACACTCCTAAAACTACTGAAAGTGGACATTTAGGAATGTGGCAAATAGTTTCCACATTCTGTAATGCACTGATATTTAAATGTGTTGTTTGAAAGGGACTGCTTTTTTAAAAGCGTTTATATTTTTTTTTTTCGCAGTTGCCTGTGTGCTGACCACATAATGACCTCCAGACTGGAATTCAAATTTTGAAGCACATCTTTTACATTGGTCAGTGTTCCAATAATAAACTAACTGGAAACCTAGAACATGTGTTGAGAATTGTGATTTGACTTTCTCTTTTTTTCTTCATGCCTCGAGGGATTTTGCAGAAGAATGTCAAGCTTTTTGGAGGGTTTAGGAAACTATTTGGCATCCCTCTCTCCCAGTGGTGCCCTTCAGTTTGAATTATGTGAAAGAGGCTCTGCATCTGCTGAATATAAATTCTTCCATCATCTATTTTTGCATGTGGTGGTTTGCACTTTTCTTTTTAAAGATTTACACTCTGCATTCTTTGATTTGTTTGATTTCTGAATGTTTCCAGATCCAGGTTTTCCATCACTTTTTAACATGATTATGGCAAGTCGACAGCACATGGGATCATGCAAATGTGTTAACCCTTTTTTGAGATAGAGAGGCCAGCAGGGGGTGCTCAACCTGTCTGTCCTGTGGCTGCTGTCCAAGTAGATGCTGCACACTGGTGATGGTGTGGAGAGACCCCCCAAGCCACCTCCTCCCTCATGATTTTTAAGTAATTTGGGTGTATGGCTATACACAATAAATGCGCTAGATAAATAAAAATCATAAATGAAATGGCTTAAGCATAAACTGATTGTCACAGTTTTTCCTTCTTAAAGGTTCTGCATGTAAGTTCATGACTCTAAAGCATAAAAACATCACATTATATTTGTAGAGATTTAAAAAACATGCTAAATGAACATTCTTGTTTATCTGAAAAACAATCCTAAAGTCAGTTATTTTCTTTTAAAAATGTGTGCTTTATGTCAGAACGTCTGTCTTTGTTTTGATCTCTATAACTAGCCCACTGCCACTTTACCCAATTATAGTTCAGCACCCAGGGTTGCCTTGGTGGAAAACTCCGGTCCATGTGATGTGGGGCCTGTTTCAGAAAGGAGGTTAAGTGAAAACTCAGAATATTGTAACCCCGCAATGAGATAAACCCTGGGTTTTCTGTTTCAAAAGGGCAGGTTTGTTAAACTCGAGAAAGCAGGGTAAGTCAAGCCTGTTTCTGAAAGAGAGGTAATTTTAACTCAGAGTCAGTTACTGTGGTAACTTACTCTGTGAACCTAACCTGGTCAAGAGCAGGTTTTATTCTCTAAACTCTGAGTTTCTGTCAGTCTCCTCCCCTTTTTTTAAAGACGAATCTGTATTTCTCTCCTCAGCCTTACGTTTCCACCCACCTATTTTTATGCTCATTTTGGATATGTGCATAAAAACGATTGATGGAAACGTCATGATGCACATAACTTTTAAAAAGAGGCATAAAAACTGCGCATAACTGAGTAGGATCAATTTTTATTCGATAGAAAACATGTGCCTAAACTACAATGGAAAAACTTTTACTGAACCAATTATAGTATGTGCATTAAAAAAAGGTTTGTTATAAGAGATCAAATGACGATGAAAATGTGTGTGAATGGACAAACCAGCAGGCTGAGCACACTGTAACACATCTTAAATGTTGTTTTGGTCATTAATTCTAAAACGCCTTAACTGTTTCAGTATTAATGTTTTTATATTATTAATGACCTCCAGAGCGTTTAAAATGTGTTAAGAGCGTCCGTTCTCCACATTTCATGGCTTCAAACGCCCCCAAGTGTTCATTGTGTGTTCGCATTGTCTTCTGAGGCACAAGTACATTTATTATTAAGTAAATTTATTCATATAAATTCAATATTTATTAAATAAATAAATTCTGAACAGAATAAATTCTGTTTTTCCATGTTGATATTTGGTGCCCGTTTTATCAGGAAGTGATGATTTTGTTCTCTTTGAATCGTTGGATGGAAACGCTGCTTTATTCGCACATCTTTTATGCGTTATTCCAGTTTTGCACATAAATTTAATTAATACATTTAAATGGAAACAGCTATTAACTACATTTTAGTCACACAAAGCACCAAGTAACGTACGAGAATGGCTTGTCCTTTTTTTTAATAAATAATGAGCTTAAATTCACTGACCTTCGAAAGGGACATGTACTGTAACTAGATTAATGGGATTAAGTTTCTTTCTAAAAACTATTGTTTAGTTCTGCTTCCATTTTAAATGTCATATCAACCTCTATCACTTGATCAATAAAAAAGCCAGACACAAGTGCACTTTTAAATCTATTAAAACAGATCAACGTGTATAAAAGTAAGAACGTGTGTAAAAATGTGTATAAATGTCACACATAACATTACTTATTTTATTATTAATTATTATATTAAATATTTAAATACTTTAAATTAAAAATTGCGCATTAACTTCAGCTGTTTTCCCTCGCTAACTGTCTCTGTTTCACAGATGCAGTGGTGTTGCTTTTTAAGATGTATGATGCTCACATTTGCTATAACTTTGCTTGAGCACATCAAGTTCAGCTGGAGAAAGAAATGATGACCTTTTTCAGATGTTGTCATGGTCACTCGTAATATCTGCGCTCTATTGATAAGGCCTTTTTATAGTCACAGTGTGCTGGCTTAACTCTTGAGTTGGTCTGCTCAAAGTTGATTGACCTAACTCAGATTCACTAATATGAAACTGAAAACTCAGAGTTCGGTAAATCCACTCAGAGTTCAAGTTTAAACTCTGAGTTAGTTTAACCTCCTTACTGAAACAGGCCCGTGGTGTTTAAATAGTAAACAATATAAATATTACAAATGTAAACATTAGCTGAGCATGGTACACTGTAACGCTGTGTCTTTTTAACATGTCCAATCCCATTTCTATTCTTTACCTCTACCCCTTTCCCTTGGCCCTTGAAACAGAGTGTGAAATGGGACAGCACTGCAGCACCTGCACATGTCATCCTATGTTATCGCGATCTCCTGCTTCAAATGAGATCAGATGATCATGACTGCTGTTGTTATTCCAGTTGGTTTTTTTTTTTTTTTTTTGTATTTGTCTTCAGTAAATCACTGAAGGCAACAATATCATATTGTCATAATGATATCTTGTGGCAATTATACAGTAACTGTACTGTGCATTTACACCGTGGCCATATTATCTATGTAAACACAAAAAACAACATTAACATTATAGCAGACACTGTAAAAAGCCCATTCCCAGCCACTAGACTTTTCTGACAGGGTATTTGAGTGTCATCGAGTGTCAGAATGTTGTGGGACTGCTATACAAGAGTTATTATTAGGGATTAAAGATCTTGAAATTTTAGCAGTTTTTGTTTTAGAGAGTTTTCTTAAAAAGCATGACGGTAAAACATGAACACGGTTATGAATGTATTTAAACATGCTTGTTTGTTGTAAAAATTCATAATAACGACAAAAAATACTAATTTGTGGGTCTCCTTCCGAGTGCAGCTGTGGCTGATGTTTTCTGGGAAATTTTCTCACTCCTTGGTTTCGAGTGTGGACCTGAAAAATCTCAGTTCGAAGTGGTATGTAGCCCTTCCCCTTAGCCCCATGCCTTTAAGCTAAAGAGAATTGGGACATCCCTACCCCATCATGGGAACAAGCAAAAAAGGGATAGGGCTAAAGGGAAGGGCTAAGGGGTAGAATTGGGATTGGGCCTAAACCTCTTTAACCCTTTGATGCACTACATGGGTCTTAAGTGACTCGTCTAAGCTTATTTGTTCTATATCTATTTTATAGCTTGTGCATGAAAGGGTTAACATAGTAAATTAGTAAAAGTAAATGCTCAGTGACTGATATTTGCTGGTTTGTTGGAGTCACAGCTCTAAAGTTCAATTTCAAATGGTTTCTTTTATTTTTAAGATCTGAGGTGAACTGTCTGCTGCTGCTTCAGTGGCATGGCAATAAATGTCATGTAAAATGACATTCAAACTAATATTTATAACATTTAACACAGAGTGAAACACATAATCATTACCTGAAGTGATCCTTGTCATATAATTTATGGTGCTGTTCAGCCATGTGAAATTGAGGCCGTTTCTAAAATGGAAATTTTAGTTGATTGCTAGGACAAAAATTAATTTTAACATGGAAAATATTCCTTCTATCATGTATAGTTATGATATTCTGTAGGCTCGATAGTCAGACACGCTATCTCCTGCTGGTGTCGTCAATCTGGTAACCTGCATTTGTGTGGAGTTGTCAGAGGAGGGGCAGAGTGAAAAAGTGTTTTGAATTTGGAGTGCAATACCTTGTTTGACATCTGGGTGTCAGTCTTACATACTGCACCTTTAAGCTCTAGAATCAGTCTTCCCACAGTTGCAAACTTTTAGCTGGGTTTTATTACTAATGTGTTATAAACATTGTTTACTATCATTTCTGAGTTATTGGTTAGCATGGCACACCTAGTTATTTTAAAAATTGGGATTGTGTATTAACATGAATGTAGTCATATTATTGTTAAATTGCTTTGAAGCTTTTGTAAAGGGTGGAAACAGAGGTCTCTTTCATTACAGGACGTCCCGCATGTGTTTGGGTCCCAGGGAGGGGAACATTCCTGAGCACTAATGCCAATGAGCTGTTATGTGAGAAGAGAACAGCCAAAGGAACGCTGGCATACAAAAAAAAAATAAATACTGACTCTTCAATGAAGCAACTTCCTTTGTTTTTCAGTGGCCAAAAAGCTCAAGCTCTGGAAAAAAACTGTTTACTAAAACTATGAGGTTTATTTGGTGGTTATAAACAGACATTGTTCCCTCTGAATGAAATACTGGGTTAAAATGACTCAAGTATGAGTTATGAGGTGAAATCAATGTTGGGGATGTTTAAATCAGCAGGGGTCATCACATGCGTGACCGCAGGTGGTCGGGCAGCACTTCTGTTTAGCAGGACACTGGCCATCATGATAACAGTATTCAGCACACATTGGGGTTCCCCTCGGTAAGGCACATCGACCAGGCTTCACTGCGTGGACAGCACAAAAATGTGAGCAGAGACACACTGAGCAACAGTGAGCAGTTTTACACACTTGGCAAGTTGGGTTCTACTTCTTCTCATGTTTATTAAAGCCACCATATGCCTGGACAGGGGTGATAAAGTTCAATTCAGGTTAATTTTTTTGCCATAGAGAGTACAAAAACTTAAACTTTATAATGTAATATAAAATAATAAATTGTGATTTAATAGTTAAATCTGTATAATAATATCAAAAAATTATAAAATCCCATAAAATAATACTATTAAATGTAATTAAAAGCCGTCCCAAATAATATAATATAATTAATATAATAATATAATATAATATGATAATTAGTGCTGTCAATCAATTAATAGCAAATAAGCACATTTTAAATTACTACCTGTCTTCAGTTCCTGCTTGTTCTAGGGACATTTCAGTTTTATATTTAGCAAGTGAAATGCAAGCTAAATTGGATTCGGATCAGGTAATTGACTTGGCCATTGCACAACAATCTACTTCTTTCCCTTTAAAAACTTTTTGGTTGCTTTTGCAGTATGCTTTGGGTCATTCTCCATCTGTGAAGCACCGTCCAATGAGTTTCGAAGTATTTGGCTTAATATGAGCAGATAATATTGCCTGAAACACTTCAAAATTCATCCTGCTGCTTTTGTCAAAAGTCATGTCATCAATAAATGCAAGAGAATCAGTTCCACTGACAGCCATACATGCCTACACCATGTCACTACTATCTCCATGCTTCACTGCTTTAGGGATCATGAGCAGTTCCTTTCCATCTTCATACTATTCTCTTCCCATCACTCTAGTACAAGTTGATCTTGATTGCATCTGTCCATAGGATGATGTTCCAGTTATATCTGCTCATTGTAATTAGGATAATGAGGAAATAACACATGCCTGGCCATGGAACAGTTTAGAAGTTACTTTTGGTCCTTAACAAGTGGCAGGCACATATGCAAACTGTTGTAATTCCTACGCCGTTCACCTGATTTAGATGTAAAAAAAAAACTCACAGTCTGCAGTTAAAGCACATCTTGTTCGTTTCATTTCAAGTTCATTGTGTTAGTGTATAGAGTCTAAAATGTTAGAATTGTGCCAATGACCAAGTATTTTTGAACCTTCAAGATTAATCTTTTGACAGCACATTATAATATAATATAATATAATATAATATAATATAATATAATATAATATAATATAATATAATATAATATAATATAATATAATACCTGTATATGGAGGTGTACATTCATGTCCACATCCATTGCTGCAGCATTTCTCATTGCTGGGACAATTGCTGTCATTGACACAGTACTCGGCACACATTCCTGCTCCAAATCTTCTGTGTGGACAAACTCCTGGCTTCGCTGATTCACAAACAACAGAAACTACATCACTAACTGATGAACCGCTTGTAAATTTAGAACGCTTTTGATTAAGATTATTAGACTATACCTTCTAATAAGAACATCTACCACAAAACTACTTGTCACTTAAAATGAAGCAATACCTGAGTGATAATATAAATAGTGCATGCTAATTCTCACAACACATGCAGAAATACGCCCCAAATAGAGTGGAAATGTGTCAGGGGAATCCAAAAAATTATAAACCTGACTGTTTCATATTTAAAGTTTTTCTTTATTTTAACATCCTTGTCATACAGTTCTTTGATTTTTGTATAGACCCTTTTGAGGGATGTAAACAAAAACAATGGTCTTGTATTTCTTGTTTTACATTTTTCATTTCTAAAGCTTTAGGGAATCCAAAAAGAGTCAGATATTGATGAATAATGTTGTGACAGCTGTTTTAACATTAAGTTATGATTGAATTGCCTGTTCTTACAGTTATGAAATAATTTGATAACAAGCATGAAATGTTCATGGGCCAATGACATGACCACATTGAAATGGTCTATATACTGATGACTGAAGCAGAAAGCAGTTGGGTTCGTCAATTATTGGGGTCCCCTGACACATTTTCGATGTGGTCTGCTCTGTTTGCAGCACATTTCTGTATTTGCATGTGTAGGGACATTTTTTGTGTGTGCGTGTGTGTTGTCAAAGTGATGAAGATGTTTTATTTTTCAATTTGTACATGTTTTTCCATATTCATGGCTGCGTCCACAGTGCGCAGCGCAGTAGGTAGTACTGTCGCCTCACAGCAAGAAGGTCGCTGGTTCGAGCCTCGACTGGGTCAGATGGCATTTCTGTGTGGAGTTTGCATGTTCTCCCTGCGTTCGTGTGGTTTTCCTTCGGGTGCTCCGGTTTCCCCCACAGTCCAAAGACATATGGTACAGGTGAACTGGGTTATCTAATGTTGGATGGAAGCAGCTAATATTAATTGACTAAGGGCAGATGGTTTCTGACTAACTACTGAGAGATTGTCAGCTGCTGTCTGGGCTTTCACTGCTTTGTCTTTACATCATTTAATATTAATTCCATTTGTAAACTAATTAGATTTGTTTTCTTTGCAAATGTGGATTACTTTGGTTGATACCAACATCTGGTGAAAATTCCCAGTCAACAGCATCTTAAGAAATAGGTTTTCTGAGAAAAATAGTGATGTGTTCAATACGTATTTCCCTGCTGCATACTGAATGTGAGCAGTAATGTAATGTATTTTTTTATTTAATGCCATGTTAGTAACCAAGGGTATTTTCATGGCAGGAACATTTCAATAATAAATGTACAATAAAAAATAAAAAAAACAAATGAAAAAATAAATTAAATAAGATTTTTTGTATTAATATATGGTAAAAATACTAAATTCTTTTCTGGTGTCACTTTGCTAAAAATGTAATTAAGAAAGTTTATTTAATAAAAAAAAAATGTCTTCTGGAATCATTAAAAGCACGACAGTCTAGTAAATTAGTTTTATAGTAAGAGGAGTTTTGCAGTACAAACACAGAGTAGCAATGTGAGTAGTATGAATGGAATTCAGATGTACTACATCCACCATTGATTATCCAGTTACTCTCCATGCACACTACTGAATCTCACCAAAAGTAGCTCATTCTGGTACTTCTCGCATACAGTTTACTATGAATTCAGATACAGTACTAAACTCGCATACTGTTTTTAATTTAATATATAGTAGGGAAGTATGCGATTTTAGATGCAGACCATGTGTTTTCTTAACTTGCAGTGCATTTCAGCTTTCTTGGCCACTGTAGTTCTCTGTATAAGGAAAATGCCATTATTCCTGCTATTCTATCTGCGCCACCTACTGGTGCACAACGAATTAGCTATTTTTATTCAGCCTACTATTATTGTGTAGTACAGTTGTTATGTAAAAGCTGAAATAAAATCAATTGGTATGTTTTTAATTTATATTTTGAAAATAAACAATCTTTTTTGATTATTTTTATTATATAATTATACAGGAAAAATTGACAAAAATTCAATCAGTATTGGCCACAAGAAATCAAGATTACTGCATCATTAGTTATTAATAAATGTCCAGTAGTGAAGTGTGTGTTGAATCAGACTCACTGAAAGCTGGTGGGACACACACAGCTCCACAGTCAAACACACAGCACTTATGTCCTCCTGAACAGTCTCTGTCTGAAGCACATCCTCGACTGGATGGCATCACCGTCAGCTTCCCCGGACAGTGAAGGACCACTGCGCAAATACACACCATATTAATAAAACAATCCTTTAGCATCTGTCAGTCAGTAAATCTGTAGTGTGTGTCTCACACTTTCATGTCATATCCATATCTGTCTGCTTCAAATGCAAAAGCAGCTAAGATACACTGTAAACAATATCTGTTTATTAATAGTTTCCATATTTTTTTATTCAAAAGGGTTTTCTTTTGATGTTGAAAAAACAATTCCACAGTTTAACAAAGTGTCTTTTATTGACATTGTAGTAGTTTAAAATAATAATATAATGTATAATAAATAAAATATAGAGAGAAATAAGAGTGTAAAATAACAGAAAATGTACTGGTAGCGTATTACATTTAGTGTATTACAATGCAAACATTTTATCACTTTAAACTATTAAAAATGTTTAAAAAGGCACTTTTTACAAACTTTTCAAGGTTAAAAGTTGTTGGAAGAAAAATCAAAGTCTCTTAATGCAATTCAAAAGCACAAATAAACGAAAAATAAAAATAAAAACAAATCACAAAATATGTAAAACTGCTAATTTACTGATATTTTTACAGGAAAGCACAATACTGAAAAAAATGCAATATTGTTGTTTAGTTTTGAGATAACCATATATTTTTTTATGATATACAGTTAAAGTTAGAATTATTAGCCTCCCTGAATTATTCGCTCTGTTTATTTTTTTCCCCAATTTCTGTTTAACGGAGAGAAGATTTTTTTCAACACATTTCTAAACATAATAGTTTTAATAACTTATCTTCAAATAACCGATTTCTTTTATCTTTGCCATGAAGACAGTGAATAATATTTTATAAGATATTTTTAAGACACTTCTATACAGCTTAAGTTTAAAAAGTGTATTTTATTTTTATTTGGTTTACATTTTCTGTTTTGGTTAGTTTTCTTTTTAGTTTCATAAATAACATCAAGATATTTTTTTAGCTAAAAATGAAGTTTAAAAAATGTAATTATATTTATATATATAAACTAAATGCAGTTATAAACTAAATGAAGTTTAACAGGATTGTTTTGTTTTTCATTCAGTAAAACTAACAAAGTTTCAAATAAACAAGTCATAAAAACGACACAAACAAATTACTGAGACTTTAAACTAAAATGAGAAAACAGAAACATCAAGTTGATTTACAAATCTCACCTGTGTCGTTAAGTCGTGGAGCGGCAAGTAGTGAGCTCCAGCATCCAGACAGACACAGGAAAAACAGCGCGCTGAGCGAGCAGGAGAGCCGGGCGGTCATCATCCCGAATTGCGAGCACACACTGGGAAGCCCCGCTGCTGCTGCTGCTGCTCGAGAGCAGGAGGGGCGGAGAGAAATCCAGAACCAGAGCTAAACAAAACTACAGTCTGGATTAAATCGTCCGCGAAGTCTCGACACGGTTTCGCTCATCAGTAAACACTTCCGAATATTTGACCCATTGTATTAAATATGATTGCACACCTGGAAGGTTTTTATGCCCTTCAAAGTGCTGGTAGATATTTAGGCTATTGCATCTTATGAGCTCTGTGTCAGCTAAAACTCTTCTTTAATGTTCTGGTGAAGAGTAAAGCCACCCAAGCACCCATATTGAACAGCCTTTTTTGAGTAAATTAAAAGCAAATATTTCATTTTAATTATGGGTAAACCCGGGGTTTTAAAGATTCAATGTGGTCTGTTTTGGAAGCTTGTTTGCACAGATTTTTTTAAAAAAAGTGATTGCTACTTTTCATCCACAAATCTGACTTTCTTTCGTGTAGTTACTGTAGTTAACATCTCATAACTATAACTTTGTGTCAAAGAATTGACTTAATTGCAACTGTGGTTTCATTGTAATACATTAAAAAGTGGCAAAAGCCTGTCAGGAAAAGGCAAAATTGGTGGCAAATGCCATCTTTGGTTTATAAATATTATATTTAAAAAAAGAAGAAAAAAACAGATATTTACTCAGAGGATGGGATACATATTTTGATATGCAATCTCAACAGAATCTATGGAACAAAATCAATGCCAATATATATATATATATATATATATATATATATATATATATATATATATATATATATATATATATAATATATATATATAGTGAATAATATAACTCAAATATTTCGCATACATCTTCATAGTTAAATTCAATTCTTCATAATGCTGTAAACTTTTCTATGACCACTAGATGACAGACGAGAGGTTTATAAAATAACAAAGGCATTTTGAGCAGTGCAACAGAAAAACCTGCCAGTGCGACCTTTATAAACAGTATTGTGTGCGAGGCTAAATTATAATGTAATATATATATATATATTATATATATTATATATATATATATATATATATATATATATATATATATATATATATATAGTTTTTTTAGTCTGACAAAAAGCAAATGTAAAATATTTTGTGAAATTTGAAAGAAATCAGAGGATGGCTTTCAATTTGTGTCTTTAATAAGTCAACTATACCCAACATCAGTAAATAAATACAATAAATATATTCAAGTTAATTAAGCTTCAAATTTAGCTTCTAAGAGGGAAAGAAAAAGTAACATCTTTAACCAGAATACAAAATGATCCAAACATTTTTGCAAGTAACAACAAGATTATATAAAGGCTCAGATGCCATAACTTGGATTTTTGAAATGATATGCAATAATTGGTAAAATGATACATAATAATAAATATTATAATAAAAGTCCCTCGGGTTAGTTTGATTTGTGAAAAAAAAGTCCTAAAAAATCTACAAGTGTAGTGTTATTTTCATTTTCAAGCACTCTGAAGTCAATAACAAAACTATACAAAAGCTAATAGTGTATTTTACAGCATCTCAAAGAGATAACATTACGATCTGAAAGCCACTATAGCAGTATCTCACTAATTCATTTATAATTTACATCCAAAGTGGAAATTCCCTTTAAGCATTCATACGGTATCATTTACAGAAAGGCAGCAAAATGTAAACAGCACAGTTTAGAGTTAACAGCCGGGCTTCATGCTTTACACTCTCAATAATGTGCACTAAAGTCAAGGCTGATGTGTAGCTTCTGTAGTTCAAGGAAGCTACTGAAGAAAAAAACACATGTCTGTGAAACTAGTGACTGGTGAAAATATGGACTTGTGATTTAAATGTTGTGTCAAAATAAAGGCCTATTCCCTTCCCTTATAGATCAGAAAAAGGGGTAACACTTAACAAGTTTAGTTCATTAAACATTAGATATTGCATTGGGCATCATGAACTAATAAACTAGTTTATTGCTGCTTTTACTAGTGATAACAATTATACACATGAATTATTATAACATTATACATTGTATAATGTTATATATAATATACATATTATACATATTATTGTTAACTTATTCGTAGTTTGTTAATGTTACCTATAAATGTGAACTGTTAGGTATTACACTATAAATGGTCATAAACTGAAGTGTTATTTATTGCTGAATATTGATTTATATCCTGCATAATTTCATTTTTTATGAATCAGTAACTCTTTACAATAAGGTTGTATGAGTTAATGCATTTACTAACAAAAAACAAACAATGATCAATACATTTATTATGGCATTCATTAATGAATATTAACAGTTAATGGAAATAAAGTTGTTTCTTGTTATTTTAAAGTTTTAATCTTCACAAACATGATTTCTTTTTAATAATCCATTAGTAAATGTTGAACTATGATTAATAAATGCAGCACAATAATATTTTGTTTATTGTTGGTTTATGTGAGTAAATTAATAAATTAATGAAACCTGTAATGTAAATTGTGACCACTTAATCTTGGAGTGATTGATGTATCCTGATATAATTTTTTAAAAATCATTAAAACATGACAATTTTGAAAAGAAAACTTTTGATTTTTAGAAAAGATTTATATTGTATATTTAACGAACACTAGATAACAGCTAGCTGTTATTAGGCTATTAATTAAATGCACTGACCTGAATATCTTTTTCTGAATTAAAAATATTTTTGATGTTTAAAGTTAAATGTGAATAATCTATTATCTTAATTTAAAAAAAACTAAATTTATTATAATATAAATATATTCACACACACACACACACACACACATACACACATATATATATATATATATACATATATATATATATATATATATATATATATATATATATATATATATATATATATATATATATATATATATATATATATATATATATACAGTTAAAGTCAGAATTATTAGCCCCCCTGAATTATTAGCACCCCTGTTTATTTTGTCCCCCAATTTCTGTTTAATGGAGGGAAGATTGTTTCAGCACATTTCTAAGCATAATAGTTTTAAAAACTTATTTCTAAAAAATTGATTTATGTAATCTTTGCCATAATTACAGTAAATAATATTTTACTTTATATTTTTCAAGACACTTCTATACAGAAAAAAAAAAATTTCGCTTAAAGGGGCTAATAATTTTGTCCCAAAAATGGTTTTTAAAAAATTAAAAACTGCTTTTATTCTAGCCAAAATAAAACAAATGAAAAAATGTGAAATGTGGAATGTGAAAATTTCCTTGCTTTGTTAAACATCATTTGAGAAATAGAAAAAAAAAAAAATCAAAAGGGGGCTAATAATTCTGACTTCAACTGTATGTGTGTGTGTGTGTATATTGAGGTCATAAAGTGAATATGTCAAAGTGATACAAGATGATTTAACCTCCTTAAACAAAATTAATTTGTGAAATAAAAAAACTTAAATGATATTTTATTATTAATAGTCAAAAAATATGGAGCCAGATCAGTTTCAAAACTAATACAATTACATAATAAAATTCATATATGCACAGCACAATTCACATTTACAAAATCCAATTTGTAAATATAATTTGTGAAATCACCAAAAAAAATCATTTAGATTTTCACCAAATTAATTGGGTTTGCTTCTTTATGAATCATGTTTTAAATTTAGAAATTGGATTTGTATATTTTTGATTCATGTTTTGAATTTACACATTGGATTTGTGATTATAAATTATGTTTTGAATTTACGAATTGGACTTGTGTGTTTATGAATACCGTCTTGAATTTACAAATTGGATTTGCATATTTCTGAATCTAGTTTTGAATTTATGAATTGGATTTGTGTATTTTTAAATCATGTTTTGAATTAACGAATTGAATTTGTGCGTTTATGAATCATGTTTTGAATTTACAAATTGTATTTGCATATTTTTTGAATACTGTTTTGAATTTACGAATTGGATTTGTGCGTTTATGAATTGTGTTTTGAATTTATGAATTGTATTTGCATTTTTTGAATCGTGTTTTGAATTTACAAATTGCATTTGTGTATTTTGAATTGTGTTTGGAATTTACGAATTGGATTTGTGTATTTTCTAATCGTGTTTTAAATTTTATGAATTGGATTTGCGTATTTTTTAATCAAGTTTTGAATTACCAATTAGATTTTGTAAACGTGAATTTTGTTGTGATCTATGAATTGTATTTTGTAAGTGTATTATTTTTGAGATAGATCTGGCGCCATAAAAAGTGTTGCAGAGTCATGCAGAAAACAGTCATGCAGAGAGATATTTTTATATTCCTAAAATTATATAACTTAAATATCTTTTTCCATTTCTCAGTTTATATAGATAATGTAATTAGGTGCGTTTGAATTAAATAGATATATTGAACGGATAAAAAAATTGAAACTAAACTTTATTTATTTGATTTATTATATAGATTTTTCATTTTCTTATTGTCATTTTTATATTTAATATTTGTCCCAAACATATACAAATTTAGGCTACTAATTTTTGGAACAAGTTTTTTATTAGATTACCTTTAGATTGTAGGTCTCAAACTCGATTCCTGGAGGGCCGCAGCTCTGCACAGTTTTGCTCCAGTCAAACACAGCTGATCAACTAATCATGGCGTTCAAGACTACTATAGACTATTAAGCAGGTGTGAGTTGGGTGTGGCTTGATCTAAACTCTGCAGAGCTGCGGCCCTCCAGGAATTGTTCTATATAGAAATTTTTCAATTAATTGAGATTGAAAGTTGAAAGGGCATTTTAAAGCAACATTAAGTATTGCTTATGGTTCATTTAAAAAACCCAATTCATTAACTAATGTTACACAATCAAATCTTAATTAGTGTTCCCCAAGTAATAAAAAAAAGTCTCTAACAAATACTATTGAAAAGTGCCTGTGAAATGTATGCATATAAAGTGATACAAATAGTGCATTAAAAGAGTTAGTATCAATTCCGGGGGTTTCTTTAGTAAACAACCATAGATACATACAAAATATTGCTTTCAAAATCTTCCAGCATAACTACTAATTCTAATATGTATATATTTAAAAAACACTGGTAAATGCTTACAGGACATCTTCAGTTTTTTTAGCCCTGACCGGCCCTTCGCTATCCTCAATGCTCTCCTTAATAAGACACTCCTTTAGATTGGGCTGATTCCCGATGTCAATCCCCTGCTCCTGGATCTCCTGCAGAAGAGCCTCCCAGCGCCTCTTATCCTTGGAGATCTTCCAGGACAGCCGGACATTAGACTGAAGGAGAGGGACAAGCAATGGGTGCAATTGATGATGTTGCAAAGCCTCCTGGGTAGGCGCTAAATCTTGCAACGCTCGATCGCAATGTTCCTGAGCCTCATTGAGTTGCTCCAGATCCTGGAAGCAAGTCACCAAAGCGGACAGCGTGAAGAACCAGTGAACCCTCTGAAGCTGGTTGAGCTGGAGAAGCTGATGACATCCCAATTTCTCCTGGAGCCTCAAGGAATTGAGAAGAGAGTGTAACGCATCTTGGTATCGCCCCACTCGCATTAGCATCTGTCCCGCACGGAGGTCACCCAGGTAGAAGAACTCCAGGAACGTCGGTGTGGTTCGCAAATCTGGCAGGGAGTGAAGGTGGGTCAGGTATTGCTCAAAGGCCCGGCTGCGTTTAGCGATGGTCTCGGCGGCAAAGTTTTTGCGCAGTTTTTTTCGTGGAAAGTAAACACCGTCTATGTTGCCCCCGTAATGGCGGCGCAAGCGGCTGTGGAGACGTTCGAAGTCAGTGTAGCGGCGTGTGATGACTGCGGGAGTTTTGTCAAATGTTCCAGCGTGGATGACGTGAATTGTGTAGAGCTGGAGAAGATCACAAAAAATATTACATATATTAAAATATAATATAATATTAAATGTAAATCGGACTCAGTAAATTAGATTACTAAACTTAATTTGTGCAATATTTTCAGATTCAAATACAAAAAATATTTTTTTTTAAAAACTGCTTGGCGCCACCTACTGGTGTAACTGTGAAAGATCTAGATATTCAATTTTTTTGTCAAATGAGAATTATAAGACGTTTTTACAACGTGGATGTAATGATTTAATGAATTTAAATTTTATTGCATTTTTATTTGTGAAACTGGAATGGAACAAAACTATGCTGAGATTTTCTAGCAAACCCCAAATCTGATTAGTTACACAAATTAAAGAAATCTCTTCACAGAGTGTGTTTACAAGCACAAAATAAGCAGAGAACTATCAAAAATATGATAATTTCGAAAACCTTTTTTTTTTTTATTTTATCAAATGCAAACTGGCTACACAGGAAAAACACCAGGGGGCTCAAGTACAAAGAATTGCATTAAATTAATACTAAAACATTGCATACGGACAAAGCTGTAAATGTGCGTACGCAGTAAAAAATTCAGATGTTTGAAACACTGCGTATGCGGAATCCCACACATATTCTCTTTGTTCATCCGAACTAACGTGAAACTGAGAAAATGTAAAACTTTGTTAGGGCGGTATAGCAGGACCACTCCGCTCTAAAGGCAGCGTCACCATCATTTCAGCTGCCCAATCGTAAAACTAGACAACAGTGCCATAGACTAAGGGTTGTACCCATTTACAAATGCTTTTATATGTTCTAAACTAGTAAAAAAAAATTATATTAAAACAATATAAAAACATATTTATAAGCAATCTGGTTATTGCAAAGCTGATGAAATTGAAAGCGAGATTAACAGGTATTCAATCTGTTAAATAATGAAAATGTGTTATATAAAATAATTTAAAATATAAATAGACTATAAAATATGACATATTTTATGTTAAACATTTTAATTTAATTAGGTAATTACACACAAATTTAAATAGTCAGATTTAACACATGAAATGATGTTCAAGATGATAAGTGACCAGAACTATGACTCTTTTCCTTTGCAAATGTTAATGTAGCCTATACTCTTTTTGATTTTTTTATTATTATAACTATTAATCTTTTTCTATGTTTTTTTACAATGTGGATGTCATAATTGTAAGATTTTTGTATTATTTTGATTGTTAAATTTTCAGCATTTTCAAGAATAAATAAATAAATAAAACGCTGATAAAAGTTTCTGCTCACGTTGGTCAAGCTTACTTCCATAAACTATGTCTATATATTATTTATCTAAATAAATAAGCTGAGTTTTAGTTATTTGAAAGTTTATTTCACATTTTTGTGTTTGTAAAGGCTAATACAAATAAAAAGTAAAAAATTTTTGTATTGTTTTTATTTAAAAAAACAAAACGTTATACTTTGCATATTCAGTTTGCAGAGATTTGTAGGTACAGACATCTATTGTGCGTTTTGGCACTTTTTTCCTGTGTTTTTAATATTGTCCATATCAAAATCGGAATTATATTGTATCGACCGAAATTAAGAAATATATTGTGATATAATTTTTTGCCATATCGTCCAGCCCTAAACTACCACAGTTTGTGTTCACTAAACAGTAAGAATGATTAATAAATCCATATGAAACAGTCCCTTAAAAGTCACGTCTCGCTTTCAGTTTCGGGCTCAAGTGAACTGCGCTCAGGCACACCTCTTCCAACTGATTGAGCCTGATTAAGCGCACTCACACTTCTCAAACTATCCGGGAAACGGGCCTGGGCACGGTAAGAATAGCATAGTGTGAGTAGGCCCTAAGGTTGAACATCAACGGGACTGTGAAGCGATTCACCTCACCTGATGACGTAACTTCGTTCGTTGACAGCAAGGGCTAGCGTGAAAAGTGGTCAGATAGCTGTGGGACATGAACACAATAACTCACTGAGTGAGGTTTTATAATTTTGCTGAGAGCATGGTGAGGTTTGTGTTTACCCTATTTTAAGGATATGGATGGTGCAGTTGCCTTCAAAAGAAGAGAATAGTTCTTCCTGCATGTTTAGCAGGATTGTTCGCTTGTATATTTGTATATGTTTTTTGTTTGTTTGTTTGTTTGTTTAAAGCTCTTTTCTGAAGGGTTTGTTTGTTGGAATAGATATGTTTGTCTGTATTTTATCTGCATTGATTGTTTCTGCATTATATAATATCTAGAAAGCTTAGGGTACTTGGAATATTCATGGTATACATAATCCTATCAAACAAAGAAAGATACTAGCTTTTAAAAAAAAAAGAAAAATTGAAATTGCCCATTTACAAGAGACTCATTTGAGTGACACAGAACATTTAAAATTACAACAGGGTGGGCTCGGGCAGACATATTTTTCATCTTTTACATCTAGAAGCAGAGGGGTTGCTTTTCTCATTAAACGTAATTTACCACTGAAAGTTACAAATTGTATTAAAGACAGAGATGGTCGCTATGTTATTATTGAAGGCTTATTTCAAAATAAAACGATTCTTATACTAAATATGCATTATCCACAAAGCTCACCCATCTGACTTTGTTAAAGTATTTTTGGACTTGATTTCCAGATCAGCAGACCCAACAATTGTAGGGGGAGATTTTAATTGTGTATTGAACCCCATTGTATATAGATGCCCACATAATCTGCGTTCGTAACTACTCAGGCAAAATCTCTTCATAACATTTGTAAAGATCTTGGCTTGGCTAGATGTTTGGAGAACTCTTCACCCTGATAATAAAGAATATACATTTTTTTCTAACTCTTATAATTGTCAGTCAAGATTAGATTACTTTTTCATGTCAAAAACAGATCTTCACTTAGTATTATCTTCAGTATTTTATTGTCAGATCATGCTAGTGTCACTATGGAGCTTCAATTTAGTAATACAATTGATTATTCTATACAGTGGAGACTTAGTATTGCAACCCGCAGAGATACAGCATTTTTTTGTTTATTTTTAATTTGAATTTAAATATTTTCTTTCTATTCATTTTTTATCTAAAGATAACCAATCCTTATTATGGGAAACCTGTAAAGCTTACACTAGAGGTTTGATTAATTTCATATACTTCTACTAAAAAGCGTCAAAGAATGGCAAATCAAAGGGATTTGGAGGCTCAGTTATAGGTTAAGGAAATTATGTATAATAGATCTCCTTCAGAAGATTTACTAAAAGAGTTACCAGCAATTAGATCAGCTTTGGATCTTCTTACCATGGAGGCAGAGAAGAAAATAAGATATTCAAAACAAAGATTTTATGAGCATGGGGACAAGCCTGGGAGATTTCTAGCATACAGTATATTACTAAACAACATGCAGCATCCCAATATATTACTGCTATTGTTCATTCAGAAGATAATAGTTTCCATGATAATACAAATATAAATAAATTATTTAAGGATTTTTATATTAATTTATATTCAAGAAAACAAGTGACCATCTTAAACAAATGTTAAACTTCTTTTCTGGTATTAATCTTCCAAAAAATTAAGGTGCACAAAAAGAATCTCCTTATAGTCCAATTTCTAGATTAGAGGTTATCAATCCCATTAATGCTCTGAAGAATGGGAAATCACCATGCCCAGATGGATTTTGTGGAGAGTTTAAGGAATTTCAAGAGTTGCTAGTTGACCCACTGCTTAATATGTTTAATTATTCACTTACAGTTAAAGAGTTACCAAAGTCACTTGGAGAAGCCTGTATTTCGCTGGTAACAATTTACAATAAGTTTCATTAGTTAATGCATTTACTAACATGAACAACACATGTACAGCATTTATTGATCATAATTAAACATTTACTAATGCATTATTAACATCCAAGACAAGTCCATGCTTGTTAACATTAGTTAATGCACCATGAGTTAACATAAATAAACAATGAACTACTGTATTTACATTAACTAACGTTAACTTACATGAACAAATACAGTAGTCAATGAATTTTCCTTGTTTGTTCATGTTAGTAAATGCATTAATTAACATTAACTAATAAACCTTATTGTAAAGTGTGACCATTTCGCTTATATTAAAGAAAGGAAAAAATCCAGAAATATGTTTTTCTTACAGACTAATTACTTTACTGAATATAGATCGGAAGTTGCTATCTAAAAATTTAGCAAGTCGCCTTGAAAAAATTCTGCCTTCAATAATTAGAATTGATCAAACAGCATTTCTACAGAATAGGAATTCATCTGACAACATTAGGCGTCTTTTAAATTTTATTTACACCTTTAACTGTTCTGTATACAAACCTATAGTCTGCTGTATTGACGGATGGCCTCAGATCTGATTATTTTCCTAAGCATAGGGGCACCAGGCAGGGTTGCCCCCTGTCTCCAGTTTTATTTGCGTTGGCTATAGAGCCTCTAGCTGAGGCAATCAGATCAGAAACATACATTTTAGGTTTGCAGATAGGACATAAACATCATAAGATTGCATTATATGCAGAAGATGCTTTTTATTGCTTTTTTATCGAAGCCTGAGAAGTCAGTTCCCATTCTAATTGAGTTAATTAATCGGTTTGGTACCTTCTCTGGTTATAAGATAAATGTAACTAAATCTGAAGCTATGCCATTAGGTAATCTTATTTCCAAACCTAACACTGTGCCCTGATTTCCTTTTAAGTGGTCACCTCTAGGCTTTGTTTATTTAGGAATTTCTATAGCGACATCTTTAAAGCAGATGTACAAATGTAATTTTGTTCCTTTGTTTGATAAAATACAGCAAGATTTAGAAAGTTGCAATTGCTTGCCAGTGTCTTGGGTAGGTCCAATAGCACTAGTAAAAATTATTGTGTTACCCAAATTACTATATCCTATTCGAATGGTTCCTATATTGTTTTCTAACAGAGCATTAAAGGGTCAAAATAGCTGGCTGACTTCCTTTATATGGAGTAAGCGCAAACCTAGGTTAAAAATGTCTGTACTTTATCTGCCAAGTTCTTTGGGAGGGTTGGACTTTCCAAATATTAAAATGTATCATGTCTAACCGCAGACATCTATTTAACCCTTCTAATTCACCTATGTATTTAAAATGTAAAACTGAAGTAGGTACTTTAACGCATTGTATGTGGTCATGTAACAAACTACAAAGATTCTTGTCCTTGGTGCTAGAGGAAATGGAAAAGATCTTTAACATGCCATTGGATTTTGACCCAGTTTCCCTGATTTTGGGTATACCTAATGGATGCAATTTTTCATCAGCTAATAAGAAATTATTTAATATATTGACCTTTACTGCCAGAAAAAAAATTATTTTACTTAATTGGGTTAGTGATAAATCTCCATTACTTAAAGGTTGGCACAAGATCATTTTTGAGTTGATTCCTCTGGAACATCTTACCAATGTTTTACACCAAAAAAAAAAATAAAATATTTTTTCAAAGTTTGGACTCATATTTGGACTATTTGGAACCTGGTCTTTGCCCTATCATGCTGAAAGGAATATTGTAACTATTGTATCTGAAAAACAAGAAATGTTATTATCCTTTTTTCCAGATCTGTTTAATGTGGGGTATTGCTGTTTAATATGTCATCTGAGCTTTTTTTTTCCTTTCTCATTGTTCTGTGTTGTTATTATTTTTGATGTTGTTGTTGTTGTTGTGTGTGTATCTTTTGAAGATTTTTTGTTATGTCTGTATTGTAGTAAAAATCCAATAACAGGGCTCGAAATTAACTTTTTTACTTGGTAGCACCGGTGCTCCCAACTTTAAAAATTTAGAAGCACCAGAAAAAATTTAGGAGCACCCACCAAAAATGATTGAGCACCGCTGCAAATTGTATTTTAAGGGACTTATTGTATTTTAAAACAACATCAATTAGGACTAACAAAAACCAGAAACAACTATAACTAATGCTGAGATGACATTGATATTTGTGTGCAATAATTCCAAAATGTCTATGTCTTATAATTCTAGAATACTAATGATGATGAAAATGACAATAATAGTAACAATGAATTACATTTCTCATCATCATGCTGCCTTGAATGTGCATGAATGTATTTAACTTTATGAAAAATAAATGTATAGTTTGCATCAAACAAAAATGAAGCATTGCAGTAAGAAATATTTATTTTGTACTGCTAAACAGCATATATATGCATGTCAGTTTAATAAATAATATTTCTGCTGCAAAACAAACAAAAGATTATAATAAAATATTAAATTCAAGGCTGAAAGCTGCAAAACAGTCATCAGTAACTAAATAAAAAAATATATACATCTCATGAAAGAATAGGCAAAAGAAAGTAAGTAAAGTCTCACTTCTATCACTCTTTAAAAGTTTTGGTTTCAGTTTGTGTCAATTTAAATGTTCCGTCTGAGCTGATTTTCATTTTTCTGTGTTTGTGGAAAAGCAGGCGAGTCAGCCGACCCAATTTATGAGCAGGTTGAGCACCAGCGCAATACCGCTGTTTGTTATGAGACGCAGTTTCAGTGTAAACTTAGTAAAGGCGAGCTTCTTTGGCGATGATACATTAGATTTGACTTTTAGCGGACATTTGCGCTGAACACGCAGTGAATGCAACGCATTGAGACTCGGCCACCTTCTCCGAAAAGCACGTACTCGATTGATCTCAGCTGGCGGATCAATATTTACCACGTGTCATGATCGCTCTCATCTGCGCCTCAACTTTAGGTGGGGTTTGCACTTTGCAAACCTGTGTGCTTTAAGTTTTCATTTTTTAGCCGTTTGCATTTCCCGTGGACATAAAAGCTCCCTCCCTGTCAACTAACAGTGGAAAGCCTTGAGTGATTGACAGCTAATATGAACCAATATAGCGGCAGGGAAGAGCGATTCAGCACGTTTTTAAAAAAAATCAAAACAGGTCGCACTTATGCGCCCAAATATATTATGAGGTCGCATCGATTAATTTTCGGGCGCATATGCGACCAAAATGGTCGCAATTTCGAGCCCTGAATAAACAGAATTATATTTAAAAAAATACATTCAGGTAAAAAAAACTTTGCCATTCATCTAGCTGTTCAAGCGTAAAATGAGACAAAAGGCCTTTTACTCACACTCGCCTATCAGAATCAGCAGGCTAGTGCAGAAGCTCCATAGAACATACTGGGGTAAAATAAATGCTCATATTATAAAGACATGGCGGGAAATGTAATTAAATGCAGTGCTTTTTGTACAATCTGAGACCCACTTTATATCAGATTTCACTCAGGCAGTGCAGATCGCTGATTTTTAAAGAAAACTGACCTTAAACGCGCCGATTTTTGCATTGGCATACAGTTCACCAGAATCACTTAACCCAGGTTACTGGCAAATTAAAAGCCCTATTAGAATGCTTCGGCATAGTCACCAATGGAAATAAAACAAACACATACAAGAAATACGAGGTATGGGTAACTGCAGTCTGGAACAATGGGCATGGCAAAAGGTAGGGGCGTGGTCAAAGGTTTTTCATTGGTCAAGTTTTTTTTTTCCAGTAGGGGCGTGGCAAAAGGTATTTAATTGGTTTTATTCCAGTTAAATGAGTCGGCTAATCAGCAATCGCCAAACGCGACGGTAAGATGTGCTGCTGACAGCTGTATACAAAAAAGTGAATTAAGATAGTTTTATTTTTCGATAAAAACTGTGGTAATTTGTTTAAGTGTCCGTTTTGTCCTAATATTTTGAGACCTCTAAACATGATACACACTCATCTGCAAAGTAACAAACTTTGCATAGTTCATCACAAATGTAAGTACATGCATGACCCAAGTACTTGTTTGAGTAATCCACTGGTACTACATGATGAATGGATGAATTTGTACTTAATGGATGGGAACAATGGTGAATTGACGGATGTATGGATTTTTAATCAGTGGATGGCATGTTTTTTAAGAGGTTGTTTCATTTGTTTTTGTTTTTTTGTTTTTGTTTTTTTTATTGATTAATATCACTTAACATAAGGTTACTAATGAGTTATCCTTATAATATAAATATATGATATTTGAACAATATATATTTACCAGGCAAACATTTTATTTGACAAAATCTTCTTAATTTAAATTATTTTAGGTAATAATTTTAGTGACACTGGGAAACAATTAAATCACAGTTTAAAATAGTACTGGATAAAACCCTTTTCTAAGTAGTGCATTTATAAATAGCCAGTCAAAAGAACACAAACGTATAATTTGTTTAAAGACATTAAAGCATTTGTATGCATTAGAATGCTGATTTACCCATTACTTTAATGAAACTTGTGAATACGTTTAATTCATTCTTTATTTTAAACACCAGTAGCATAAAGTAGAATGATCCATTCTTAAGTTAAATGAGCAGCTTCTTTAAAGGGCCATGAAACCCCCTCGATTCAGCAGTGTGTTTTCACACCTCTACTTTGGAAAAAGTCTGAAAAGTGGGCGTGTCCAGCTCTGTTTAGGGGGGAGTGTCGGAGGAAGAAAAGAAGCTTGGTATGGGAGTGTCTATTTGGGCGCGCTGAATTTCAGAGTCAAAACACACACCCACAGCGGACAATGTGACTGTGTTTACATGGACATCTGTAGTCGAATTATTTGCCAAATTATTAAATGGTGGACTTTAACTGCAGTTTGGCTCTTTCATTCAGGGAATTCATTCATGTCTTTCCCGACAAACGTGATATTTGATTCGAGGCGCTGCTCTAAGCGTGTATTTTTCATAGAATGTTTGATACCGCACGGCGAATGAGAGAGAAAAAAACTCATTAGCATTTCCCGGAAACTTAGATACACACGGCAGGTAGCGTCAGAAAGCCGCGTATGTTATTCCGGTCACAAAATCCAACACGAGGTTATAGTTTGGTTGTAACTGTTAGTGCTAACTTGTTTACACTCCGTGCAATAGTTTGTTTGATACGAATAAAATACGAACTGAATAAACAAAGAGCACTGGTCGCTCACTTACCAAATCTGTAGAGACAGGACAATCACCAGCAACTAGAGCCGCGTCTTTATTTAGAGGAGACTACAAGCGAATCCGGATCTCAGCATTTGCAGATGAGAACAGCTCTCAGGTAAACAATAATCCTCCTTAGACACGCAAGTTATTGTTGTCGCGCGTCGCGTACACTGTTAATCCACGCACGAGTCTGCGCTCTCACAGAGAGAAAATGAAAACGAAACTTGACTGCAGCAAACTATAAAAGCAACACTTCACGCTTGTTTTGCCAACACAACGTGGCGTCTTTGCCGTCTACACTCTGACAGTAATGAATATTAATGAAGTTGCACAATAGAGCGCGCTGATTGGTTTGAACCAAGCCTTACTCATGCATTAATGCAACTGTAATGGAAATTAATTTTTAGATAAACATGTGGTGGAAACTTACAGCAGAAACAGCGGAGCACCTGACGCACGTACAGAATGGGCTTTATTAGGATTTGACCTTGCAAGCAGTACAAACTAGATAGAACAGTGAACACACTTTGCTTCAGTGTCTCATTCTGTAGAAACTGTCGTCAGAATGGGCATTATTAGGGTTTGACCTTGTAAGCAGTAAAAACCAGATAAAAGGGTGAACACACTTTACTTCAGTGTCTCACTCTGCAGAAACTGTTGTTGCTGTATGACTGTGACCTTCTTTGCAAAGAATAAAACTTTAAAAAGACATTCCGAGTTTCTTGACCACAGAGAGCGCCTCTTTAAAGAAAATTGCCACTACACAACACACTGAAAGACGTAATAAGACTCACTCTGGCACAGACGCCCAGTCTGCACGCTGGAATACAACGCTATTATGTCATGGTCGTGACGCAGCTTCAAAAATTCGTTTCAAACCGGAAGTACGAATTTGCTTGAAATAATGCAAAAACAACCAATTTACACTTTTTAGTGAAATATAGGTGTCCTAATAGTGTTTTTATCAGTGTGGGACACAAAAAATGTGTTTTGGTGTTTCGTGACCCTTTAATATTCTAATCTAAATGGGCAATGCATTTGACCAGAAATAAAACCTTTGACCAATGAAAAACCTTTTACCACGCCCCTACCGGAAAAAAACCGCCCCTACCTTTTGCCACGCCCATTGCTTCAGACTGCAGTTACCCAAACTAGAGAAATACAAGTACGCCAGACACGAAGCTGGCGCAGACCAATGCACACGCACGTTAATTTCATTGTTAGTAAATCCAAACCTGCCATACGCAAAGTTTTTGTGTGTGCGCAGCGTTGATACGAGGCCCCAGGTTTACATGAGATTCTAAACTTTGCATTGATGTCATAGCACAAACATCAGCATCAGTAGCTCAAAAATTACATCAGGAAATTTGTCAGAAGCTTTGCTGTTGTATGTTATCACTTCTTTACAGTAATACTAAGACAGCACTATTTAAATGATGATGTTGATGATTCTGCATTCACTGCATGAAAATCTGATTATAATCATATTGATATGTTAGCACAAGCACTGGAATTTTGCACTTCAGTCAAAAAAAGAACACATCTGATTTCTGAATACAGCATTTCATGAAGCTGCTTTACACAATAAGACAGTCAAAAAAATGTTAGTGTTTTTAATCATGATAACTCATCAATTTTCAATTATAACAATGCTCTTTGCTTTATTTCTAAATGCTTGATGTCAGAGTAATCTAACTGAAAGATTTCTACATTAAAGACGATGGAGCCTCAGATCAAACTATTACATAATCTGAAATTGTTTACCAGCAAAGAGGAGCTCTTCTGGAAAGATCACTTAGTGAAACTCTTTGTAATTCCTCAAAAAGCCCTAATTTTAGCCTGTTTTCTTTCGAAATGTAGTTACAGCAGTTTGTTCCTCAATTAAACGTGTAGTATATTGGGGCCTTAGAGGGTTAGTTCCCCCCAAAAATGTCAAATTCTATTATTTACTCTGCCTTATGAGAGTAAGCCAAGCTCTTGTGAACGTGCACCTTATACTGACACTAAAAAAAAGAAACTGTTGAATAAATTCACTATTTTTGTTGTATGTGTATACAAAAGTGATCTCATAGCTTGATAATATTCTGATTAAACCACTTAAGGCATATGATCTGTTTTAGGGATGTTCTTTTGGATTTTTTTTTACAAGTCAGGACTATTGTGGGGAGTCAACGGATCGTTCCAGAACCGAACAAGCCACAGACCATGTTATCCTTAAAAGATTGGTTGGTGCCTAAATGTCTGAGCTTTGATTTCATTTTCAAAGCAATCCACAGGCACCCAGCAAAAGGCAATCCACAGGACGACTATCCAGTCAACATCACAGTTGCGTGTTAATTAACTTTACACCTTAAAACAATAAGAGGCTCTACAATCAAAAACCCACCAAACCGGTTTTTGAGAAGTACCTTTTGGTTTGCGTGTCCTTTGGCGTCTGCAAGGAATACACATTCTCAGGCAGACACAGAAGCGATCAGAAACGCTTGCAAAGTTTAATGGACATACAGTAAAACTGTGTTTATTTGAGTAATGTATGTTTGCTTTATGTTTCTGTAGATTTTTGTGTGTACATGTTCCATGTGTTTAACAAAACTGTTATGGATAGTTAATGAGTAATAGCCCTTAGTGATAAATGAAATCTACAGAATGTTTGTGAAATACTTCATGTTTGGTATCGATTGAAAGCTAGGAACATTTCATATGCATTGGTTTATATGAAGAAACTATACTATGAAAAGTGTCGACGTTATAAGACTTTATTTTAACCACTATGCTATCAAAGCAGCACCCACACCAGGTGTCAACCCGGCCTTCTAGAGGGCAGAATTGGGGTGTGACTCCACCCCGCACCTTCTCTGATTGGACAAGTATTGTGTAGACCCAGCCTCTACCAAAGCCTATAAAACTTTGAACAAAGGAATTTTATCGTCGTCTTTTGCCGGTCATCTTTGCCAGTCGTCACCGCCGTCGCTGCCCGGACGTCGCTCTTCTCGTGCTGTGGCAGTTACATCGCTTCGCCGGAAGCCTCGTTACATCACGGAGCAGACCGCGACCTTCACTTGCTGCCGGCTCGACCCCCGATCTGCTTGTGCAACCGCTTCAACAACAAGCCATCGGGTCAACACATCCAAACTCTGAAACTCATCATAACTACAGGAACCCAGGAAGGACTTCGAACGCCGCTTTGTCCAACATCTGTATCCCTAGCAACCGACTAAGGAAACCCCTCTTCACCGACAAGGGAATTCCATCACGTCACTGAAGTTGCTACGCTGACCAATCAGCTTCGCCGGGATTTCCCTTTGGACCAGTCGAGGAAACCAAAAATTACATCAGAACGCAAGTAGCACAAACAAGGTTTCTACCCATTACTGAATCTGGTGTGAATTATGTTTAAGTAGTAAAGAATAGCAAAATTCTCTGCTTTTATGGTTTCTCTCAGGTTGCAATGCCAAGAACTTAGCAAAGGCTAGAAGTTAAATCCACTCAGCCAAAACTCTCCTGAAACTGCTTGTGCGTGTGTATGTGCGTTTGTTTGTTTTACGTAGATTAGTACTTTGTGTTATAGAGTAGCAATAAACTTTTGTTTCGTTTTAAGATCCGTGTTGGTGTGTTGTGTGCTTTATAAGTTAATGCCTCAGCTTCAGATACTGCTACCTTGCTTATTAAATAATTAGATACTGTTTTTATATTGTTATTGTTGGCCACGTAATAATTTAATACAGGATTGCTTTACACTAAACGTTCTATTTGCTGGACAAATACTTAAGTTAAGTGTAAGCTTTAAATAATTCTATGTGAATCATGTTCGAATCTTTGATTCGAATCCCCAAAGTTTAAACATGATTTAAACCAAAGAGCTGATTCTTACATAGTGGTGGAGAATAATTCGGGCACGCAGATCTAACTTTTAAAGCACAAAACCAAGAAATCACATTGTTAATCTTTTCTATTTTTGTCCGGAAAGAATAGATTAGAAAGAACAGAAGTTTTGTTACTGCACAATTTCATTGTGGTACCATTTGTTTTATTGCTTGACTACATTTAGTGTTGTTAAGAAAGTAAAACATTATTTAAATTGTCCGCCGAGACAAACTGTAAGCCGCTCTAAAGCGCATGTAGAGAAAGACAAAGCGTATTCCTTTGTGCTTATCTCATAACGTTATATAAGGCCTTCACAGTATGATTTCGTACGCCGCGATTCCCGGATGGAAACTCAGCTGTGTTTTCTCCTGGTAACCGATTTAGCATAGCTAACTAAATTCTTGTTGCCCTGTAATTTGCTAATACTTAGTAAATTATTTAAAACGCGGAGCTCAGAGAGAGCTGCCTAGCGTAGTTTATAGGAGAAGTTTTGAAATTGATCAATTGAAATTGTGGTTTGAATCCACGGATGTGTTTGCAGTCTAAACAGACTTAACACAGAGTGCTGAGATCCCCCATATCTCTGTCACAATTTGTATTAATCTCAGAAATCCTGTTGATTAATTGTGTCTCACTTTCATAAGTTGAGAATCATTCAGTACTGTTAAGATATAAAATCTAACTAGTGCTTTTTGCTTGAACAGTGTGAGATGCGCCGCCATCTCAAGTGATACTGTGAAATTTGCTATTATTCCACTTTGTGGTCGTTGCCATAGCAGCAACCTTGGTCCGGAAGTACAGAGAGACTTGCCGGAATTGCATTCAAGCGCGCATGTGCAGTCCGCCAGCGCCAGCTTGAATTGTAAACAAAGAGCATAGCGTGAAGCTAAGCTAAACTAACGCTAACGCGTTTGCATTGAAGTCTATGCATTTCCAGTAGCAGCGAAGGCTAATAGATAGCACGTAGCATTTAGTGGTCTTTAATGCATTGAATGGCTGATGTTTGAAATAACTCTTGCATCTAAGTTGTTTCTCTTTACTCACCTTGGAAAAGTTGACAAATGCAAAGTTAATAAAAGTGTGCACGATCTAACTGCTGAGTTTAATCACCATCATTTTATTATTATTATATTTTTTCCTGCTGTACTTGGCCTGTTGAATTTGATCAGTTTGAACTCACATAAGCTGTTGGTTTTATTAGTGATGAATTATAGTTTTGTTTTCATTACTATAAATTAATGCTCTCTGACCTGTTCAAGAATAAATACTTTTTCCATTCATCAACATCTAGGAACACCCATTTCCTATAACTGTTGATTTATACGGATAAGACTCACTGATTAAATAAATTGTAATTGTTTAATTTAATGATAAACTGCATTAAATGTTACTCTAACCAACTTCATTGTTTTGAAATTTTAATTTCATTAATGGTTCATTTATGCATGGCGTTATCATTTTAGCAATAATTAATAATTTAATTTAGTCATAAGTGTTCTTATCAACCTTAATGATAATTTATAAAAGTTATTACTTCTTTACAGGTTTAAAGTTAAGTTCAATTCAAATTTGAATTTAATTTGAATTTAAATTGACTTTTCATCTAGTGGAGCCCTCCAATTAGCCAAACTTCAAAAGGAAAATTCAGATTTTTCTACTACGTAGGCTAAGCAGTTACTATATAACACAATAAAACCAACACTTCTTGTAGTGTCAACTCAACAGCGCCACCGCTTTGACATCCTAAATACACCTAATGCTAAGAGAAAACTAACTCCTTTGTTCTCTCTCTTTACTTACTATCTTCTTTTAACTAGACTATTGATGCTGGTTTAAGGATTGTGCTTGTGAGAGTGAAAAAGCAGAGAATTTTAGAAACATTTAATAGATGTTTGGGACACTTGAACACTTTTAGTTGTTGAAATTGTCTGATCTCACCCCTCCTTTCTCACTCATCAGGTCAACAAGAGGATAGGCGTCGTTAGATCCAATTCTAAACACGCATCCAGAAACAATTTATTTGGTGTACGGAGTCAATCCTATTCAGAAGCCAATACTGTTATTGTTGTCCTACTTTCTGTCACTTCAGAGGAAAGTTAATAGCAACTTCAGTCCTGGTATTTAGAAATCTTATTTTTATATTTAACAAAAGCTAAAGGAACCCTCTCTCTAGGAAAGTGGAAACTACAGATTTTCACCCTACTCCTTAGTCTCCTTATCACTTTTGTTTTCTTTGTTCTCTCACTGTGTCTGTGCTACTGACTCTTTCCACAGAGACTACCAGTTAGACACGCGTACCCACCAGAGGGCCACAGTTCCAGAGAACCACACTTAACTCAACATTAGTATACACTTAACATTGCACATTAACATTTCTCCTTTTCTGTTTGCATTGTTCTACCTTGTTTTTTTTCTTTCTCCTCTCTATCTCTCTTCAAGGTCTGTGTCAGTAAAATCCTAAGTCCTCCCCCCCGCCGCAAAACATGGCTCACCCCAAAGACCCTGTTGGCCACTGGAAGGACCTGGAAACATGGCTGAGCGTTGTAACAGGCAGTCTCCTCCCTAAAGCTGCCGAAACACTGCAGCCCCTGACGCAAAACCAATTGGATGAGAACATAGACAGCATCATGAAGCAAGACCCAAGTCAAAGCTTTAACCACAAGGAGCTGGCCAAAATCACTGGTACTTTGAGTCACACACTCATAGCCACCCTCAAATTGAGTGACAGACACGCCTCCCAACTCCAACACAAGCTGACACGCCTGCAAGCCCGCACCGAGCAGCTAGAGCTAGAGGCTCAGGAACGTCTGGAACAACCAAATGAGGTGGATGAAGGTACCAAAGAGGAGATCAACAAACTACAAGAAGCCCTAACAGCCATCACAGAACAAAGAGAACAAGCCAGAGCAGACCACGCTGACGTCGCTAACAAGCTAGATTACGCTGAACAGCTACTGAAGGAAGCGAAGGTGGACTTAAGAGACAAGAAGGCCAGAATCAAAGCCCTTGAAACTCACCTGAGCGAAGCAAGACATGAGATCGACAGACTAATGCAGGAAGTGGATGACATCAAAGAGGAGTCCGCCAGTGAACTCAGGCATGCCTATGCACTGCGCTATGAACCTCCAAAGACAAGATGTGCACCAGCCTCGCCCCTGCCAAGCAGGACAGGATCCCCTGTTCCTGAGCTCTCACCTATTGAAAGAGGTGAGAAACCATGCCGAAGATCTTCGCCAACACCTTCTGAAGAGCCTTACCTTACCCCACAGCGACGAGAGCCTGTGATAGCCAGTCACAGATCGTCATACAGTCTGGACCTTAAAGACCTTGACAAGCTGGCCAGAAACATTGGCAAGTTTACTCCAAGTGTGTCAGGTGGTTTGGAGGTCCACGCTTATTTGCAAGACATTGATTTCCACCTGGAAATAAGACCCAATGTCTCTGAAAAAGAAAGACTGTATTTGCTTCGAGCCACATCCAGCCCTGAGGTGCGCAGCTTCCTGGACCGACAACCGGCTCGGGTAAAGAATGATTACCGCTTGCTCCAAGAAGCCCTCATCAGAGAGTTTGCAAACCCTGAATCAGATCAAGGACTGTTAAGTGCTCTGGAGACAAAACAAGCTCGCAATGAGTCCCCACATGCTTACTACAACCGACTCAGGCAAGCCTTTTTCGGAACTCGCAACGAACCGAATATGGAAGAAGACCTGAACTTTAAGATTCTCTTCCTGAGAAACCTCCATCCTGCAGTAAGCCAACATCTCGGAGTACTCGCATGCCCACGAACAATGAGCATCCAGCAATTGCGAGATTTGACACAGAAAGCCCACAACAAACAAAAGATGGTGTTAGAGAAAAACACTAAAACTGCAACAGTTTTTGACTTTAACGCCCATCCAGAACTGGCACTAGAAGGTGCCCAACGCTCAAACAGCGTGAGACCACCATCCCCAGCGTGGAATGCGTCTTCGTCCAATAGACAACGGAACTCCTATGATGACACAAGACCTAAACAAAGGAACAGTCACTGGCATGGACCGCATGGACAACGACGCTCACCTGAACACCACCGGGAAAGAAACCAATGGGGGTCAAACAAAAGCTGGTCACCATCTAAGGGAAGACATCAAAACCCTGGATCATCAAGTCCAAGGAGTCAACGAAGGTACTCCAAAAACTTCCACCCTGACAACGCTCAGACTCAATCCCAGCAAGAGAAAAATGCCCCACCGGGATTTAACCCTCAAGAACTGGTGAAATTGATGATGAAAGAGTTTCTCAAATGCATAGAGGAGGACAGGAAACGGGAAAAGGAAAAAGCAGATTCAGCCTGACTAGTTGCCGAGCGGAGAAGCAACAACCACCTGAACCAACAAACACTTGCAGGTGAAAGCCCTCAGGCTCCCAAAAGTGCAGTTCGGGTCGTCTGCCACTCCTCCGACAAACCTCAGTTCAGTCCTGAAACCCTTCCTGACCCATGCCAAACTCCGCTACCTCCGTTACTGGATGAACATTTGACTGCTCCATCATCATTGAACAACAAATGGGGGAGGACCACAACTTGACACAGATCAACTGTTCTACCCTCTTCACACTAACATAACCTTTGACATTCTAGGGAAACACCTAGTTAAACACAACACTAATACTTTCTCCTCTACAGCACTGCTAGAGCAACTTCTAGTAGCGAGGATCCACTCCACATTTGCAACACTGTTTTGCTGGTTTTTAACCTACCTTGTTTTGTTGCATCACTGTGCCTCTTCATTTCCTTTCTCTCTCTCTCCCTAACTAATTTGCAGTTCCAGTCCCCTCGACAGGGAACTCCTGCAAATTCATGCACAGGGCCTAAAAGTAGGATTGACTCCTTCTCCCAAATTAGTGTCAATTGCTGCAGAATTATTGCTTATTTAAGTTGAAGCTAGCGCCACTCCATACTTGCAATGAAGTAAACTAGCTAAATAACTAAATTTGAATTATTTCAGGCAATGTTACACTACACCTTGTGTTCTTGACCCGAACAATTTAAGCTAAAACCTGCACCAGAACTCAGTCTATGGAATGGAAATGTGGTTTGTGTCTTGTGTGTCTGTTCTCTCTCTACCTATGCCTCTTGTTCCAGTGTCTGCCGATGTTCATGCCAGGAACATCACCATCCAAATGGGGGATGTGGGGAGTCAACGGATCGTTCCAGAACCGAACAAGCCACAGACCATGTTATCCTTAAAAGATTGGTTGGTGCCTAAATGTCTGAGCTTTGATTTCATTTTCAAAGCAATCCACAGGCACCCAGCAAAAGGCAATCCACAGGACGACTATCCAGTCAACATCACAGTTGCGTGTTAATTAACTTTACACCTTAAAACAATAAGAGGCTCTACAATCAAAAACCCACCAAACCGGTTTTTGAGAAGTACCTTTTGGTTTGCGTGTCCTTTGGCGTCTGCAAGGAATACACATTCTCAGGCAGACACAGAAGCGATCAGAAACGCTTGCAAAGTTTAATGGACATACAGTAAAACTGTGTTTATTTGAGTAATGTATGTTTGCTTTATGTTTCTGTAGATTTTTGTGTGTACATGTTCCATGTGTTAAACAAAACTGTTATGGATAGTTAATGAGTAATAGCCCTTAGTGATAAATGAAATCTACAGAATGTTTGTGAAATACTTCATGTTTGGTATCGATTGAAAGCTAGGAACATTTCATATGCATTGGTTTATATGAAGAAACTATACTATGAAAAGTGTCGACGTTATAAGACTTTATTTTAACCACTATGCTATCAAAGCAGCACCCACACCAGGTGTCAACCCGGCCTTCTAGAGGGCAGAATTGGGGTGTGACTCCACCCCGCACCTTCTCTGATTGGACAAGTGTTGTGTAGACCCAGCCTCTACCAAAGCCTATAAAACTTTGAACAAAGGAATTTCATCGTCGTCTTTTGCCGGTCATCTTTGCCAGTCGTCACCGCCGTCGCTGCCCGGACGTCGCTCTTCTCGTGCTGTGGCCGTTACATCGCCTCGCCGGAAGCCTCGTTACATCACGGAGCAGACCGCGACCTTCACTTGCTGCCGGCTCGACCCCCGATCTGCTTGTGCAACCGCTTCAACTAAGGAACCCCCTCTTCACCGACAAGGGAATTCCATCACGTCACTGAAGTTGCTACGCTGACCAATCAGCTTCGCCGGGATTTCCCTTTGGACCAGTCGAGGAAACCAAAAATTACATCAGAACGCAAGTAGCACAAACAAGGTTTCTACCCATTACTGAATCTGGTGTGAATTATGTTTAAGTAGTAAAGAATAGCAAAATTCTCTGCTTTTATGGTTTCTCTCAGGTTGCAATGCCAAGAACTTAGCAAAGGCTAGAAGTTAAATCCACTCAGCCAAAACTCTCCTGAAACTGCTTGTGCGTGTGTGTATGTATGTGCGTTTGTTTGTTTTACGTAGATTAGTACTTTGTGTTATAGAGTAGCAATAAACTTTTGTTTCGTTTTAAGATCCGTGTTGGTGTGTTGTGTGCTTTATAAGTTAATGCCTCAGCTTCAGATACTGCTACCTTGCTTATTAAATAATTAGATACTGTTTTTATATTGTTATTGTTGGCCACATAATAATATAATACAGGATTGCTTTACACTAAACGTTCTATTTGCTGGACAAATACTTAAGTTAAGTGTAAGCTTTAAATAATTCTATGTGAATCATGTTCGAATCTTTGATTCGAATCCCCAAAGTTTAAACATGATTTAAACCAAAGAGCTGATTCTTACACTATTGATGTCTATAGTGGATGAGAGAGCTCTTGTATTTCATCTAAAGGTTTCAGATGATTTGAATGACATAAGGAAAGAGTATTTTTGTGGTGATTTAACTCTGTATGCCATGTTTACTTTTTAAAATAAGATTTTGAAAACACGCTTCTTTTCATCCCAAATATTCAATGTTTTTATAAAATTATGTGCTGACCTTTTATTTGAATTGGTTTGTGTACTTACCACATACTTGGAGTTTGTCTCATGCACAACACTGGCGTCAGTCACCTCAAAAATTAGTTTTTCAGGAACGCATCGAGCTCTTGAGTTTCGCCAGTTCTCTTGCAGTTGTCTGGTGAGCATGTTTGAGGACTTTGGAGAAGGACCTATGGGGCTGGTCTCTACAAACCAAAGACAAAATGAACTGCAAGTGAGAAGTTTCAAGTGAAATAAAAATTAACCAAAAAGAAGAAGTGAAATCTATCTGCAAATAGATTTTTGTAAATAAGAACACATTAAACACTATATCAAGTATGATAAAGCTGAAAGTGAGCTTATCCCAAATTGTTTAATGTACTAAAATGAATTTGTAAAGATAGAGCTTAGTTCAGTTTGATTTTATTCAACTTCTGCACTATGGCAGTCATCTAAATTCATGCAACAGATTTGTAAACAGAAACATCTACATAATTAATGCTCTGAAGTATCATTCATATTTAGATGAATGATACGTCTTTAGAAAAATTCTTTAGAATAATACTACTTTAGAAAAAAAAGAAAAGCAACTCCATGTGCTGCTATATAAGGTGTCTGCTGTATTGGAACACTTAAAAGCAAGTAGGCAATGCATTCATATGTATATATCTGCAATAGACTTCAGCCAGCAAATCTTAAACAATACAATAAAATGATGTCATTAGCTCACATAACCAAGTCATAACAACCTATAAAACTGAGTTATTGGTAGGGCTGTTCATTTAAAGTGTTTAAATTAGTTAGTTTTGCAAATAAAAAAAAACTAAATTGAAGTGTTAACATTTTAAAATCACCAAAAGGAGGCTGGATGGGATGGGCAGGGCGAGGTGGTGTATGGTTCATGTATTCAACTGTTTTGGACCTTCTGTTCTGTGCTTGTGTTTACCAAATGGCTCTGATTTCAATCCTTTTTTACATGCAGATCAAATATACTACAAAACTAAGTTGTTACATGAACATATTATGTGGTGGATAATCTAAAATTTATTTTAAAATGGCAAAAATATTAAGCAATAATCCCAGTTTTTAGAATTGTTGTGCATCATATTACACAGAAGACTGAGGTAATAATGCTGAACATTCAACTTTAAAAATCACGGGTGTATGATAAGGCCCAAGGTTTTAAAACTGACACATTTTTTCTGTAATAACGTTCCTAAGGTATGTGTAAAATTTTTTTATTTACAGTTTTGTTTTGTTTTTAAGACAACAGTATATCCAGCAGAACAATTACATCTAAAGATGCCGTTTTAAATTTGTTTTAAATTAAAAAAAAATATTACAAATTTAAGAAATCTGTGTTTTTGAAACAAATGAAAACAGTAGAATGACTCATTTGACTTATTTAGCCCGACAGGTTTACAGAAAAATATTAATATTACAAAATATTATAAATCTTAAAAAAAAAAAATATATATATATATATATATATATTCTTTTCAAAGGGAAAAAAAAGTTTTAGTTTTTTTACCCAGATATTTAAAAAGAATATATGTTGGAGCAGTGAGCAAAACCATGATACTGTAAAACCGTGACATTTTTATCCAAGGTTATCATACCATTAGAATCCTACACCGGCCCATGCCTAATAATAATTAAAAACTTAATACGAAAATATGAAATAAAAAAATAATACCTTTCAAACTTTTGTTGAATGTTTTCAAAGCAAATCCTTTTAGATCAACTTATATGGTTAACAAAGCAAGTCTATCATATATCTACCAAAAGGCAGAAAATAGTACTTTACAAACTGTATTGTAAATAAATCATAAGAACATTTTCATATTAGTCAATAATATCATTTAAAAACTGAGTAAATAAATGGACTCAATGATGGGCTAAAAATCTGCGAAATCTGCTGATTTCTGTGCATGCAGATTCCTTGTGGGTCTAATCATGACTAATCAATACAGTTGCAGGTCTGTCAAAGACATGTATTATCAATTTTTAGTTTTTTTTTTTTTTTTCAAACAGATGTTTTATCATAGACTACACTGTAAAAAATGCTTGGTTCCACTCAATCAATTTGTGTTGGGAAATGAAGAAATTAGGTTATCTTATTAGTTTTAACAAATTTAAGTGAATTGAACATAAAACAATTAAATTTTCCCCTCCAAAAAAACTCAATAATTGTTATTTCAGCTTATTTCAAATAAGTAGCAAATTAAATTTTTGAGTGTACCTGTGCTGCTACAAGCATTATCGATGGACTCTCCAAAAAAGTCAGAGTCGCTGTCTGGCCCTGACACGTCCCCAGCGTCCTCTGAGTCCAAGACCCCATCAGCCTCAAAGCACAGTGTTCCTCCAAGCCTGGCCGACACACAGTCTATATCATCCTCAAGTTCAGAAGACTCTGGAAAATCGTCCGTGCCCTGACCGTCCGACTCAGAAGAAAGTTCTCCCTCTTTAAACAGAGTACGCCGAAGTCTGTCGAATAGTTTAGAGGCCATCCCAGCTTTTCTCCAACCCTGAAGAGCACAAAACACACATGATCCCACCGCCACCTTGAGGAGCATTCCTGAATATAATTATTAGTATCGTTCATATCATGACATTTACTTATGGCTTTTAAAGTCCTGTAAAACTACTGACTGAGGGCAGTAATGGAAATGCTGTAACTTCAAACCTCTGGTTGACTTTCATTGAGCTGTGAAACGAGAGTGCAACCAAAATATTTATTATTTATCGAGGGGTTTGGCGAAAAGAGCCTCACAATAGCATTGGATTTCTGTTATTTCCATGGAAGAGCAAGTAAAAACAGATGTCCTCGCTAGTGTTTATCGTTGCAAGCATTTTAACTGGGTTACTCAGGGTATTATTAAAGAAACAGTTCACACAAAACTGAAAACTCTGTCATCATTTACTCAAACTTTCAACAACTCTTAAAGAGTTTCTTTTTTTCTGTTGAGCACAAAAAGAAGTTATTTTGAAAAAAATGTTCCAAAGACTTTTATTATTATATATTTTTATTTGCTTTTGCAAAAGTTAAGAGTACAGAACATCAAAACTAAGCAACAAAAAAATTTAAGTAAATTATACACATTAGGGCTTGCACGATATTGGAAAAATCTGACACTGCGATAGATAGATTTGCTGCGATATACACACACAGACACACATACATATACACACACAGCGTGCGTTTAGCTTTAAACTGCTTTTTGCAGTTAATATCCACTGCTGTATGAATAATCATTGTTAATGTACAAAGTAAACCTATGTTAGGATATGTCAATGTACAAACAGTGAATTAACCATACAATATGTCAAAGATGCCATAAGGATGAAATATGCCTTGTGTAAAGCTCACGTATGTCTCAGATAAAAAGAAGAGATAATTATAGGAAAACAATAAGCTAATTATGCTTCAGCCCACTCCATTTCTACCATGATGAAATGTATTTTGTTCAAAAGAATTGCTTTTTGTATGATTTTATTTTTAGAAAACATCAGCAAGCAAATCAAGACACAAAATAGTGTAACTCCATTCTGTTATAAATGAGATTGTTTTTACTGTAACAAGTTCATTATAAAATGTAATATAATAAAAATATACTGTATTAGTTAAAATAAAGCACCGTTTTCTAGTTTTTTTAAATAAATTAGAAAATTACACATGCCAAATATATTTATATTTGGTACCACTTGCCTCATTCAAGTTTGGTTTTTGGCCTTTCATAAAAAATAGTTTAGGAATCCCTGATTTAGTGCAATATCTTTGTACACCTTGTGAGCCTTTGACATGTGGAATGCTGAGTGAAGACCCACAGAAACTCTGAATGAACATATTACGCAGGGTTTCACATTCACTGGACATTTTCAGTTTCAAGCGTGTCCTCGTAACTCCCACAAGCACATTACATTCATCACCGTTTCGTTATTCAGACATGAAGAAACTTGTGAAAACTCCAGAAAGGAGAGGACGGTCTGTGAATCTCTTTACGTTAGCTTGCTAACTAACGTGCTAATCAGCGCTGAATCAGCAGCAATTACAAATAACATCGTAATAAGAAGAAATCTGGCTGTAAATATTTACATTTATTTCTTAAAACGACCAAAACATTGTATGAGAAGTGATAAAAATAGTCAAGCACAAAGTGTAAGGCTTACTTAGAACTTTTCTTGCTAACTGTGGCTAATATAACATTTATAACGTAACTTTAAAACTGATAGACAAACATTAAAATGTACGAATATTTAGACTTACCAGAATTGCAGACCTCTAAACTACTTAAAATCAGCTCGTCATGTTGCAGGATACCTCATTTTCTTGTGCTAAAGACGAATAAGAGTGATGTAAACAGACGAGTACTTGTTAACAAGTGGGCGGACACGCGCTTCACAACGACAAACACATATGCGTATTACTAAAGTAGGCTACACATTTTACTAACTCTACATTTTATGATATATTTTTATATTCAACTTGTGCACTATAAATTTGTGCGTTGATCTCTGGATTGTTTAGTTTATCCTGACAGTCGCATATTTTAAATAGTTTTAGTAATAAACTGTTTAATGTGCACCGCTAAGATTATATAATTGTATCATAATCTAAAGCAATTTTTACGTTAAAAGCATCTTACATATTAATCTTTAGCAAGGGGATTATGTAACCTGCAAAAACAATAAATAATAAATACATAAATAAATAAATAATAAATAAATAAGTGAGTAAATAAATCCATAAATCCCTGCGTGTATAAAACAATAAATAAATATGCAAATAAATGTATATAAAATCTACAAATTCCTGCAAAAATAAATACATAATTAATAGTGTGGGCTGCACTCATACATATATATACACTGCAAAAAAAGTCTGTAATTTTACGATTTATTTTTGGAAAACTAACGGTAATTAAAATACAGAAATTTACCTAAAGTAAAGAGCATTAAATGACAGAAATTAAGTTTAATTTAAATAAATAAAATAATCAATACATAAATAAAAATAAATATGCAAATAAATGTATATAAAAATCCACAAATTCCTGCATGAATAAATATAGAAATAATGAATAGTGTGGGCTGGTAAATATTTAAATAAATTACATGAATGTTAGGGGAATAAGAAAATGCTAAACTAAAGGTTTATTTTACCCCGTTTTAATTGTTTATTCATTCATTCTTATTGGCATGTTGACCTGAGGAAAAGTAACTACGAAACTATGTTCAAGAAATTAATAAACGTTTGAAGAGAGGGAAATAAACTTTCACTTTCCCCCAACATTTGTGTAATTTTATATACATTTTACATACTTTAATTTTTTTCTTTGCATATTTATTTATTTAAGGTTTTATTGATTTTTTACTCATTTATTTATATATTTGAGTATTTATTTATTTGTTGTTTTTGCCAAGTGTTGTCCTCCACATTAGTTGATCGTTAGAAAATGTTGCAATAATTTTTTTGACTGGGTTCTGGTAATTGACAGCCTCTCCTAAGGACGTTGAGCTGAGGAAATTAAAATTAATAAATGTTAAAAAGGTGGAAAAAAATTACTTTCAATTTAGCATTTTCTTATTCCATCAACATTCTGTAATTTATTTAATAATTTTTCTGCCCGCACAATAATTATTTATTTATGTATGCAGGGATTTGTGGATTTTATATATACATAATTTATTTATTTGCATATTTATTTATTTATTTATTGTTTTATTTATGCATAGATTTATTTACTCATTCATTTATATTTTTGTGTATTTATTTATTTATTTATTGTTTTTGCAGGTTTCCTCGTCTAGGAATCATTACAATTAACAATTTAATTTAATTGCATTGCACTTTGAAATGTTTTAGGAAAATTAAGAAAGTGGGAGTTTTATTTTATTTCTTGCAATTAATCTCCAGTTTGACAGATGGCGCTGGACGCAGCTCATGTCATCGCTTCAAGCGCAGAGGAAGAAAATCGACAAAACGCGGGTTAAAACATCACAACAACAATCTTCACAGCGAGTTTGATTTATGTAAAGTAATGGCATCCAAGAAGCCCTTAAATATACGTAAAGTTGAGAAAACGGCGTCAAGTGACTCAAAAAAGTAAGCGTCCATACATTAATTTATGTCATCAGTCCGTTATGTAACGTTATCCTGTTTAATGTATATAAAGTGTCTTGTTTACTTATTTGTGTTATCTTATATTGTGTATTATTATCAATTGTGAAACACATTTTTGGTCTTGCAAAATTAAATACTTTAAAATGAATCAAAATATATCAAAACAAAAAAAATGCAAATAATTTATGTTGATATAGTCATGGCAAAATTGTACAGCTTTTATTACTATAAGTTAGTATTTCTTATTAACTGTAATAACTAAAGAAATAACAAACCGTTTTTTGTTGTTTTCCCTAATCGAAATTGTGATTTTAGTGTTAATAAAACAAACATGCATGGTCAACCATTTATGTTAATCATGGTTAACACATTGTACACTAACCATAGTTTAACCATGGCATTTGTTGTAAAACAAATGTGGTAATACAAATGATAATTAATGTGCTTTCAAACATGGTTAGTACACTTATACTATAATAAACCATGGACAAATGACCTCACATCAGTGTTAATTTAATTTAATTGATAATTCTCGCATATCAGTTATGATTTATGCAGATTTTCAGACAGCCTCTATTTTTCAGCTTATCCACTGAAAATGAAGCCAGCAACGGAAATAACAGTGGTGCAAGGAGGAAAACCAAAAGTAAGAGCTTGACCTTTAACATTTATTAACTCTTCAGTGTTATACTGACAGCCATATCAGATTTATTTTATTTGTTTTTCGCTTCAGCTACAGTTGTAAAATCCAGATACATGCAAACTGAAACAAAGGCTCCTGTCAAGGTAAATAACCATAGAATAACTTGAAAAAGCTGTGCATTCATTATTTCTCCTCAGTAATGATGTCTTTTGATATCTTTATTGCTGGATTTCTTTTTAGGGGTTTTATAATAATGCTTAAAATAATATCATATGTGCTGCAGAGTGTTTTACAGCAGCAGTCAACACTGAAGCCACCCAAACCTTCTTCTCCCAGAGTAAACAACACACGAAAGACAAAAGATAGCGTACTATCCAGACGTACAATGGGCATAGATTCTACCTGTGAGTGTTTGGTGTACTTTTTAGATTTTGGACATTATATATTGCATTTCTGCATCTATAGGATGTTTAACAATACGATTTTTCTATCTTGTTTTCACTCAGTGGTTTCCAGTCTCCTGGAATCCTCCAATTTGGGAGGAAGTGTCTTTCAGTCCACTGTTTTGGATGGCCACTGCATACGTCCAGATTTTGATGTCTCTGTCATTAAAGGTGTGGTACTTGTCTAGTCTGTATTGTGATATAAAATTAATATTTAACATATGCTCACTGTTATGGAACAAAATCAATGCCAAAAGTATTGAATTAAAAAGATTGTTGAAAAACACCAACTGAAAAAATAATAAGTGCTTGCATTTTAATGACTTTAATTCCAGGGTTTGTATTTTTGGGTCCTGCAATTTAACATATCTGTTTATTTAAGTTGTGAATATTTCAACGAAAAATATTTCAAACACGTTTTCATACTTATAAATTCAATAATTCATATTCAGTATACAGATTTCACTTACAAAATATTCAATCCCCTTGAAAAATACGATGTATAATATTCAAAAGGCAATTTTCAGTTAACTTTATTTCAGTTTAAATATTTGCTTCCATAAATTCAGTGGTTCAAATTCGACTGTTAAAATTCAACATTACATTTGGGACTGCAGGAAAAGCAATAGATTGTTTAATAGCAGGTGGAGATGGAATAATTTAAGATTTTTAACCCAGTAAATAGGCAAGAAATAAGCTAATAAAGGCACAAAAGTAGCATTTAATATTAATATCAATGTCTTGGCCATTATAAGTAATAAAAGGCGTATGAGTAAAATGAGTAAATTATGTTTTGGTCATCTATATTTGCCCTTATGTAATGGAAGCCAGCTGGTGATTGCATAAACCTCACTCCTCTGATCCAGCGATAGACGTTGTTCTGCAATCTTTAGCCTCCTCGCCGGCTCGTGCCTTGCTCAGACCGGTGGGGCTACATTCACATAAACCGTCTTTTGACAAATATGATGTTTCACATTCTCTATCTTTAATAACTTTTTCTTCCATAGACGTAAAGTATTATATTGACAGCTAAAGAATATAAACGTAAGAGAAACAGCAGAGGAAATATTATAATAATACAAAATAGGTAAACATAATTGCCAGGGCTAAGAACAATTAAGAACAAAGATATGTAAAACCAGAGAGATTTTATGAGAATTTCACACAAAACAGTTTATTTGGACATGGCTATGATTTAAGGTTGGGCATCGATAAGATGATGGGACGTAATTTAAAATAATTCAACAAAACGTGCTGATGCATTAAAGGTGCAACTGTCAGTTATTCATACAGAACCATCTAATAAATGGCATAACAAACTATAAGAGTTTATTAGACTATGAAGTGTTTGCGCTGTTTAAATGCAGCTATGTCAGGATTGGCATAGGCTATATATTTTCATTATTGTCTCAGCCAATTATAAGTAACAAAATGAGTGGCCTGTGGTTTGATTATAGGCTATCATAACTGACTTTAATTTGTTTTCCGTATAAAATAAGAAAACCCTTATTTGAAAAGTTTTTACAGTACTCTTAATTACTTTTCAACTACCGTTTGTATTTTATAATTACAAATGTTGATCTTTTTTGCAGTTATTAAACATCTAAACTTAAATTAAACTGGTTTAAATTTAATATTGTTGTCGCTTCAGCTAATTTCATAAGATTAATGTTTAGAATGCGTGGTTTGACATGCGTGGTTCCTGCAAAGCAGCTTAGTGTTCATGGGGTTATTACTGAGCTATAATCGCCATCTACTGGCAGAGAATGAATTTGCTAATTTTTTCTATCAACTCAATTCTACAAGTGTGATTTATGATTTTTACAAAGTAAAGCCATTATGTTTTTATTTTATATATTTGAGATGATCATATTTAAATAAACAATTGCTAATGGTAGCTAATATTGTCTTTTTTCTTGTTTAAAAAAAATGAGTATAAAATCTGCATTTTTTCTTTCTATGACAAAGTCAATGGTTTAGGATTTTGGATGCATTATTGCTAAATGAGTGTTGGATACTCAAAATATAAGCTTACAATAGTTAAATCAATTACTAGACTATATTATCAGAAATGACAGATGTAAAAAGCCATTAATGTTCATCATTCTTTTTACAATTATACAAGCAACATTTTGCAACGACAGCTACACTTTCAGAAACAGTAAACAGCGAGGTGTTATTCACATACAGTAGTCTCAAGCATGAAATATGTCATGATTTATATAATAATGGCAACACTCTTGTATTCTTATGCTTGGCCATTATGGCATAGAGTAATGTCACGGCTTTCACTTTTCACATTCATAATTATGCACAAGCCCACATATCATCTGAAACTTCGGAAGAATTCCTATCATATAATGGCAGCCATCCAGCATCTCTTAACCAGTTTGACGTGCAGTGCTGACTCTGACCGGCCACCAGAGCTTGCGGCCACTCCATTCGCCTTTGTCACGTGCAAGCCGCACAGTACTAGTATAAAAACACCAATCATTTCATTCATTCATTCATTCATTCATTCATTCATTCATCAATTCTCAATATAATACTTTACCTCTCTGGAAGAAAGAGTTATTAAAGAAAGAGAATGTGTAACATCATGTTTGTCAAAAGACAGTTTATGTGAATGTAACCCCACCAGTCCGAGCAGGGCACGAGCCGGCGAGGAGGCTAAAGAATGCATAACTATCGCTGGATCAGAGGAGTGAGGTTTATACGATCACCAGCTAGCTTCCGTTACATAAGGGCAAATATAGACGACCAAAACATCATTTACTTATTTTTCTCACTCTTCTTTTATTACTTTTAATGGCCAAGACATTGATATTAATATTCAATGCAACTTTTGTCCCTTTATCAGTTTTTTTCTTGCCTATTTACTGGGTTAAAAATCTCAAATTATTTAATCTCCACCTGCTGGTAATAGAGCAGCTGGCGATCTTCAATCTGCAATCTATTGCTTTTTCTGCAGTTCCTGGATGTAATGTTGAATTTTAACAGTCGAATTTGAACCACTGAATTTATGGAAGCGAATATTTGAACTTAATTAAAATTAACTGAAAATTGCCTTTTGAATATTATACATCGTATTTTTAAAGAGTATTGAATATTTCTTAAGTGAAATCTGTAAATTGAATATGAATTATTGAATTCATAAGTATGAAAATGTGTTTGAAATATTTTTCGTTGAAATATTCACAGCTTAAATAAACAGATATGTTAAATTGCAGGACCTAAAAATACAAACCCTGGAATTCAAGTCATTAAAATGCAAGCACTTGTTAATTCGGTGTATTATTTTTTTCAGTTTGTGTTATTCAACAATATTTTTAATTCAATACTTTTGGCATTGATTTTGTTCACACTGAATCACACTGAACTGAGCTAAACTGAACTGAACTTAAACACTAAAACCTGAACTACACTGTCTGTGTTTTGCAGATAAAGTTCCACCACCGAGCACAGCGGACCCCAAGAATGAAGATCGGGACATTGGGATGGAGACATTTTTATTGGCCTTTATCACTGCTAATGTATGATTATTATTTATTTTTAAAACTCTTTATTTTCATTTTCATTGAAAAAATCTTCATACATACAGTACCGCCTAAATCAGTGGTGTCTAAACTCGGTCCTGGAGGGCCGGTGTCCTTCATATTTTAGTTCCAACCCCAATTCAGCACACCTGAACCAGCTAATCAAGCTCTTTCTAGGTATACTAGACTTCCAGGTAGGTGTGTTGGAGGAAGTTTGAGCTAAACTATGCAGGACACCGGCCCTAAAGGAGCGAGTTTAGACACCACTGGCCTAAATCCTTACAAGAAAGAAATGGACCATATATCAGAATTCTCTTGGAAGTACTCATAGTGAACTCTATCTCACACCCCACCAATCTAATATTGATCAAAGGATGAGGAATAACATTTACAATCATAATTTGGAACGGCCTGGGACAAAAATAAAAAATTTAAGCAAGGTGTACATGGACAATGAAACCATAAGAGACATAAAATAATTATAAGATATTTATAAAATAATGAAATTATAGCATAGCTATTGAAAATGAGAAGACTTTTATTGTTAAAATTCATCGATCAGATGTCACATTTTTATCACGCTAAATTTACATATAAAATTTACCTATAAATATTTAATGTTGTTTAGGTATTAATTAAGGTTGATTATTATATATTGGTATTTATTTTGTTCTGATATTTAAGGTTTTATAACATGGGATATTTTACATTGACTTACTATAATTTTCTCCAAAATAAGTGCACTTGTGAACACAAAATGTTCTTATTTGGAACTTTTCTGAAACAATTAATAGTTAATATGTTTGAAGTGCTGCCTTAATTTTTTTATTGAGCTGCTTTTTTATAATTATGTAGATTAATGTACTCACAAATATATATCCTGTCATAACAAACATTTTATATGTGATATTGGACCAGAAAGGTAAGCCACAGTGCGATCTGGAAAATTCTAATCAATAATAAATGATAAACCTTATAAAGATGTTGGTCAGTTGTATGCTTTTGTTGATCTCATCTGGTCAAATTAATTCAACTTAGTTATTAATGTTCATTTTTAAACCACATTACCTATAACGTTGTGCAGAAATGTCCACCAATAAAAGAGTCACAGCAAGCAAAAATCAGCTTAAAATTATGTTATCAAATTCTCACCTCAAGTTATGTTATCAGGTTTCCTTACATTCTAACAATACTCTAAAATTTTCTGAAATAATTGTTTCATCTTCTTTAATTAGATGGTGTCAATTGCATTGCCCCATAGAATTGTAATTCTTTCTTCTCAATTAACTCTTGTGTACTGTTCAAATTGACTATACTTTTATTATGTTTGTGGGTGTTTTTGTCCCATTGACTTTTATTATAACATTTTTTAATTGCAAAGCCTTGACACCATGTAATTAAGCATTCTTGATTATTGATGTTTTTCCCTGTTGAGAAGAGGTAAAACTTTGCATTTTTACTGTTGATCATAAGTTAGCAACATTAACCTTGTGCAAAACAGATTCTGACTTTTATATGCAGTTCCATGGATTAAAACGGCAAATTATAGAATGCATGCATAATTACTCTTACTATGTTTACTATGGCCTGATAGCTGAGCTGCTTAATTTTATTTACTCATACATATCAAGGTAGGTGCGCAAAGATCCCTCTCATACACTCACACACAACATAAAAAACATATAATTTTTATTCGGAAACAAAGCTTTTTTTTGCACTGCAACTAATCATCAACGAAAAAAGTTTTTAACCTTTTTCACAACCAGAAAACCACCAATCTAGAATGAATGATTATATGGTGTCATGGCTGTGCAATCAAAAAATGTCATTATAATGGATTTCAATGGGGCAAAAACAGCCACCAACATAACGAAAGAGTAGTAAATTTACCCAGAGTGTATTGTTGAATTATTGAAAAAATAATTTTCCCAAAATATGTGTCAAAATCAGGTTTGTCACCAAAAATCATTTAATTTGCTGAAACAGAAAGTTGTGACCAAATTAAGACTCAAAATCATCCCAGAGTGGATGAAAACATCCTTAACAGCAGACAAGGATTGAGATGTTAAGTTTGTTCGTTTCAGTGTGTTTCCGTCCTAGTACTATATTTTGTGCTGAAAATTCATATTTAAAGCTGTCAGTTGTTCATGTTTTTTGTTTCATTGTCTAGATGGAGCATAGTAACCGGAAACTGAGAGAGGAGGCAGAGAAGAATATTCTGACCGTGATGCAGAAAGAGCAGCAGCAACACACAGAAGTAAACCCCAAGAAGCGTCAGTATCTGCTGCTGCAAAAGCAGAAAGAGCTCAACAGTTTACTGGACTTACAGGTCATTTTCAAATATTTAACATGTTCTTAAAGGAATAGTTCACCCAAGAATATAAATGTATCCTGGCTCTTCAATAATTTTGTCGGTGGTACAGAATGTCCGCAGGGTCTTAAAAAGTGTTAAAAATTGATGAATCAATTGAGAGAACTTTAAGGCACTTAAAAAGTTTCAAAAAGTCTCAAATGCTTTTTTACAAGGTATTACATTTTATATCAGTATGCTAAAGTTGACTGAATTTAATCTGCGACTATTAAGATGTTGTGTAGTTTATGAAATCAAAAAATCCTGCTGGATTTGACATCACACTGCTTTGTTTACTGTAAACAAGGCAACACTTTTATTCCTGCTGTTGTAGGCACGACCTCCTGTATTAGCATTTTTATTCATTTAATTGTTCATTTATTTATTTTCTACCGCTTTTCCGGGGCCGGGTCGCGGGGGCAGCAGTCTTAGTAGAGAACCCCAGACCTCCATCTCCCCAGACTCTTCCTCCAGCTCCTCTAGGGGGATCCTGAGACATAGGCCCCTCAGCATGTCCTGGGACTTCCCTGAGGCCTTTTCCTGGTGGGACATGCCTGGAACACTTCCCTAGGTAGGCGTCCAGAAGGCATCTGAAACAGATGCCCGAGCCACCTCAGCTGACTTCTCTCGATGTGGAGCAGCAGCACCTCACTCCTCCCGGGTGTCAGAGCTCCTTACCCTATCCATTACTGTTCGCCCTACCACCCTGCGAAGGAAACTCATTTCGGCTGCTTGTATCCGAGATCTTGTCCTTGCGGTCATGACTATAGGTGACAGTAGGAATGTAGATTGACTGGTAAATCGAAAGCTTTAGGCTCAGCTCCTTCTTTACCACAACGGACCGGTTCATCAACCTCATTACTGCTACCACTGCACAAGTCCGCCTGTCAATCTCACGTTTTATTCTTCCCTTCCTCGTGAACAAAACCCCAGGAAACTTGAACTTCTCCACTTGGGGTAAGGACTTTCCTTCAACCTGGAGATAGCAAACCACCTTTTTCCGGTGGAGCACCATGGCCTCGGACTTAGAGGTGCTGATTCTCATCCCAGCCGCGTCACACTTGGTATATGAATTATGACTTAATTTAGGATTAGTTTCTTACAATCAGTATTTAATAAATGTATTAAGTTAAATTGTCGCCAATGTTACCACTGAGTCCTAAAGTGGCAATGACATCTTAATTTATGGAAAGTATCACTTTCCGATTCCAGTATATACCCTGTGGTAAGTGACACTGCCAAAAGCACATACATTGTAAAAGTAATCCATGCAATGCCAGGGGCTTAAAGCATGTCTTATGAACTGGATCAATGTGTTTTTGTAAAAAAAAAAAAGAACAAAAAAGGATTTGTATTATCATTTTTTAAATATATATATAAACCCCAATTAATAAATGCCCAATACACATTCTCTACAACTTCTTGCTTGACCTGTGTTACCTCACGCGTTCATAGAGTAATCTCCAGTGAGAGTAGACTAACAAGAATAACTGAGTGCAGGTAACTAATCGTTACCAAAAAATGTGTTTATGGGTATTTTTTCGTACAAAATTGCATAAAGGTGCCAACTGATCTGTTTGTTCATCCTCAGAAACAAAAACTGGTGCGTATGCTACCTTTTAGTTTTGACCATTTTCAAGAATTTTGAGCAAAACCATGATAATATTGGCATCTGCGATCATTTTGGTCACTACAATCGTGATATGAAATTTTCATACCATTATCTCTAAAGTACTTCGGGGTCTTAAAAAGCTTTTAAAGTTAAATAATGATAATGATTAATCAATTTAGAGAAATTTAAGGCCCTTAAAAAATATTAGAAAGACTTTAATGCTTTTTTTACAAGGTATTACATTTTATATCAGTATGCTAAAGTTTGTCTGAATTAATAATTTTGGTCACTACAATTGTGATATGAAATTTTCATACCATTAACTCTAAAGTCCTTCATTATGCATCATATATCGAGTCAGAGGTTAGCCAAGACGTTTCAAGAACATCCACTAACCCCCTTGTGGCGAATAGGTCAGTTTTATGACAGATTTATGTACTTTTAAAGGTTCAAAAAAGGTCCTCTACACAACACCATCATACAGCATTGAAGAACCAGAATAAAATGTAAAACTACTACAGATAAAAATCATATACACTAAGAATGTTTGGTCACACTTTATTATGTTGGTCTGTTTGTTACATTGCATTTACATGTCAACTAATTTCCATTAGATTATAAGTAGATTGTTAGGTTGGGGTTGGGTTTAGTTTTAGTTGACATGTACTTGCAAAGTTTCTTATAGTCAGTTAAATGTCTGTTGAAGGAGCAGTATCAACAAATAATAAACAGACCTCCTACTAATACTCAAATGGAACGTCAAAATAAAGTGTTACCGAATGTTTTGAGGTTGAGTTAATTATTGGGTAATAGTAATTTTGGAGTGTATTATTTCTTTGATCTCTTCATGTTAACCCATCTCACCTTGACTGACGACACTATTTATGCAGATTGAGGCTTTAACTCCTGTTGCTGCTGAGGCAAACACATTTGCAGAGGAGTACAAGTCATTCGCCACAGCCATTGATGCCACCAGACACAAGCTTCCTGTGAAAGACGTGCACATTGGAGAGGACGCAGGGCAGTTTTTAGGTGAGGTTTTATTTTAAAAGAATCCTACAGTAATGTAGATATCACTTCATGGTGTAAATCAGTGCAGTTCTGATGTTACCATTTTTTGTTATGGTTATATTAAATATTTGACATGTTTTAATATCAGAAGTTTATAAGGTACAGTATGTAAGTTCATGACTCTTCTAAAGCATAAAAATTCCATAATATGTTTGCAGATATTTAAGAAACATACAAAGTTAACATTCTTGTTTATCTGAAAAACTATGCTGAAGTCAAATATTCTGCTTTGAAAATGTATGTTACGTGCCAGACTATCTGTTTTTATTTTGGTTCTTTTAACCCGGCTACTGCCACTTTAGCCAATTATATTTCAGCACCCCGGGTTACCTTCATGGAAAACAGTGTATTTCATTAATTTAGTCAGGTAGGCTCTTAAAGTTTGCATCTGTGACCAAAATGCTACCTCCGGTGGACAGTAGCAGACTCTAAAATGAGACGCAGATTCAGAGTTTCACATGAGGTTATTAATTAGAAAATAATATAAATATTACAAAGGTAAACATTAGGCGAGCAGGTTACATTGTAATCACAGGTCCTAACAACATGCTTTGTGAAGAGATTTGCAGTGATAAACAATTGGGCTGTTTGCACCAGACGAAACATGACAGAAATTTAAATAGACATTGAGAAGCACAGAATAGTGCACTTACTGCACTCCAACGAAATGGTAACATTATTATATGTACCAGGGGTGATAGCGTTCCGGCACCACGCCGGATTTCCGGCGTACTGTGGCTGCGGGTAGGGTTGTGACGGTGAGGAAATTTCCCCACCGGTTAATCGACATGTGACAACACCGGTAATACCGGTATCACCGTGGGAGTGGGCATTTTTTCATTTCCTCTTTTTTCTGATTTTAAATAGCTTATAAATGCGTGCGTATAATACTTTCACTTTCAGTTTTGCGGGAGTTGCCAATCCGGTGTCAATTGTTTGAATGGACGGAAAGGAAACTACAAAAAAAATCCCTGTTATTAAACAAAACATAACTTTTATTTAGGCCTACATAACGAATAAAACACAACACTGCTACAGGCTGAAAAAACTGTGTAAGTTTGAACCATACAAATAACAACCATAAACGCCTATGTTATATATTAACAGCTTAGTCCTTATGAACAATCCGTTTATAAAATACATTATTAACGAATTTAGGCTATTGAAGAATAAACCGAATATGAAATATGATCCTTGCATAATAATCACAACTAAACAAGCGAGCACTCATTTTATAATTAAACTATATGAAAAAAAATTAAGAATTGAAACATTATGTAAAAAATCAAAGGGCAGGCTAAATAAAAGCGCCTCGTCAGAGCTAAACACCGCATGTGTCAGTTTACAGCTTCTGGAAAGATCAGACAACCTATACAGATCACACAATCTCAATAAACAACATGTAAATGTATAAATATTTCGATAAGTATTGTTATGGAATATTTATAACTAAATGATCTTGCTTTTTGGTTTTATCGATACAGCTTTGATCTCTCTTACAAGCGGCAGTTACAGGCGCAGCATAAGGGCGTCTCACACTGTCAGTGGCGGAATACACACAGCACTGCCAAGACGTTTTATTTTTATTTTATTTGTTGCAGATTTGCACGTTGTTCCTTTAAAAAAAAACTTTTATTTTTTAATTCTCTCAAGTTTAATGTTGTCTATCGAGTAACTATCGAGTCCCTCGGATTGGAGTTCAGTGCGAATTAAGACTATTGACCAACCGCCCTGTAAGTTTAAACACTACAGGTCCACAGCTCTGGTGTGGTATGAATTACACGTTTTAAATGACAGCGAGACATGCTACGTTTAGTTTTTATTGTAAAATATACATTATAACCCAGTACACGGTAAAATAATGTTTAGAATGGCTTGTCTATTGACGGCGTATAGCCGTTAATTAAATATGCTGAGCATATTTTCATTAAAATTAAAACACATTAATACAAATTAGCCACCCTTTGATTTTTTTTCGTTTACGTATATTTTTATCAAACGAAAAATGCAATAAATTGTTAATTTTTGTTTTCATTTTATTCGAAATAATAGGCCTATCATTTATAGGCTACACAACTTATAATGTACACACTGAGTGATTGATATTTGTTAACTTGGTTTGCTCTGAGTCAAAGTTCAGTTTGAAATAGTTTATTTTATTTTTAAGATCTAAGGTGAACTATCTGCTGCTGCTTTCAGTATTTGACAATAAATGTCATGTAAAATGGCATTCAAACTCACATTATTAGCATTTAACACTGAATAAAGCACATAAGGTGTACCAGAGGCGATCCTTGTCAGTTTTCTGTTTTTCAGCTGCAAGAAATAGAAGCAGTTTCTAATATATCAATTCCCTGTGTTGGTTAGGACAAAGGCTTATTTTAGTATGGAAAGTATTCCTTCTACTGCATGCCATTGCTTTCTGTCAATCTGTCTTTTTTTTTTGTCAATCTGCACTTGCGTGGACTCGTAAAAAAAAGATAGGGATGCACGATATATCAGCGGCCGTGTCGTTATCGGCCAATAAATGCAGTTTTTAAGATCATCGTTATCGATCTGATGTCTAAATTAGGCCGATATCTGTAAGCCGATAAATTATGTAATTTTACAGACCTGCCTGCCGCGCTCGCGTGGGCGGATCTTGTTCAGACTTGCCCAGTGCACTGTAATGGCGCTCTCCTCACACTTTTTATTCCTTTAAAGTCCGTCCTTTCTTCATGTGGTATTGCTGTGTGTTTGTAACGAGGAGACTGACACGGAGGGATCCATTATGCAGTATTTATTAATCACAACTTCCCTCAAACACACAATATGCACCGGAGTGCACACACACATCCACAGTAGTAGTATGGTTATCAAGACTGATGATGAACAGACCCAGAGTGAGTTACCAGGCATGAGTGGAAGGGAGTGAGCGAGAACCAGGATCCGTTATTCAGGCTTGGGTCAATGGCAGGCAGCAATGATCAGAGTCCGTATAACAGGCGTGGTTCGTGGACAGGCAGAGAAAGAGTCAGAGTCCATATAACAAGCGTGGGTCGTGGGCAGGCAGAAGGCGAAGCAAAGTAAGAGACAGGCTGGAGTCGTGCACAGGAGATCAGGCTGGAGATAACGCTCAGAAATGCTGGCCGGGGCTAAACAAGACTTCGCACTGAACGAGTGTTTGAGTGCGGCTTATAAGAGGTACGTGGGTCATTAGCCAGATTCCAATCAGGTTTATGCGCAATCAGTGTAGATGGATGACGTAATGCTAAAAGTTCGGAGATGGTGGCCTCTGCTGGCCAGCGAGGGGAGTTACTGGGACAGAGTCGGTGACAGCGTTAATAACTCCGTAAGTAACCATGTTCCTTATCATTGTAGATATGTTTGATTGAGTGTCATTGTGTATTTTGCTTTAAATTTTCACCTTAAGGAAAAATATTACATGTGTAAACCTTTCCTGCTTTGTCTCATTGTTGTGTTAGAAATAGCAGGGGAGATTCACTTATTACTCCAGGGCAAAATAATATTAGTTTCGGGGTGAACTCCTGTTTCTTTTCGTTGCAGCTGATGAATGAAAGAGGACACATGTAAATTGGTCCAAAATATTTACTACTTTCCGTGTGGTACAACAAATCACTTATTAAAGAGGGAACATCACAGAAAATAGTCTCATTGTGAAAAAAACGCTACTCTTCTCTCTCTCCCTCTCCGCTTCACACACACCCCAAACTGCAGCCCAGTCCCTTAAAGGACACGCACATTTTATAACTAGTGTAAACATAACGGTTGTTTGTAATCTGATCATTTTTTATTATCAACACGTTGCTTGCCATGTGTTGTTGATGTAAGATTGTATTATATTTGATCGGAATATTCATATTGGTTATAACGAACGCGCGTGAGAGCACACCACGCACGCACGCACGCACGCACGCACGCGCGCGCACACACACACACACACACACACACGCACACACACACACACACATTGGAGCACGGGGGAGAGGTGAGAGGTAAATCCAGTTAAAGGGGCTCCCAACTAGCCACTTATTCTGTCTTTATATTCTGCTCTGTGTTTGTCATAAAGTCAGCTCAATGAAGGTTTTGTATCAAAATCTGACTCTGATGGCAACTCTGCCTCTACAGTTAAGTGAAACTCACAGCGGTTTATCATAAACTTTTGACAGCAAGAACGAGCGCAGAAGCGGCTGTATTTAGCTGTTCACTGGTACGGTGCCTCTACACTGTCAAAACACCTCTAAAAAAGACTTTTTCAGACATGACATATTTGTACGTGTACATCACTGTTATTCAAGACGATTTGAGCTGGTTTCAGTCCTTAGCTCTTTCATTTTCATTTTATTTAAATTGATTTAACTTGCTTTTTAATTAAATCCCATTTTGTTATTTAACCTATTATTTTTATGTAACGGTCAAGTTGCATGTTAATTTACTATGAAGAAAAAGAAAAAAAAAATTTGCATGCTGATTTATGTGTAATTGTTAATATAGGTCTATAATCACCTTGCAATTTTTAAGTTATAACTTTTTTGCTTTGAGTATAGACTATTTGATTCATAAGAGCAGTTCAATCTTTTATGAAGTAGGGCTGTAACGATACACGATATAAAATCGAAATCGCGACACTCAGATCTACGATCCGGTGTCGCGGTGTGATAAGGGAGAATCGCGACACACCCCGTGACTACCTCTTCAATAACGTCACGCGTGCCTGCAAAAGTTGAGCTAATTAACACTTTTTTTCGTTCGACATTACAAGCACTGCTCCGTTTAAGCCCTCGCAATATTTAGCCGGGAGAGCTCGCACTGAGCTCTTAGTAAGGGACCGTCTGAATGTCAGGAATATCAAAAACAAAACCAACTTAACCCCGCTTGACAACGGACAACGCCAGAAACATTGCCAATGCTGTCAAAGCGGCCGGATTTTCAGCGCATATACGATGATTTGCTCACACTGTTAATGTGGCTGCGCAGAGAGGGATGGGCGTTCACCAGATGTCAGGTAACAGCTTAAACTTTTCTGTAACTGTGCTGTGCTCTTTGTGTTTGAACCTTTGAGAGTGCTGACTGACAGGTGCGCGATACGTGAGGTCAGAAAACACGACGAGGCTTTCAGTTAAGATGAACACAGTTTCTATAGTTATACTTTATTTAGAGATAAAGGTATATGGCTCTGCATACAATCACTCTATCTTGCTGGAGTTTATAGCCGTTTCGCTTTACTTCAGGACTCATTAATGCCGCTTTGAAGGTCTAATCGCTGTTTTAAGTTATCCAGAGCTGTATGAATATACAAATCTTGAATATCACAATAGTATTAAATATTACAATTGTAACGACACAGACAGCAACACTTATGCACAATCGATACCCAGCTGATTCAGTCGTTTCATAAGAGGACCGCGCCTCTTTTTTTTTTCCTTGTCAACATAAAGGCAGTGAGGTGCAAGGCATACTTAATTTGCGGGACAATAACGTGTAACCCGTGCCTACAGACGCATTTGCCAAAGAAGCATAATGGAAGAAGAATATTGCTGTTTGATATAGACCTGTTGATGCTAAACCAGCGCTTATGTTGACCTGGATAAACGCAACAAATAGGCTTTACTTTTTATTTTACAGCTTATATAAAGCATGTACGCAGATTAATGCAATATTATATTTAAACAACAAAACTGTTTACAAAAAGTCTACATATGCGCGCGTTGTTGCTGTCTTTTCATTATGCAGTGCGCGCACTTGAACCGCGAGTGAGAGAGAGGAAATCATAGGCTATATCAGGACATAATCTTTAAAATAATGATTTCTATTAAAAATTTAAAAAGGTTTTGTGATTATAATAATAACAGCGGGGCATTAAATAAAGGCATATTTTCCGTGGAGCGGGCAATTTGAGGAAGTCTGCGATTTTTATTTGACGGAAGAAAAAAACATTATTGGAAAAAAAAGCCTATGCCGGTTATTAAAAAGAATCAGTCAGTATTTTCGTTTTGTAATTTAAATTAATTAATTAAGTGAAAATTATTTAGGGCAGTCCTATTTATTTTATTCATTTTATTTAGATTACTCTGCTCTTCTGTGCTAAACACTGCAGGTGTGTGAAAATGCTCTGTTGTTCTGTTCCGCTATTAATATGCTAACATATAAAAATAAATCAGTATTTTAAAATGCAATATTTAATGTGTCAGACACAAAATAGACACGTCAATTTGTTTAATATAAAATTAATAGTAATCTGACCAGTTAACTGTTAATAACCGATTAATGAGCGGCGGTTGTCAGTTAGTAAAATTAACGAATTAGCTATTTAATTTACTTTTTCTATGTAAGAGAACTTGATTGAAAAAGAATTTTCAACATGCTTGAACCATCTACACAATGGAGTTTAGTTCTGTTTGGTTTTTCAACAGTATTTTGTTACAAAGAAAACAGAAGTGATATAGCTTTGGCTATTTATTTATTTTATATATGGCTATTTTTATTGTTAATAATTTGCATAGTTAATATTGTTCTTTGATGTTTAGTTTATATAGATTTTTCAAATGTTATTTAATAAAAAATTGTTTTAAAAATATTTTTTTCCCACCCCACACGAAAAAAAAAAAAAATCGTGATACGAACCGAATCGTGGGTTAAAAATTGTGATACGAACCGAATCGTGAGTTTGGTGTATTGTTACAGCCCTATTATGAAGTTTGCTGTTTAAGAATATAACATTTTGAAATATTTATAATTATCGACCTATACAAATCAGCTATCGGTCTCCAAGTCTGAAGAATTATCAGTTATTGGTATCGGGCAAAAAATCCTTATCGGTGCATCCCTTAAAAAAAAACTTGTTTGGACTCGTCATGCTGCGTTCACACCAGACGCGGAACGCGTGTCAAGCGAGTGATTTACATGTTTAGTCAATGCAAACGCGCGAATAGACATCCTGCGGCGCAATACGCGTGAATGATGCAAATTGCGCAGTTCGAATAGTGCGATACACGCGAATGGCGCGGCACGAATTGAGCGTTTTGCGCGTTCGATGCGCTTAACGCGCGTTTCACGCGAATCGCTCAAGTTCGAAAATCTGAACTTCAGCGGACATTCGCGCCACGTTAACCAATCAGGAGCTTGCTCTTGTGGGGCCGTGATTGTGACGTATCGCCTGTTGTCGGTGTCGGCTGGAGGATTTTCCCCCGGAACACCTACAACAGGCGATACATTACAGTTCATCAAACTGGGCTTGGCTCAGTCAGAAGCACCGCTGAAAGCCTCCATCATCCAGGTTCAGTTTTTGGAGTTTATGAACTCGCAGAGCTAGATGCACCTCTGAAAGGATGTAGTGGAGTCAGACACGACCCGTATTGATGCTGTTTTTCAGCCTTCATAAAACACATAAGCAATGTTATTTTCTTCATTAAATCCAAGTTAGCCATTTAGCAATGAATCTAGAGTCACCAGGCAGACAGAAGCCCTGTCCATCACACGAATCCGCGTCTGTTCTGAAGTGAATTTGACGCGCGAATGAAGCGAGTTAACTCAAATGTTCATGCGGCAATTTATGCGCAAATAGCGTGATTTATCCGCACGTTCCGCATCTGGTGTGAACACAGCATCTGAGAAGGAGCCAAGTGAAAATGTGTTTTGATCTTGGAATGCAATGCCTAGTTCAACCACTGGGTGTCAGACTTACATACGGCACCTTTAAATGTTTAAGGTCACTATTAATAGCCTCCTTTATAACTTTTTTTTTTGATTATCTGCATAACAAACCACTGTTGTCCAATGACTCACCAAAATAACCTAACTTGCCTAGTTCACCTAATCAGCCTAGTTCAGCCTTTTAAATGGCACTTTAAGATGAATACTAGTATCTTGCTAAATAATTAGTAAAATATTATGCACCGTCACCATGGCAAAGACAAAATTAGAAATTAGTTAATTCTCTCCATTAAAGCGTACTTGTAAAATATTGGAAAAAGAATTAAAATTTTCACAGAAGGGATATTAATTTTGTCTTTAACTGTATTTTGGTCATAGACTGCTTTTAGTCTGTAAAAGAAAAGTATAATAAAGCTAAATTTTTCCATACACTAGAAGGTGTCCTTTTTAACTTATTTTCTGAACTAAAAATAACTAGAATCCTTTTTTTCGCATGATTTACCAAAGACACTCACTATAATGTCATTTGAGTATTTGTGCATCCCTGATATACTAATTAATTGTTATTTTCAGCCTTTATTCTTTACCACTATCTTTTAAACTTGAGGATTTTACATATTTTAGGAAGACATTTGTAATTACTAATGTAATTATTATTAGTTGCAAAACCTTTAAAAAACTAGATACTTGAAATAAATGTCTAATTCTTTTTCACTTAATTAAATTTTTTGATGCAGGCAAAAAATGGGTATATTTGATCAATATAAATGGTGTATATATGCACACACACTTTTAATTTCAGCCAGCCAGCCAGCCTCTGCGCTTCCGGTAAACTGTCTGTCCATTATAAAATTGGCATGTTTAATGTTTGATTTGCCTGATTGATATACAATATAAAGCAGGTCTCATACTGGACAAGAAGCACTGCATTAAATTACATTTCCCCTGGCCATGTCTTTAAAATATGACAGATTATTTTTACTGCAGTATTTTCAATGGAATGTCTGCGCTCGCCTGCTGATCCTAACAGCACTTGGATTTACACGGTCTTTCATCTCGTTTTACGCTTAAACAACTAAATGAATGCTTAAGTTTGTTTAACTGAATGTATTGTAACTACATTACAACATCGATACTGTAAAAAAGGAACCTTATGAAATTGAATATAGACACATTAAGCTTTTACTGGAAGTTTATCATTGCCTGAAAAACACTAGCTGTGCATATACCCCATGTAATATTACAAAAGCCACTTGGCAAGGCAAGTTTATTTATATAGCACATTTCATACACAGTGGCAATTCAAAGTGCTTTACATAAACAAGAATAAAAAAAACAAGTAAAATAAAATAAAAACAAATAATAAAAATAAGTAAAACAAAAACGGTAAAATGTGATTATGAAAGAATGAAGAAGAAGAGAAAAACATAAAAGTACAATCTGTCGGACGCAGCACAGTGCTCATTCAGTAAAGGCACAGCTAAACAGATGTATTTTCAGTCTTGATTTGAACGTGCCTAATGTTGGAGCACATCTGATCATTTCTGGAAGCTGATTCCAGCAGCGAGGGGCATAGTGGCTGAAAGCTGATTCATCCTGCTTTGACTGAACTCTTGGAACTTCTAGTTTATATGATCCTAATAATCTGAGTGAGCTGTTGGGTTTGTATTCAGTGGGCATATCTGTAATGTATTTAGGTCCTAGGCCATTTAGTGATTTATAGACCAGTAAAAATACTTTAAAATCTATTCTGAATGTAACTGGGAGCCAGTGTAGAGACCTGAGGACAGGTGTGATGTGCTCTGATTTTCTGGTTCTGGTCAGAATTCTGGCTGCAGCGTTCTGGATAAGCTGCAGCTGTCTGACTGTCTTTTTGGGAAGGCCAGTGAGGAGTCCATTACAGTAATCTACCCTGATGTCAATAGCCGCATTTCCACTATCGGGCCAGTGCAAGCCAGGGCTTTTATCGGGCCAGGCCTGGCCAATCGTCCAGGAGGTTGAGCAGTGAGGCCGAAATCATGTCGCGTTTTCACACCGCAAATTCATTGGTGTTAAATTTCAAGTGTTGTGGTAATTCAGAGTAAAGTGTTCAAATTCTAGAGTTAGATAAAGGTAAAATAACCCTCTCGGCGTTAGAAGCTGATTTGCCTCCTTGTCATACAGAGTAACATGTATCTACCTTTGTAGAAAACCCTTGTATTTGAGAAACTAATCAGAGTGTGTGAAATCTCGCCATACCCTCATTCACCTGGCCCTTAAATTGGTCAATTAGTTTAGTCCACTAGACAGAGGGAATGACCACAAATAAGTGAATTCAGACACCTGCTGTTGAACACCTGCTGTTAACAAGCACAATCACTGAAGGAATAAGAAATTGAAGGAAGAAATAAAACTACAGACACATCCTCACACCAAACCAACTGAATTAAAACAGAGAATTAAACAACTCCATTAAATAATAGTATAAGCAGCTTCACTGATTACAGTTTGACTTCATTTCTGTAAGAATATTTGACAATGAACAGAGGTTTAGATTTTTTTATTAAAAATTATTTCATTTGATCTCACCATCATGGAGATCAGAGGCTGCTTATTTAAGCTCTTGAAGCTTTATTCTTATATCCTAATGTTTCTCTGACAGTTATAGCTGTGTTTCTAAAACTCATCAGTTATAGCAAGAAAGGTCAAGAGAAACTCTACTGTTTATGCCTAATTGTTCTAGATATAATTTCAGGTGTTTAATAAGTTGATTGATAAAAATATGCAAATTTAGTTGCATTAAAACTGCATGGGACAGTAATACTGGCAGTCAGCTGCTTTTCATAGAAGATTCAACAAACAATTAGGATGCAATTAATAATTAAGAGTGTCATGCACTAAACATTCAAGCTCCAGCTTGATCATTATGACACACAGACATCAAGAATCAGGATATGAACCTCAACCGTGGTTGCTAAAAAAAAAAAAGCTGCATAGTTCATGCCGCAATGCATGCTGGGTGCCAGCATAGTACAAAGCTCCCAGCATGCATTGCAGCATGAATAAATTATGCAGCTTTATGTTCTTACAATCTCTTTTCTTTTCCTTTATTTTGTGTTGTTTTTGGGAGGTGATATTTCAGTAGTGTTTTTTTTTTATTGATTTTTATTTTTTGTTTGTCACCATTATTGAGATTCAAAGACTAATTGTTGATGTCTGGGTGTTTTTAAGTTTTGCCATAGATCAAACATTCTCATTGTAAATGGTGTTTTTAAACCTGTTATAAGGTCATTAATTGTTGGAGCTTCAGTGGTTTCATTTATGTATATTATTTATTTCTCACACATAACTAATATGATACTGAATTAGAAAACAAGCAGGAAAGGATGGCTATGATGTCATAAATAATCAGACTGACATTTTAATTTTATTTTGGCTTTCCATGCTAAATGTATAAATAGTGTAATTAACACTAACTATAGCTGCCAAAATAAAAGACATTTATAGTAAGAAGTTGAAGAGCCTGACTAAAGCAGACTCTGTCCTCCATCATGGTGACTTCAAATGAACAACAGAAATTTTACTAAGAGCTTTTGTTCACATGACAGAAATCAAGTCAAAGGTCAGTAATAGGTGAAGCTCCATGATAAGTTGTTTAATGTGATGAGTTTTTTTTAAAGATGTTGAAAAATAAAATTTTTTATTGATTATTATTTTATTTAGAGTTTTTTTTTTCTCGGTTGATTTCATCTTTGGTTTTGGCTTGTGTTTTTCTTTTCTTCAGTGATTCTGCTTGTTAACAGTTGTTCATCAATAATTCTCAATCATCCTTTAATTAGACACTTAATTGTCTCATTAACTTCATCACTGTCTGAGTGTTCAGCCCTCTGTAGTGAGGACACTAGTTAGGATTTTGCTCAGGAATTTAAGGCTTAAGTGTGTTCGAATGAAAAATACAGACTATGGGATGTATTTTTAACAGAAATATTCTGGAAACGAATGTATTTACGAATGTAAAATGTTGAAAACAGCAGATTACTGGCAACCACTGCTGCCAGTATTTTGACATACATTTAACAGATATTTTACACAATAAGAGTTTGCTAATTAACACTCTGAGTGTTAAAAATTTTAACACTTTCAAAAGTGTTATTTTAACTCTTATTGTGGTTCCCATATAAACACTGAGGGAGTGTTAATTTTAACTCTAAGGTAGTTAAATCTACCAAATCTAAAATTTGCAGTGTGAATTCGATAAAAAATACAGACTGTTGAATGTGTTTTTAACAGAAATATTCTGTAAACTGAATTTATGAATGTTAAAAACAGCAGATTACTGGCAACCACAGCTGCTGGTATTTTTCCGTAAAATCTAAAAATGAAAAAAAAGAAAGAAAAACAGCAAAACAATTTTTGAGTCACCATTGTGGAGGATAATAGCGTCTCTGTTCAAGTCCAAGATGAACTGAGAGCATTTGATGTTATGCTGCATCTTCTTTTGTTTAAAGGTAACTGTCTAGTTACTAATGCAGTCAAAATCTGTTTGCTAATTGCAATCATACATGAACACATTATTGCATCTAAAGACTTTACATTTTTGTCCACTAAGCTATGATTTTGTAAAATGAACAACGTATTAGTTGTGTATGTACAGTTATATAAAACTTCCATGTTTTTCACAGAAAGATTCTGGCAACCATAGCTGCTGGTATTCGGAAATTTAACAGATATTTTACATAATAAGAGTTTGCTAATTAACACTCTCTTGGTGTTGACAATGTTAACACTTTCAAAAGTGTTATTTTTAACACTTATAGTGGTTCCCATATAAACTCTGAGGGAGTGTTAATTTTAACTCCAAGGTAGTTAAATCTACTATCTAAAATTTGCAGTGCACAGTCGGGCTATTAGCTCACAGTGCGTCACGCAAACCCTGCCCCCAGAACATCCCCTGAATCGAATGTAACTCAATCCGCCCACTTCAGTGGGAATCAGGCATATAAAGCACACCACATCATCACGAAACTATTAAAATTAGGACAACCAAAACAAACAAATGACACGTTACTGTACAGCAGTACAATGTATGTCTATACACACATACCTGTGTGTTCTCATTCATCATATTCATTTACTCGCTGACCGGCTGTTGGCATCAAAATCCAGTGGTCTTGCCACTAATGGAGGAACCCAGCGCCAGTGTTGGGAGTAATGCATTACAAAAGTAATGTATTACAGTAATGATAAAGCATTATCATTATCAGTAATATTTTACTCGGTACATGTTCAGTAACGCGTGCGATACAACAAACTTTTCGCTCGCAAGACATTAACAAATAAAAAATACCGCAGTTCTATTTCCTGTTCGTGGCTAGCAAATATATGCGCGTGTTGTCATTTATCTCCCTCTGGCAATGGGACCTTTTTACTTTGAACGCAGAGTGATTTCAGCATCTGAGCTCAAGGTTTGGGGCTATTGGCTTAGCCCGGTTCGCAGTACGTGCGGCGGAAAAGCGGCAAATAGATGAAAATGGCAGATAACAGTGCATTCGCGAAAGTGCATATGGCGTTATTTCACTGACAAATGTCATAAGCTCATTCATGTAAAACGAGCGAGTGAACGTGCTGGTTTGCTCAGTGGACAAAACTCCTCGCGTTCACTCAACACTGGCTGGGCTGCTCATGTGCTAACGACCTGCTCTCGCTCCATCAGATGATCCAGACTCACAATCTGTGCCTTGTGTTTCCTCTTCCTTTTGTTCTGTTGCTCTCCAGAGATGCTCCTATTTAATTGTTATCCCACGAATGTTTATATGATTTATATATTGCTATTTACCTACAGGTTAAGATAAATTCTATAATAAATACTAGTGTTTTTGAGTGTAAGGCCTATGCATATAACCTAAACATATACTGCCTATGCTTTAGGCTAGTATTTACAATGAATGCTAAAGCATACTGTCGCATTAAGAATAGTGAACTCATAAAATGATATATGAAGTGTAGTTTTACTACAGTATAGTGTGGTGAATTGTAGTACAATATACCCCATATTGTAAAAAAACAAACAAGAAAAAAAAAATACAGCACTGGATCATTTGTTTATATTACACTTTAGGGCTGCACGATATTGGAAAAAAATTGACATTGCGATACTTTTTTCCCCTGCGATATATATTGCGATATTATATATATATATATATATATATATATATATATATATATATATATATTTACTTAAAACTAGGGCTGTGACGGTCACCATGACAACCGCGTCACCGCGGTGGTCATTGCCACCTCGGTTGTCCATTGCCACCGGCCGTAATACGTGAAGTCACGCTCTTTAAAACACAAATTACTGTTATGTTGCCAAGTATTACATATCTGTTAGAATATAACATTAGGCGCGATTCAGCAAGTTCAAGTTCAACCATGAATCTTGTTAGAAAACGAACTCTTACATCTGGGAACATTTTGGATTCGTGCCGACCGAGAAAGGTGAACGAATCAATTTGGATTAAGCTTTTTGTATGGGGGTTTTAAGTAAAGTGTGTTTTAATATTCACTGCTGAGTGCTGAGAGTCCAAACACTGAGGAGCAAATCCATCGATACGCAGATCCACGGGTCCCGAACCATGCAAGCTAGTGGTGATTGACGGCGAGGGAAAAAAAGCCATGTAGGCTTAATCAACTCCTGTCTTCTAAATGCAGAAGCCCAGCTCAGCCAGGCATGGCAGAGGCATTTGCAAAAATGACCAGATACAAAAGAGAAAGTGATAAATGGAAGACATTGACGAGAAATTGAGCATAGGCTATTTGGTAACTACTTAAGAACGCGCCGCTCCGCAGAGTAGAGAAACCTGCGTAGCGAGAAATGCGGGCGGCGGAACAGAAGGAGAAGCCCTCTCGCATGTTGTGAAAAAGTAGCCTGTCTGTGCATTTTCGCTACAAGCACACCGTCTGACAGTGTATTGCTGGAAACTCCATTCTTCACTTAAACCGGACAAAGTCAACATGTTAGTTTTTCTGGCAAATAATTTAAAATATGACTACAAAAGGTGGAGAGAAACTAAGCTGTTTTTTTTAAACATCTGACTTATATTGTTACTAGGTTAATATTTACTTTTTACTTATAATTATTAATATTTATATTAGCTATTATTACACTGATTAGTAAAGTGCCATTTAGACTTTTTGTTAAGTTCTTAAAAATGTAACGTTTAATTGTTATTATTATACAGTTTCAAGCAGTTAAAGTAATTTAATATTTAACTACAATATTTATAAACAGTTTTGTGTTGTTTTATTAACAAAAGTTCAAAAATAAACGTACGTTTATACGGATGTTTTATTTATTAATATTAAATTTGGTTATTCCTTAATTTTTACATAAAAGGTAAATTAACTTAAGTAGGCTACATTATTTGTTGATGTACGAGATCGAGGAACATGTTTGCCAGTAAATAATGTTCGCACCACTTAAAAAACAAAACAAATGAATATCTTGCGAAAAGGATGCAATAAAAAATGCAAGCGCTTAATCATTCTTCACAATCGGATTCGTACGTGCAATAAGCCGAGGCTATATTGCGTCGACAAGAACAAGCCCTAAAACTAAGTCTAGAGAGAGAATTAATACTAGTTAATATTAATGATTATAAACACGAACTGCGTTGTATGATAAACGCATCACAATGATGTCGTGATCTTTGCTGAAGAACTGATATGTTATCGCCGTCTCCCCAGCCAGGTTTTCTTCTGCTTTTTTCCCCTTCTTCTGGATACAAACAATAAAGTATCAGCGCCAGACCAGTGGTTTAAATTATATTTTACTCTCCTGATTTCTTTTCTTTTCATTAAAAAATAAATAAATGTTTAAAGTTTTGTATTGCATAGCCTATATATTTTTAAAGATTATCATTCAGCCTACCTGCAGCGCATGAGGTTGTGTGCTGGGCAAATCCCCTTTACTCATGCTACCCATTTCATTTATGAGACTGTAAACTTGACTTGGCAGGCTGATCATCTTTAAACTCAAAAGGTGTTTTTAACTTGAGACTGCATGCTTCTGCATAATGTGATGTTTCTTATTACAACTGTTAGCGGTGTCAAAATGAAAGCAATCATTAAAAAGGGTTTTGTTTTATCAATTGTTTAGTTTAGTTTTAATAATAGCTAATGTATATAATAAATTATAATATCGATTATTGTGTAGACTAAAGTGTTCAACAAAACAATTTTATTAGGTTACTCTAATAGACCAAATCCCTAACTGAAAAACGAATGTGAAAATGACAGGCAGTTGCGTCTTTGCTAAAATTAATTTAACGACAAATTTCTTTAGCTTTTTTCCCCTTTAGAGATCAAAAGAGCTGTATTTAAAGAATTATTTCACTAAAACATGAATTGAATGCCCAGTTCTTTCCCGTGTGAGTTTAGTGCGCCTCCGCCGCGTCTGCGTTTTTAAGGTTACAGGTGCACCCTGACCTGACGCGGGGACCAGATCTCTGTATTGCTTTAATTTCTCAATTTTCATAACTGCATTGCATTTTCATATGGTAAAATATCAAAATTTATGTTCTGAAAGTAGTAGGAACGACGGGAGTGTTAGTAATTAATAACAGAAAGAACTTTCACTTTTGAGTGAACTTCTGTCACGTGTAATTTTAGTATGATAAAATAAACAAAAATAGTAATGCAGAAAAGTATTTTTCGCTCTGCCAAGCCTTCTCTGTTGCTGTATAGAGAAGCAGCCTGCTCAGTCTCCTTACCCCGGCCCCACCCCGCCCACCGACTCCTGAACTTCTCACTCACTAACTCACTCACTCACGTGGGCATGCACTGCGGTCTCATGAGGAAACGCAGCTTTTTGATATGTTTTTCTTGTTCCCAAATACAAATAATTTATCAAGTATTGTTTGAAATAAGTATTCGTAAAAACACGCTATTCCTGCTTTTCCGAATACCGTATTCCGGTTCGGCTCCACCCATAATATATATATCTTTTTTTTTTTTTTTTTTTTTTTTGCATCGCACCCTCCTGCGATTCGATTTCGATGCTGAAACGATATATCGTGCAGCCCTATTACACTTGTTGTGTTACCATAGCAACTATAGTATTACCACAACAGAGTAAATAAAGTACTTAATGACAATATGTGTATTCAGTGGCCCTGTGGAACGGCTTCTTCTCAAAATGAAGAGCATGACAGAGAAAATGTCCTCCACAATCTCATCAACAATGTGGAAGACAACAGACACTAGTTCACTTTGTTTTAGTTGCCATGATAAAATGAGATTGATAATGAGATTTATTTAAAGAGTGAATAGTACAGTAGGCTATATAATACCTTATCAAGTGTTTCTATTAGTTAGATTTTTTTCTTGCGTTAGTTTTTATTTTTGTCTAAATGTTTTTTTATTTGATTAGTATGGTGCACCTTTTGGATGTTTAAAACCTTTTGGATGGAATAAATGTTTTTCAAATAAAACTTATTCTTTACATCCAACGTCTGTTCTCTGTATATTTAAGTGTTTAAAACTGGAAATATCTCATCATATAACATGCATCCAAAAATGTTATGGTTTATTAGATTAAAATTTATGTCTATTTTAGTATTTTGGTTATTGTTAATAAATAGTGTCCTAATATAATTCATATCAAAAAGCTCGAAAGGAAAAGGGATCACAAGACACAAATTGTGAGTCTGCATACAATCTCACTGAGAGAGCAGTGTACTGAGAGCACGCAAGAAAATTTGTGCGTGAGCAGTGCATATTTGAGAGATCGTGAGAATTTGTGTGCGAGCAGCGTATGTGAGAGCTTGCAAGCAGTTTTGTCCATAAATAGAGGAAATCGATGCACAAACATTATACTGAGAAAGCTGTTCATCATGCTCACTTTGTGCATGACCTTTTTGTGTTGTAAACACTTGAATGTAAAGTAAATACGATAATGGCAACAATAAGAAAAATAAACAAAATCTACATTTTGTCATGGCATTGGAGTTTACATATCGGCCTGTTGTGTCTAATATGAATATAGCCAAGCCATTCACAGATATTGCCAGATAAACACTTTACCTCTACCATACTTTTAACAGATCATTTGTGATTCTGGCTGTCATCCTTTCTTGCATTGTCTTGAGCCTTAACATTGCCAATTAAATACTATATTGTTAGTAGCCTGGAGAGGTCACAGTCATTCTGCTACATCAAATCACTTTCTACTGGATGTAAAATGCTCATTATAGAACATTCTAGAATTTTATAATGTTAAGTTCTAGTTCTGTAGTTATTTTGGTGAAAGTAACTAAAAAGTAATATAAGAGTAATGTAACATATTACAATTCTGAGACAGTAATATTGTAAGGTAAGGGATTACATTTAAATAACAGTAATAAGTAATCTGTAATGTATTAAAGTTTGGAAGAAACTTGCACAACACTGCCCAGCGCAGGGAGCACACACATCTATAATATAAAACCCCATATATAAAATTCTCCGTAAATAACTCATTATAAAATGTATTTTATGACGTCCTCAGTTAGACAGACGCTGTCCAACATTCATCCCAAATGCTCCGGAGAGAACTGAAACAAAATTTTCCCTATAGGTTTTATGACACTTAATAGGTGATTCCTTTTATTTAAAGATGTTGCTTATTATATCGTAAGTAAAGGAAAGTGTTAAGTGTTTCAGCACATAAGAGCAGCACGTAATAAAATATAGCCTATATTTTGTTGCGCTCAGCATCTATGCACTAATAAAGCTCTGTGTATTTAAAATTTCCTTTTTTAATTTTACCACGTCATATACAGTAAAAACATACACACTTGTTTGAGGACACAGATTCAGAACACATTTTGAACTTGCAGTTTTCCTCGATGCATCAAAAAAGTGCTACGCAGCTGCAGACAGAAAAAAAGGTCGCCTAGTTTCTGCTTTCACTCACCCCGAAATGCTCTGTTTGCATGATTTGATTAATATCATCGTATCCAAATACTTTATAAATAATATTTAAAACATTTTTCTGCTGTTTATTGTTTTTAGAAAATATCTAAAATCTTTTTTTTTTCAGAAAGGCTTTTGAAAAATGAAAGTTTAATATGGCTTTTTTAATATTAAGTTTAATATGGCAGTTTGTTTTAGTACCTAATTGTTATAGCTTTTGTTAGTTTTAAATTGGTTTATTTATTTAATGTGATTTTATTATATCTGACATTTGTAATTCTTTAAATTATTTCAATATAGCTAGGCTATTTTATCTAGATATGACTATTGTTTTGAGCCTACAAAAGTGGACACAAAATTTGTAAAGTTTAATGTCTTTCTGTTGTATTCATATTGTGTATTATCTCCAAAATAAATAAAAACATCAAAAAAGAAAAGAAAAAAGCCGCGCGGCATAAACAGAGCTGTGAAGGGAGCGCTCTTTTCCTCGGTCTCACACACACATACAGGCATCTAAACGCGCACAAACACACCTTTTAAACTTGACAAAAACTCTCGAAAACCTTTACTGTCTGCTGTGTCTTTAATATGGTGTAAAGATTATTATGTGTTATTGAAACAGGAGGATGCAGCAAAGTCACTTATAAATTAAAACTACTTTATTATTTTTATGCAACAGCCTTACATTTAAAAGAGAAACATAAAGGTGATCATACAAAAAGACCCCAGCCTATAATTTGTTCCAGATGTTTTCTTTTCCTTATTTATTTGTTTGTTTATGTATTTATGCGCATGTACTCATGTGCGAACAGAAAACTGCCTGCCTCTCCTTTCACTCCGCCCCGAAGCCCCGACTGGCCCTCTTTGGCCCAAGGTATTCGGCGGGCCGAAAAAGGCTGGCCACTAGCACCAAGAAAGCCCCAATTTGGCCCGATTAGGCCCCGGAAGTGACAGTGGAAACGCGACTGGCCTTGGCTCGCCCTGGCTCGCTCGCTTTAGGCACGATAGTGGAAACTCAGCTAATGGGGCTGTAGACATTAGGCAGTAAGGCTAGGTAGATCTGAGTGTCATCAGCATAGCTGTGGTAGGAGATTTGGTTCTTTCTCATTATTTTGCTCAGAGGGAGCATGTAAAGGTTGAACAGGAGAGGTGCCAGAATCGAGCCTTGTGGGACTCCACATGTCATGGGTGTCCACCTCGACCTATGGTCACATATACTGACATGGTAACCTCTACCTTCAGGGTAAGATCTAAACCATTTGAGGACCGTGCCAGACAGCCCAACCCAGTTTTCCAGCCTATCCAGAAGTATGCTGTGATCGACAGTGTCAAATGCAGCACTGAGATCGAGCAGTACCAGCACTGTTATTTTACCTGAATCTGTGTTTAGGCGGATATCATTGATTATCTTTATAAGAGCGCTCTCTGTACTGTGATATGCTCTAAAACCAGATTGAAAATTGTCTAAACACCCCCTGAAGTTTAAGAACTTGTTAACCTGGTTAAAAACAACTTTTTCAATGACTTTGCCAATGAAAGGAAGATTTGAGATTAACCTGTAATTGCTCAATAGTTATCAAGGTTGCTCTTCTTCAAGAGGGGTTTAACAACTGCAGTTTTAAGTGAGTTTGGAAAAATGCCTGAAAGAATTGAAGCATTTACCACTTTTAGAAGATCCATTTCTAAACCGGTAAACACCGTTTTGAAGAATGATGTGGGGAGCGTGTCAAGACTGCAGGTTGATGTTTTCATAACTTGCACAGTCTCTTCTAAGATTTTACCATTAATTGCCATGAAATCAGACATAATGTCTGATTTCTTAAGTTGTGGTTGAGCTAGTTTGACTTCGACACAACTTGGCTGATTGGATGAGCTGATTGCCTTTCTGATATTATTGATCTTATCAGTAAAGAAATGAGCAAACTCATTACATTTGCTTTCAGAGAAGAGCTCACTTTAAATCCGACTGGGGGGGTTTGTGAGTCTCTCTATCGTTGCAAAGAGTGTGCGAGCATTATTTAAGTTGTTGTTTATAAGGCTTGAAAAGAAAGTCTGCCTAGCAGTGTTTAGTTCCATATTAAAAGCATGAAGACTGTCTTTATAGATACTATAATGGACTACTAGTTTCGTCTTTCTCCACATACGCTCAGCTTTTCTGCACTAGTTGCGCTCAAGATCACTAATGAACCTTCACTTTGTTTTCAATTGGTGATTATTAAACTTTTGATCATTTCGATTTACTGATAATGATTTGTCTTAACACAGATGAAGCAGTCAAATGTCTGAATGAAAGCGAGAATGTCTTAAAGCAGTATACTAAAGACATTCCCACTGATTGTGAGGCTTCAACAGTGTGTCTCAGAGATATTAAAAACAGAGCAATTGACATCAGCCAGCAGTTGACCAGGTAAAAGCACTTTACCTTTCATATATTCACTGTGCAAGTCTTTATTTTGAATTGTAACCGATGATGTGGTTGATTTCAGGGGATTTTCAGATCTTATGGAGGTTTCTTCGTTAGTAAGCCGGGAGACAGTTTTAGTTCAGCAGTCACTGGAGGAAGAGCAGATTGGAGAGAGCACAGCACATACACTCTTCTGTCCTGCCACCTCATGAAATGCTGTATGAATATTGCATGTGTTGTTCAACTAAAATTAAAAAAATATCATTGTATTGTAAATAATATTGAATGGATTGCAGAGTGATTTGAGGAATTTGTGTTGTGTTATTTGAAAGTGTTGAAAGGGTTTATTGTTGTCTGTTTGCAGTGCATCCAGAAAGTATTCATAGCGCTTCACTTTTTCCACACGTTTTATGTTACAGCCTTATTCCCTTTATTCAATTATTTCTTCAAAATTCTACATACAATACCCCATAATGACAATGTGAAAAAAAGATTTTTTGAAATTGTTGCAAATTTATAAAATTTAAAAAACCTGAAAAATCATATGTACATCAGTATTCACAGCTTTTGTTCAATACTTTGTTGATGCACCTTTGACTGCAATTACAGCTTCAAGTCTTTTTGAGTATGATGCCACAAGCTTGAAATTTTTGCCCATTCCTCTTTGCAGTACCTCTTAAGCTCTATCAGGTAATTGACGGTTTACAGCCATTTTCAGACCTCTCCAGAGATGTTCAATAGGATTTAGGTCTGGGCTCTGGCTGGGGCACTCAGCCAGGACATTCACAGAGTTGTTGTGAAGCCACTCCATTAATATTTTGGTGGTGTACTTTGTGACATTGTCCTGCTGGAAGATGAACCGTCGCCCCAGTCTGAGGTCAAGAGCACTCTGAAGCATGTTTTCATTCAGGATGTCTCTGTACATTGCTGCATTCATCTTTCCCTTTATTCTGACTAGTCTTCCGGTTCCTGCTGCTGAAAAACATCCCCACGGCATGATGCTGCCACCACCATGCTTCTACTGTAGGGATGGTATTAGCCTGGTGATGAGCGGTGCCTGGTTTTCTCCAAACATAACGCATTCACTTTAAAGAGTTTAATTTTAGTCTCATCAGACCAGAGAATTTTGTTTCTTATGGTCTGAGGGTCCTTCAGATGTCTTTTGGCAAAGTCCACGCAGCCAGTGGCTTCCGTCTGGCCACTCAACCATACAGGCCTGATCGGTGGATTGCTTCACAGATGGCTGTCCTTCGGTTCTTCTCTTTCAACAGAAGAACGATAGAGCTCAGACAAGATCACCATCAGGTTATTGAACAGCTCCCTGGCTAAGGGCTTTCTCCCCTGATCACTCCGCTTAAATGGCTGGCCCGCTCTAGGAAGAGTCGTGGTGGTTCCAAACATCTTCCACTTCTGGATGGTGGAGGCCACTGTGCTTATTGAAAATTTCAGAGCAGCAGAAATTTTTCAGGAACCTTCCCAGCCTTGTGCCTCGAGACGATCCTTTCTTGGAGGTCTACAGACAATTTATTTGTCTTCTTGGTTTGTGCTTTGACATGCACTGTCAACCCTGGGACCTTATATAGACAAGTGCATGCCTTTTCAAATCATGTCCAATCAACTGAATTTACCACAGGTGAACAATGAAGCTACTTAAATGTCTCTAGAATAATCAGTAGAAACAATGTACCTGAGCTCAATTTAGAGCTTCATGGCAAAGTGAATACTTATGTTCATGAGATTTTTTTTCAGGTGTTTTATTTGTATAATGAAAATTGAGTTGAATCCATTTTGGAAAAAGGCTGTAACATAAATAAATGTGTAAAAAGTGAAGGGTTGAATACTTTTGGGATGCACTGTATGTTCTGGACATCTAGGGTTTTTAGGGTTAAAATTTTTTTAATTACGATGATTAAACCTTAATTATGTGTTTGCGTGCATGCGTGCGTGTCTGTCTGTCTGTCTGTCTGTAGGTTGAGTGATATATCTGAAACCATGGGCAAGTTTTTTAACCTTAACTTGTCAATAAATGACTTAGGAAATTAATTGTGTAAAATGCTCTGGATGCTTTCAATGGTTAAAAGCATGGCTTACCCCTAAAACTATGTTTGATTAATTGTTACTAATTAAACAAACTGCCGGGCCATTTTAAACTTGTTTTTTTATAGTAAGCATTAAGTATATTTTTTGCAGATTTTTAGCTGTAGTTATGTGTCAGACTCAAAGAGCTGGTTGACTTTTTTATGATACACTAAAGATAATGGTTTCAGTGAAGACATTTATGTCCTTTAATTATTTTTTAGAGTTTATATTTCACGAAAAAGAAAAAGTTACCAACAGCTTGCTGGCAGTAAGTTACATTTTTAGTGAACAATCTCTTTAAGTTGGTCGCAGATACTGTTTGTTTTTCTTTTTTCTATAAATTTATACCCTATTTTGAAAATATATTCTGGACATTACATGTATCATTTTATTTTGAATTGTCAAAATGGTTTTCTAACCAAGAAAAATAAACCCGTTAATTGTATCTGCTGCTTTTGAGTTGCAACATTGTAGTTTACATGACTTTATGATGTAGCCATCTTTTTTGTCTATTAATAAAATTTGGAAATGAATTTTTTTAAAAAAAATTTTACAGTATTTTTTATTTTTTTATTTTTAATTACAGTACAGTATGGAACAATGGGAAACATTAATCTGGAGTCGCTACAGCAGAATGAACCGCCAACCTATCCAGCACGTTTTTATCCACACACACTTGTCTTTGGACTGGGTGGGGAAGGATTTTTCCAGTTTAGTGTTATGAGCCTTTTAGCAATTATTAAACAAAAGGCAAGTGCATTTGATTGTGTAGATGACAAAGAAACATTTGTAGGGTTAAGTCCAAATAATGCTACTAGGGGGCATGGCTCAATATCTAAAAGAAAGCATTCAGTAATTGATTTAAAAATTGATGCCCAAAAAGTGCTTCGCGCTGGACAAAGCCAGAAAGTATGAAGAAGAGTGGCTGGAGCTTCTCGACACTGATCACAAGTTGGATCAAAACCAGGGTTCATTTTAGATATTTTTGCCTTATCCAATATACTCTATGCAATAATTTGAATTGTATAAGGGAATGACGAGCACAAATAGAAGAGGTTTGTACACGAGACAGAGCCTTGGACCATTCCTCGTCTGTGAAAACATAATTGAAATCTGATTCCCAGCTCTGCTTTATTTTAAAAAAGGATGAGGAATCTAACTGTCTAATAAATGAAATTTTTTTAAAATAAATTTTAGAGACTGCACCTTTACAAAGTTTTGTCTCTAAAACCTGATCGATTTTTTGTTTGGGAGGTGCAAGGGGAAAATGGGAAAATGTATTTCGTATAAATTTGCGTGTCTGAAGCTATTGAAAAAAATGGGTTTTGGGAAGGTTAAATTTTTCTGATAAATAGGAAAATGTAACAAATGTATCATCACAAAAAGGTCATTAATGCTTACAATGCCATTTCTAAACCATAATACAAAATATTGGTCTGAGATAGAGGGCAGGAAAGAAGGGTTTTTATTAGAGTTGGGCATCTAAGCTATAATGCCGATCCGATATGCATCTCCAAACAAAGAATACGATCCGATATATTAGCGATACATTTGTGACATATTGCGATGCAACACGATACGATTCACACCCATATCACGATACGATGCGATATTTCAGCACTAACTAATTAGATCAAGTTTATGAGATGATGTGAAAGAGGATGCTGTGCCATTGAATGAGTTTGATTATTTATTAACCAAGCAAAACCAAGACTTTTTTTACAAACTGGCTCTTCTCTCAGAGCCAGTGTGTCAGTTTACAGTAGAGGGCCATTTTAGAACATATAGCACATATTATTTAAGTATTTTCAAGATAAACAGAATGTATAAGTGCAATAGCTATATATTAAATATATATATATATATATATATATATATATATATATATATATATATATATATATATATATATATATATATATATATTTGCACTCTTTCAACATAAAGATTTACATTGCACAACAAGAATTGTGATTTAACTTTTCAACTATGAAAGCAAGTTTTACAAAGATATTTTGCCACTGATTATTCAAAACTTAAGGTTGTGAACTAGCAGTGTTATGCTGCTTTGAAACATCACTGTCACTGTAAACAACAGGCTAATAAAAATATAACAAACCAGCAATCTTCTTGCTGTGAGGTGGTCAAACTACCCACTGTGCCACCGTGACACCCATTATTTTTATCATTATTATTATTATTATAATTAAATAAAAATTAACAGGAGGTGTTTAAAACCTTCGTTCTCCGTGACACTAGGCTGAATATCTTTGCAGATGAACAATGCAATAGCATTCGTTATTGGCGTAGAGCGCACAAAACTGTTGCGCACGGAAAAAAAAAAAACTTGCAATGCTTTTCTGACCACTTTTGGAGCTGGTTGAAGCAGTGCGAAAGCCGGGGATGCAGGAACGCTGGAAGATGCTTTCACAACAACACCGTGGCGCCGCTTCAAGTGAGATTTTAGATTAGTCATACTGCCCGCGTATTTTACAGATGCGCGGCACATTTTGCAAATTGCATCTGTCCTGTCATGTCGTCCATCCTTAAATCCATAATGTTGCTTGCCATACTTTATATTTAAAACTCAGTGAGGAATAAAATGTTTGTTTTGCTTCTCGCGCTTTCTGAGGGCGCTCCACTTCATCAGCACACCTGATACACTGAGTTGTAGTGTGTGTACACATCCGCAAATCCGTTGCTAAGGCTTACTTTATGTAGGTCGATTAAATTATGCGCCAAAAACAGGTTGACAACACTTGTTAATAAATAAAAAATACATTCTATATTAAAAATATAAGCTGTATCTCGGAAAAATCGATGCATCTCGCAAAAACCGATGCATCTCGATTTGCTTCCAAAATTTCATTCATCCTCTGCTGCTCAACCGATGCACTCGCATCGTGCACGCGCATGACCGCGTATCGATACATATTGATAAATCTTCCCATCCCTAGTTTTTATATATGGGGGACAGACTAGATATTGTTTAAAAGCCAAAATGTTTTCTAAATTGTAACCAAATTCGAAGACTATTAAGTACTATAGGGTTAGAGGAGTAGTTTGATGTCTTGAATGGTAATGAAGAGCATAGTAACGCATGCAAAGATACTTGGGTGCAAGAATCGCATTCCATTTCAACCCATGCTGGAACCCAGTGGCAGAGTCCGTAGTGTGACTGGCTCCAATATAAAATACTGTGGATGTTAGTCGCCCAATAGTAGAGTAAGAAATAAGGAAGTGCCAAACCACCTAACCTTTTGGGTTGTTAAAGAAATGATTTCTGTATTCTTATTGGGCCACTGTTCCAAATAAAATCAGAAATGACTTGATCCAAGGACTTAAAAAATTACTTTCGTATGAAAATTGGAATACTTTTAAAGAGGAAAAGAAATTTTGGGAGAATATTCATTTTTATTGTGTTTATTCTGCCTACAAGAGAAAGTGGGAGAGTTTTCCATTTAGCGAGATCTTGTTTTGTTTTCTCTAATATTACAACGAAATTATGTTTAAAAAGATCAGTATATTTTCGGGTTATTGTTTCTCCCAAATATCGAAAGTTTTGACACGGGAATATTGACACGGGAAAGGATCTTGCAGCAGGATTTATAAGAAAAAACTCACTCTTATGCAGATTTAACTTATAACCAGAGACGTCGCTGAACTGTCTCAAAAGTTCCAAAACATACGGGAGATGAGTTTCTGGGTCTGAAATATACAATACCACATCATCAGCATGAAGAGAAATTTTCTGTTCTTTTCCGGCTCTGAAAATACCAGTAATCTCAGGATTATTGTGAAAGCAAATTGCAAGAGGCTCTATAGCTAAAGCAAATAAGAGAGGGGAAAGTGGGCAACCCTGTCTAGTGCCACTGTGAAGAGAAAAATAATCAGAACTATTGCTGTTTGTTTTCACAGATGCCAAGGGAGAAGAGTATAGGAGTCTTACCCAGGAAACAAATTTGTCACCAAACCCAATTTTTTTTAATGTGTAGAATACATAGTCCCACTCAACGCAGTCGAAAGCTTTCTCAGCGTCAAGCGAGACTAAGGCCTCAGGCAAGGAAGAGTCAGATGAGGTGTAAATAATGTTCATCAACCTCCTCAGGTTAAACAGTTTCTAATCTAAGAGCGAGAATCTTAGCCAAGATTTTTACATCTACATTAAGAAGAGAGATAAGACAGTAGGACCCACACTCCAATGGATTTTTATCAGGTTTTAAAAGAAGAGAGGTTGATGCCTGGCGCAAAGAAGAAGGCAGACTACCATTATTTAAAGAAAAACAGAGAGAAGCAAAGGTGAAATCTGAGGGGAAAACTTTTTTTAAAACTCTGGGAAATCCGTCAGCTCTGCATTCTTTAAGGGAGTCTGAGTGGTAAAATGAAGAATAAAAATATTTAAATGTATTATTAATTTCTTGAGGGTCTGAAACAATAATGCCTTCTTGGGTTTGAATTTGGGTGATAAAGTTTTTTTGCTGTTTTAAACCTAAGTTGCATTGCAAGTGCTTTACTTGGTTTATCACCAAACTCATAAAAAAAAGGTATCGTGATTTAAGAAAAAGCTGCTCAGCTTGGGCAGTAGAAAGTTGGTTATATTCAGATTGTAGAAAAATTATTTCATTAAATAGTGATGTGGTTGGGTGTTGTGCATAAATTTAGGCTATGGTATTGCGTATTTTATTTATTTGAGGCTTCACTTGTTTTGCAAAAATGTCAGTTTAGTTCTTAATTTTACTTCAGTTCTTGATTCGGACCATTTAATTGTTACGTTGATCAAATCTGATTCGCTGCATTCTTGATGTTAACAATGAAGAATTCTATCGCAGCCTGTGGGGTCTGGAAGAAATGCCGCTGTCCCTTGTAATCGACGCGTAGTTTAGCAGGATGTAGCATGCCATCACGCCAGTGCTGCGAAAAGAAGCTTTTACATCTTTGAACTCAGCTCGCTGCCTCGCCACTTCAGCAGACATGTCCGAAAAAACGTGAATCGTCACACCGTTAATATTCTGCCCTGGCAATGGTGTTCAAAACCAAAGCTGACAGATAGTTAACAGAAATAAAGCACCATCACACTTTCTTCTTGCGAATGTGAAGCACTTTTACTTGATTTGCTTGTAAAACTAAAAAGGAAAAATACAAAAGGTAAAAATTACAAAGTGATTACGCAATATTACAAATAATATACATCTTTCACATTTGTAAACACAAACTGACATATTTAAACTGATATCAACAGCTAAATAAACAATCCAGGCACTTTAATGACGTGCATCTATATGCAAGCTTGTTAGCATTTAGAACAGAACATCAAGCATTAAACATTTCAACACTGACCCTCCTTAATCAATTTAACCCAAAGGAAGTATTGCAGATGTTTTCAAAATAAAATTAGTAACTTACAGTCGTTTCTATCACAAGGGCTGAAAGCAAACAACAACGCGTCTCTGCATAGCGATCACAGTCTCTTCTTTTATGACTTTTTAAACATCCGGTTGTTCTAAAGAATGGCGCAATGACATTTTCCGCCACTAGATGTCACAATTACACCACTTAAATAAATCAATGCACAGCTTACAAAACGAAACAACACCATACAGTACACTCCCCGCCTGGTGTATTGGATATACCACTAGGCTTTTAATCACTAGATAAAAGTAAAGCTACGTCACATATAGGCCTTAAGTATTCCCTGACAGCCCCTTGCTTAGCAGTCTTTACCATGACCTTTCGGACTTTCCCATCAGATGAGGCTACAGTTTTTGTTACGAGGCCAATTGGCCACTTACTGCTGTAAGATCCGGCCCACTGGTCCAACGGCGGCAGCCAATGGCACGGGAGAAGGGTCTTTGCGCGTCACTATCTTTTCATAAACAGCAGACATTACATTAACGTAAAATATACCCTTTTATGTATTATCTCATAATTTTATCTGACTCCATGTTATATATATTATTTATAATAGTTAATAATAATAATGATGATTTATAATTTGTTCATTTAGATAGAATTTGGAAGAATGTTTGAACTTTTTGTTTTCACTATTAACCATTACATCCGTTCATTCGGGTGCTCATGTCGCTCAGAGAAATCGCCTTGGCCGAAGGCGTCCCCCACGGTCACACTCCGGTCAGTCTTGATTATTAAACAGAGGTAATTGACTAATACTTTAGATGGTCGCTACCAGCGCGCTCGTTCTAAAATACTTTAGTTAGTCCCGCTTAGGTGTACACCCTTGAGTTAAGACAATCATCATTTCTAATTAGAGGTTAGGGTATTATTATAAATGTACCCGACTACTGGACTCTATAGTAACTTTGGTTTTCACCAAGCCCATGGTTTCCCTTATGAACTTAATTTAGAATAATATTACCTTCAAACAAAGGTCGGGTACCCAATCTAGGTTAGTCGTACAACACCTTGTTGACCTAGACGGAAGTTAACGCCCTTTCCACCTAAGTACACTTGAATCAATATCAAGAGTCAGTCAGATCCCTAAAACACAATTAGTGTGCCCAATGCTCCATCTCAACTGGATTTTAGTCCGTCTACTGACCTGACACAAGACGTGCGGAAACAAGGATTCAGCGTAATCTACTAGGACTAATAATTACAGAGTGAGCAAAATATGTTCAAACATAACAATTTATTAAACAGGTAAACAAAGGTAATCGTTTAAATCCAATTCAAACAACAGACAAATATAATCTAATCTAAAACAATAAAAACATCATCAAATTAATCAAATCAAATCTGTAAACATAATGAAAAGAGGTTTTAGAAATGTTTACCTGGAGATGAAAACTACACACAGAAGTTGTGCGGGATATCTGCATACAGATTCCCTGAGTTCTCTGCCATCTTCCCCTAAATACCCATTTTTGCACCACAGGGTGTTTCTTTGATATTTACCATTTCAACATCACTCTATTGATATAGAAGTTTCGTGTTCTTTTGTTTTAGTGGGAAGAGGTCTTGGCCGGGGTTCTCGTGATATTAGCATTTGGTTGTTCCTTTGTTTTAGGTAGAAGGGGGTTTGGGCTGTGATGCTTGATTTACAGTTTTATTACTGGTCCTAAGGCGAGTATTTTAATGTTTAAAGGAGTGAGACCTTCTTTGCCAGACCCACCGGAACCTTCAATGTGTTGACATTTGAACATCTTAAGACAGAGATAAAAAGAAATAATGCTTGTCAGATGATAAGTGTCCGTGAGAGGTTTCGTTCCCACACTGAGGGTGGTGGGTGAGAGTTCTTTGATGTTTATCAGGTGTCTGTTCCTGTTAGAGCCTGAATATTTGATCATTTCCAAAAGCAGTCTTACAGTAATCATTTCTGATATCAACCTTACAGTAATCATTTCTGATACCAGCCTTACACTGCACTTAGCTTCCCCATCCTTTAACAGAACAACGTCTCCTTCCTGAATATTATCTCTCTCCTCAGTCCATTTTCTTCTGGATTGCAAGGTGGACAAGTACTTCTGCTTCCATCGCTTCCAGAATGAATCTGCTAACATCTGGACTTGACGCCACTGACTTTTGTGCAAGTGTCCTAACTCAAAGTTTTCTGGTGGAGTTGGGGCAACACTTGCTTTTTGAGTTAAGAGCATTGCTGGTGAGAGCACTTGAGGCATACTTGCATCTGTAGAAATTGGGGTTAAAGGTCGGGAATTCATAATGGCGAAATTGACCTGGAGCTTCATGACTTCCACTTTTATACAGATAGCCGCATAGTGCTCGGATACATTCACAATGTCACACGCAGATTCTATATGTATGTGGCTAACAGAGTTGAACGCATAAGGAAAGCCACAGAACCGAATCAGTGGCACTACATCTGTTCCGAACAGAATCCAGCGGACAATGCCACTAGAATCGTGCCAGCCGCCAACTTACCTCTTGCCAACTGGTATTCAGGTCCAGAGTTCCTTAGGATATGTGGTCCTGTGAGATGTAATGTGGATGAATCCTATGGACTTGTTCAAGTAGAAGAGGATGTTGAAATTCGCCCTGAAGTGAAAGTTCTGGCAACGAGCATTATTGAACAGTCTCTAGACTCAAGCAGATTCCAACGTTTCTCGAGATGGCAGTATCTGGTGAGAGCTGTCACAACTCTTACTCACATCCCAAAATCCTTCTCACAACCTTCACCCAACAGTCCTTGTCGAAAGTGGCATTTGTGTACAAAGACCTCAGATGTTGAGACCTCACAAGCTAAGTCGACCATAATTAAAACTGTACAGCGAGAAGTGTTCCGAAAAGAATTTGAGAGTCTGACCAAGAATGGTAAAATCTCACAATGTAGCACACTCCCCCCTTTCGACCCCTTTGTGGACAAAGAAGGTCTGTTAAGAGTCGGGGGTCGCATTGAGTGGGAAACTTCCTTTGTCTCAGCTGCTCATATGCAAATTTGAGTGTCCGCCCAAAGCATGCAGAGAGGCATTTAATGCAGGGAATTAAAGAATAAAGCAGTGCGAGTTATTATCTTGCTCTATGCATCATGTGTTGTAAAATGTCAAATGCAGTCCAACGACACCAGACATGGACAGGTACATCAACAGTAAAAGGTGCATCACAAACACATCAACATAACTCCCACACTTACATTATTTAAACAAAAAAAGGGCCTAAAAGTACGAATTTGTACAAACTATGAGGAATTGTACACATTACAAAAGTTAAGTGTAATTAAACAAGAGATTTGGGTTCTAAAAGTTTAATTTTGAGGAATGTCTTTTGTCTGTGAGCAGAAGGCTGACTAAAGATGGTTTTTTTTATCTTATCTGCCATGTTCTTTTGAAGTCGGCAGAGAGTGGTTTAGGAGAGTTCTGTGAAGTGTCGCAAACTCGTTAACTTGTCAACGAAAAGTCTCGGCCAGACTTTTGGGCTCCAAGTGATCTGAATTGTCCTGGAAATTGAACCCAGACCGTTTTCACGGAATGTTTACCTCCAGCATATATGTTACAATATATGTTACCAGTTATGTTACAGCCTCGTTAGCGACTTAGTTTCAGAATGAGTTCTTTGGTTTGATAATGGTGGAGACGGACGAGCATATGCCTAGGATATGCGTTCGGGTGTGTTTTTTGGCCGGTGCGATTAGCGCGGTCAATTTGTAGTGGTCTCTCAAAGGCACTGTCTCCGAAAAGTTCAATAAAGAGTGATATCATGAGTGTAATCGGACTTTGACCCTCTAATCCCTCTGGTATTCCAATTGCCTCCGCGAGCGGTTCTCTAAATAATCCACTTTGAGTTTAAGGGAGCCGTTTTCTTTTTTCAGTTCGTTGCACAGTGCCTCAATTGCTGTCAAGCGGTCGTCTGAGTCATTAAGTGCGGTTTCAATATCCACAATCTTCTGAGCTTGTAGTAAAAAGGGTTGATTGCAGCATGGACATGGCAGAACGAAGCTCGGATAAGAATTCAGTTCGTAATGTTGACACTTCCGTGCGAAGGGTGGTCGTAATTATCTCCTTCAGAGAAGCAGGTGTTAGCGCATCCTCCATCGGCGAGGCGTCAGCGGCCTGCTCGCCTCCTCTTTTAGCCAACATTTCAGCGATATTTCGTCCTGATTTACCCGGTTTTGGCATTTTTACATTTAGATGTGATGCAGCATTACTTACTTTACAGATTTAAGACAAAGATAACTGAGATTAATAGAAAAAATACACGAATGTTCACGGAGTGAACCAAAACCCCTCTAAAACCTGGTCAGCCAGCTAAAACCAGCTTAGGCTGGTTTAAGCTAGTTTTTTATGCAGGTGGGTGGTATCTCAGCTGTAATGCGCTTTTTAAATAAATACATAAAAAACAAAGCAACTGCTTGCCATCGCGACAGCAATAGGATCCAATGGACGGCCAAGCACTTTCACTCAAAAATGGCAGAATCCAGGGCTGTTGCTGGGTGCTGCTGACTGTTGCCATAGAAGGTTCTTTTGAGTGTCGCCTCTTAGTCATTCTAAGCTCTTTATGCAAGAGCAACTCGAACACATTTCTAAACGCAATGCATTTTGCGGTGATCACTGGTGATCGATTCTGCGCAGATTTTGGCCATCTCAAACGAGCCTATTACGTAGTACTAAACGGAGTACAATATAATGAAAACCGGTGCCCAACCAGAGCTGTCGGAACAAAATTCAGAAAGACAAGCTGGATTGAGACAAAGAGTGCAAAGAAGGAGGCAGTTGGCATGAGCCGGTTAGTGAATGGGACATGATGGCATGATCTGGGTATGAAGATGAGGACAATGTGGATAGTGATATCTGGGTGGCAGCTGGAAGTGGGAAAGGCAAAGGTAGAGGAAGAAAACATAGAGATGGGGTCAATGAATGGGAAAATAATAACTATAAGCCAAAAAAGGGGTCTGGAGGAAAATAGTAGTGAGGAAAATGGATGAGGAAGATTTCATTCCATTCTTTCATGCAGTGATCATTATGTTTAGGAAGGATGATAAACACATTTGTGTAAGCCCAGTTGCACTCACATAAGAACTAAAAAAGAAGCTTGGTAAAATAGAAATAGCAAAAATACTTTGAGATGGAAACATTATGATAAAATGTTCTCTTGGGAATTATCTGCAAAAACAAGGTAGTGGATAAAAAAGTAATAAATGGAAGCAAAGGAACTTTGAAAGTAATATGGGGTATTCCACAGGAAGAGAATTTGGAAAGCTTTAAAAAAGAACATTCAAGGAGGAAAAGCAAAGAATGTAAGAAGACTATGGCGCCGTTTACACTAATGCGTTTTCGTTTTAAAACGCATAAGTTTTGCTACGGTTACGCCATCCGTCCACACTATGCCGGAGTTCTTGAGCGCCGAAAACAGAGCGTTTTGGAAACGCTGAAGAGGCCGTTTTCATTCTAAAACGCTGCTACTCCGTCTCAGTGTGGATGAGGAAAGACGAAGACATCTAAAAACGGAGGCGGGACTGCCGAGATTCGCTACCTGATTGGGGCTTTTGTGTCATTGCGTATCCTTACCTTATTCGTCAAGTCCCTATCACATGACTATAACACATGGCTTTAACGCTACCGGAAGACAGTACTGTAAACAACAACATGGGCACAGAAATAGGAGCGTTGTTTGCACTATTGTCTGTTTTAGGCGCCATTGTGCAGTTATTCATTTGTTACGTTTAGTAACAACTCGACCTCGTCGTCTGTTCACAAAAATACCTCTCTTGCTTTCTTTGCCATCGCGTTTAATGTTCAACCAGCGTTTGTTGACTAACAATAACCAAATGCCGAGCGAGACACATGCTTTCTGTTTATACTAGAACGCGCATGCCCATAGTGCGCGAATGGTCACGTGATATACATTTTTGGTGGCGTAGTGTTGACGGATATATGTTCAGAGACGCTAGGTGAAACGCTAGTGTGGACGCGGATTGTTTTTGATCTAAAACATTGTTTTAAAACTAAAACGCACTAGTGTAAACGGGCCCGAAATGAAACACTAAATGGAGAAAGAGTTGCGAGTTTGTCTGTGATAATTGAGTTTGAAGAAGATAAACTTCCGGATAGGGTCAAGGTGTGGTTATTTCAGTTACCCAGTTACAGAGTAGGTTCAGCCACCACTGAGGTATTACAAATGCCAAAGATATAGCTGCGGTGTGTAAAAGTAAACAAAGATGCCCAAAATGTGGTGGAGAACATAGATATAAAGACTGTGAAGACAATGTGAAACCAAAATGATGTAACTGTGGAGGAGACGACAATGTAGCGTATGGGGGATGTGAGGTAAGAAAAAAAAACAGTGGAAGTTAAAAAATTAAAACAAAAAACAACATTAGCTACGCAGAGGCAGTTAAAAAAATTCAGGAACAACGTGTAAATATTGAAAGGGTGAGTGAAGTAAATAGGATGGGTGAACAAAAATAGCCGAGGGACATTTCTGTTAGTGTGGAGATTTTAATCCTGTTCATAGCATATGTCATCAATTGTGCTGATCAGGTGAGGCATAAAACAGAGAAAATTTAAGTGATAGTGAAAGGTGCTGATAATTTTTTATTAGTGAGACACATTGGATGGGAACATATCAATAAAACACTTGAGCTGGAAAGTAAAGCTGCCAGTCACGGTGGGCAAGGGTCAAGCTGATTATCCAATGGAATGCCAGTAGCTTAATAGCTAATGGTCAAGAATTCAAAGGATTCATCAGGAAACTTGGCTAAAACCATCATTAGATTATGTAATAGCAGGATATGAGAGCATACGTAGAGATGGAGATAAGGGTAATGGGGAGTATGTGCAGTTTTTATTAAACAAAACATACAATGTAAGATACTGGAAATAGGCAAAGAACAATAGGACAGAGGAAGGTAATTTCAAAATAGCACATTTTTTATAATCCATGCCAGAAATTAACTTTAGAAACTCTACAGGAACTTACAGCCCAACTGGAAGGTAAAGTAATTTGTTGTGGAGACTTTAATGGTCATAAACTATGGCATAATTATAATGACATGAATAAAGAGGTTATGGAGGAATTAATGGATAGGAAAGATTTAGTATGAAAGAAAGAAACTGCCATGAATATTACTCTTGTTTTTGAATCAATGGCTGTGGATTTTTGGTAGGAAGTTAAAAAAGAAAGCACTGTAGGGAGTGATCATTACCCAATTTTTGTGGAAGTAGGGGTGAGAGTGAAGTCGGATAAAAAAAATAAACCTGGAGGGTGGATATTTAATGAAGCAGATTTGATTAAATTTAGAGAAATTAGTGAGGAGTTTGTGGTGAAAAATCAACAGTGGTTAAGGAATAGAAGTTAATCAGTGTATAAGTGAAGCTATAATAGAAGCTGCCATTCAATAAATTCCAAAGCGAGTAGGAAATAAGAAAAGAAGAATTGTTGGTAACGCTTTCTTTTACAACCCGCAAAGTACCGCGTAAGTACAGTGAAATTACAGTGTACTTTTCTGTACGTACTGTGTAAGTATAATGAACGTATGTGTAGGTATGAGGGAACAAACCGTAATGCTTGGGTAAAAAGGGGGTAACAACCAGATGTTCATCACGAAAATGACCGCGTAAGTACAGTGAAATAACGGTGTACTTTTCTGTACCTATAGTGTAAGTATAAATAACGTTTACGTAAGTATAAGGGAACAAACTGTAATGCTCGGGTAATAAGGGGATAACAACCAGATATTTAGCATAAAAGGTACCGCGTAAGTACAGTGAAATAACGTTGTACTTTTCTTTAAATTGCAAAAGAACAAACCATAATGTTTGTGTAAAAGGGGAGTAACAATAAGATATCCATCACGCAAAGAAGTATATCAAGTTTACGATGTACATTTCTTCAAGTATTGTATACATATAAAGAATTATGCAAGGATGGTGACAACCTATTGCTATCTGCAAATGTACTGTATATGCACCTGCGTGAGTACATTAGTTCTCTTATTCAGTGCTTGGGTTTTATATGGGGTGTTTAATGAATAAAAGGTTTACAACCTGTGAAATTATGAACCCTTATTGTATACTGTATGTATTTTAAATCTGCAATTCAATATAAAATATATTTCCATACACTACTTACCTTATGTTTACTCGTCGATCTCACCAAAGCCATCAATGTCTCCATAACTCACTATCAACAAATAACTTTGCATGACATAGGCCTACCGTCAGGGTTCAATGCAGATTAAAACAGGCTCGCATCTTTACTGCTGTTGCACAGGGGGGCTAACTGTTGCATTTCAGTAAATGTATAGCTGATGCTTTATAGAAAAATCTAGTAATTTGGTCTTCAATCAATAAAAACTGCTGCTGTAGTTTACTCTGTTCTTAGTGTTCAAGTATACACTAGTATGTTAAAGTTCAGCTTCTTCCCTCTTTGTTCCCTGTAGTTAAAGGGTAAATACAGTATTTGTTCCCTCCTTGTTCCCTGTACTTACAGGGTAAATACCACATTTGAGGGTTGTAAATTAAAGTGAAGCTTTGTTCCTCTCTTGTTACGTCCTTGTTACCTGTACTTACAGGGTAAATACCACATTTGAGGGTTGTAAATTAAAGTGAAGCTTTGTTCCTCTCTTGTTACCTGTAGTTAAAGGGTAAATACAACATTTGTTCCCCCCTTGTTCCCTTTAGTTTACAATGTAAAATCTTGAAGGCAGTGAAATAAATATACAAACACACAATATATTTCTTCTTTACTTTGTAACCTTTATTTTAATAAATAAGCATTTTAAAAGACTTCATATTAATCAAACATTGTCTTGTCTATCATTGCCTATACTCATTCATTTTCTCTTTGGCTTTGTTAATCTGGGGTCGCCACAGTGGAATAAACCCCCATCTTATCCAGCATATGTTTTACGCAGTGGATGCCCTTCCAGCTGCAACCCATCTCTGGGAAACATCCATACACACTCACTCACACGCATTCACTACGGACAATTTAGTCTACCCAATTCACCTGTACCGCATGTCTTTGGACTGTGAGGGAAACCGGAGCACCCGAAGGAAACCCACGCGAACGCAGGGAGAACTCCATGCAGAAACCTTCTTGATGTGAGGAAACAGCACTACCTACTGTGCCACCGTGTTGCCACCCAGCTGCAACCCATCACTGGGAAACATCCATCCATACATACTCATTCACACACATACACTACGGACAATTTTACCTTACCCAATGTCACCACATATTTTTGGACTTGTGGGAGCACCCGGAGGAAACCCATGCTAACATGGGGAGAACATGCAAACTCCACACAGAAATGCCAACTGACCCAGCCGAGGCTCGAACCAGCGACCTTCTTGCTGTGAGGCGATTGTGCTACCCACTGCGCCTGCCTATACTCAAACAGCAAAATAACACATTATTTCCTTCCCCCTTTTTTTCTGGCATCTCTTGCTTGGCTTCCTCTTCTGCTCTTCTCAGCTTCCACTGAGGACTCTGATGGTGAGTGGCTGATGAAATCCCATGGGTCTTGCTGCTCTGCATTTATATAAAATATATAAACAGACAGAAAGGCTTTTAGTAAGCTATAGACATGTTTATTTTCCTGTTTAATGTGTGTGTAGTGGTTGTCCAACAATTTCACACACTAAACATTTACAGATACCATACAGACACTATACATTACTATCAAACAAAAGTACTATCATCAGATCATATGGGAGATTGTGATCATTTATAGTGATAATAATTAAAGCGCAGAGGGAAAAGGCTTAAGTATATGTGCAGGCAGTATAGACTTTGAAGTAAAGATTATTTGCAGTTCAGTGTACATATTTAAATTCTGTGTCACTCATTAAATGGTAAGTAAATGTAACGTTTGGGTTAACTACCCCTAAGGTTAGTTTTTGATTAAAGTACATGTCTTAACCCATCATTAGTCCTAAATAAAGTGAAAGATAACATAATATGGTTGATGTACTGTTATGGACCCTTTTTACATTTCAGCACAGTGAATGGGAAAGTACAACACATTTTTTTTACAATCTTCTTTGCTCAAATAAAATGAAAACTTTACGATGGTGTTGTCTCGACAATTAGAAAAATAAAAATATAGTGTGAAACTGATAACGCCAGCAAGAAGAGAGAATAACTTCTAATTTACTCATGACCATAGACACTGTTTGAAACACCTCGCACATGTAATCATATTATATAATGCATACGTAGATACAAATAAATGTTATTTTATAAAAAAAATCATATAAAAAACTCAAGGATTTTAGATCCTGATGATCGTTAAACGCGTCATAACAGTGTTGTGAAAAGGGTGTAATTGTTAAAAATAGGTACAAACATCAGATATAAACAAAAACCTAAACAAACACTTCTATGTACATAACGTCATAAAAATACTTGTTTTATTTACCTCGCGCTGCCGTCCTTGTACTGCCGTGAACAGGAAATTCTGGGAATGGAGGACGGAGAGTTGAATCGATTCGTCTTCAACAAACCGATCAGTGTGACATCAAAACATCGCGAGAACAACAGACAGCTCCGTGTGCATTTGAATCCATCTCGCGATATTGTATCACTTCAGGTACGCGCCTACTGATTCGTTGATTCAAACGAGTTGTGAATCAAGAAGCCTCTAAAGATCCGAATCAAACTGCAGCAGCACGCCACGAGGTTTTGCTCAGACTTTTGGGACGTTTGGAATTGCTCCGTCTTGTCACCATGTAACACATGTGAGTAAATCGTTGTCAGTAAATAAGGCTATTGTTACGATTAGAAATTGTGCATTAACCAGATTATATTTATTTTGTTTCATTTGTTTTTAGCGTAACATTAACGTTAGTTCATGGCCGAATCTAAACGGCCAGCAGCGAATATTTACCAATGTTTACTGTCGTTTACTTTGCACATCTTAGAAATGTTGCCAAAGTTCCTATGGATTTAGTTTCTTCATGTCATTCCAGAAAGACTGGATGATGAGCAGGTCAGATCTCTGTGGCTGTTGTCATACTGACTGTGCAGACGATTTTCTCCCTTTATACGTTAATTACAGCAAAGTTAATGACAAATTAATGTTTGGAAATGTTAATTGATATTTTCTGTAGCATGCCAGTTTGATATATCAATAGCCCCCCCCCCCCCCCCCACCCACCTAATTACTTGTAACGTTTGCCTAGGACTTTAGCACAGTAGCCTACTATTTAAGCCTTTTCCCCTCTGCGCTTTAATTATTATCACTATAAATGATCACAATCTCCCATATGATCTGATGATAGTACTTTTGTTTGATAGTAATGTATAGTGTCTGTATGGTATCTGTAAATGTTTAGTGTGTGAAATTGTTGGACAACCACTACACACACATTAAACAGGAAAATAAACATGTCTATAGCTTACTAAAAGCCTTTCTGTCTGTTTATATATTTTATATAAATGCAGAGCAGCAAGACCCATGGGATTTCATGAGCCACTCACCATCAGAGTCCTCAGTGGAAGCTGAGAAGAGCAGAAGAGGAAGCCAAGCAAGAGATGCCAGAAAAAAAGGGGGAAGGAAATAATGTGTTATTTTGCTGTTTGAGTATAGGCAGGCGCAGTGGGTAGCACAATCGCCTCACAGCAAGAAGGTCGCTGGTTCGAGCCTAGGCTGGGTCAGTTGGCATTTCTGTGTGGAGTTTGCATGTTCTCCCCATGTTAGCGTGGGTTTCCTCCGGGTGCTCCCACAAGTCCAAAAATATGTGGTGACATTGGGTAAGGTAAAATTGTCCGTAGTGTATGTGTGTGAATGAGTATGTATGGATGTTTCCCAGTGATGGGTTGCAGCTGGGTGGCAACACGGTGGCACAGTAGGTAGTGCTGTTTCCTCACATCAAGAAGGTTTCTGCATGGAGTTCTCCCTGCGTTCGCGTGGGTTTCCTCCGGGTGCTCCGGTTTCCCTCACAGTCCAAAGACATGCGGTACAGGTGAATTGGGTAGACTAAATTGTCCGTAGTGAATGCGTGTGAGTGAGTGTGTATGGATGTTTCCCAGAGATGGGTTGCAGCTTGAAGGGCATCCACTGCGTAAAACATATGCTGGATAAGATGGTGGTTTATTCCACTGTGGCGACCCCAGATTAACAAAGCCAAAGAGAAAATGAATGAGTATAGGCAATGATAGACAAGACAATGTTTGATTAATATGAAGTCTTTTAAAATGCTTATTTATTAAAATAAAGGTTACAAAGTAAAGAAGAAATATATTGTGTGTTTGTATATTTATTTCACTGCCTTTAAGATTTTACATTGTAAACTAAAGGGAACAAGGGGGGAACAAATGTTGTATTTACCCTTTAACTACAGGTAACAAGAGAGGAACAAAGCTTTACTTTAATTTACAACCCTCAAATGTGGTATTTACCCTGTAAGTACAGGTAACAAGGAGGTAACAAGAGAGGAACAAAGCTTCACTTTAATTTACAACCCTCAAATGTGGTATTTACCCTGTAAGTACAGGGAACAAGGAGGTAACAAGAGAGGAACAAAGCTTCACTTTAATTTACAACCCTCAAATGTGGTATTTACCCTGTAAGTACAGGGAACAAGGAGGTAACAAGAGAGGAACAAAGCTTCACTTTAATTTACAACCCTCAAATGTGGTATTTATCCTGTAAGTACAGGGAACAAGGAGGGAACAAATACTGTATTTACCCTTTAACTACAGGGAACAAAGAGGGAAGAAGCTGAACTTTAACATACTAGTGTATACTTGAACACTAAGAACAGAGTAAACTACAGCAGCAGTTTTTATTGATTGAAGACCAAATTACTAGATTTTTCTATAAAGCATCAGCTATACATTTACTGAAATGCAACAGTTAGCCCCCCTGTGCAACAGCAGTAAAGATGCGAGCCTGTTTTAATCTGCATTGAACCCTGACGGTAGGCCTATGTCATGCAAAGTTATTTGTTGATAGTGAGTTATGGAGACATTGATGGCTTTGGTGAGATCGACGAGTAAACATAAGGTAAGTAGTGTATGGAAATATATTTTATATTGAATTGCAGATTTAAAATACATACAGTATACAATAAGGGTTCATAATTTCACAGGTTGTAAACCTTTTATTCATTAAACACCCCATATAAAACCCAAGCACTGAATAAGAGAACTAATGTACTCACGCAGGTGCATATACAGTACATTTGCAGATAGCAATAGGTTGTCACCATCCTTGCATAATTCTTTATATGTATACAATACTTGAAGAAATGTACATCGTAAACTTGATATACTTCTTTGCGTGATGGATATCTTATTGTTACTCCCCTTTTACACAAACATTATGGTTTGTTCTTTTGCAATTTAAAGAAAAGTACAACGTTATTTCACTGTACTTACGCGGTACCTTTTATGCTAAATATCTGGTTGTTATCCCCTTATTACCCGAGCATTACAGTTTGTTCCCTTATACTTACGTAAACGTTATTTATACTTACACTATAGGTACAGAAAAGTACACCGTTATTTCACTGTACTTACGCGGTCATTTTCGTGATGAACATCTGGTTGTTACCCCCTTTTTACCCAAGCATTACGGTTTGTTCCCTCATACCTACACATACGTTCATTATACTTACACAGTACGTACAGAAAAGTACACTGTAATTTCACTGTACTTACGCGGTACTTTGCGGGTTGTAAAAGAAAGCGTTACCGAATTGGTTCTGTGGTGGACAAATGAATGTGGAAATTCAATTAAAGAAACAAAGCATTTAAAAGACTAAAAAGAACCATTAATTTTGAGGAATTAATTAGTTATAGAAAGGCACAAGCATTGGTTAGAAGAACAATAAAGATAGCGAAAAGAGAGTATTGGAGATTATTCTGCAATACTTTGGGTAGAGAAATTGATATTCCGAGGGTTTGGGGTTTGATAAGGAAAATGAATGGTATAAGGAGAGAATATAGTTTCCCAACATTAACTAATAGTGGAAAAATAGCTGTTACAGAAAAAGAAAAAGCAGAAATGCTAGTGCAATAATTTTTTTTTAATTCATTGTACAGAAAACCTTATAGAAAGGTAAAAAAGAGGACATGAGGACACATTATCAAAATACAGAGATTTGTAATGATCATGAAAATGTAAATGTGGTATTGAATTTACCTTTTAATTTTGACGAGTTAAATTATGTATTAAGGAACAATAGAGTGTCTGCACCAGGTAAAGATCAAGTTTGCTATATAATAATGTCTAATTTAAGTGAAATATCTAAAGATGTTTTACTGGATTTTTATAATAGGTTCGACATCATTTGCGTTGTAAACAATTTCCGTTAAGTTAGCTCTCGAAATGGCTGGGAAAAAAGCACAGCCAAACGAAAATATGAAGAAGAACACAGGACGTTTTTGACAGAGTGGGAGGGTTTATATTTTTTGTTGAACGTAATGGCAAGCCGATCTGCCTTATATGTCACGCAGCATTAGCGCATTTCAAAGCTTCAAATCTTCAGCGTCACTTCAGCTCACTCCATCCTAACATCGAACAGGAATTTCCAAAACAGTGGCGCCCCCAGAAAATTTTCTTAGGGGTGGCCAGAAGAGGCCGCACCAAATCTTGGGGTGGCACACAAAAAAAATAATGAATTCAGTGTAATGTTATATTTTTGTTTCTGGTAAATGAAATAATGTAGTTTTTATTCATTTAATTAATTCTACTTGAAATATTGCAATTCATTCTTTGAAATAATTCAGCAAGTACATGTGCAAACCAAATAAAAATCTATGTTTAGTTTAAAAACACTTTTCATATACTGTATAAATAACTTCTTTTTTTTACGTGCCTTTATTGTACATCATGATATGCCATGTCTAAAATTAATGAAGATTAATGAGTTTATTATTCCCAGTGATTGGTTGCAGCTGGAAGGGCTGCCGCTGTGTAAAAATGTGCTAGATAAGTTGGCGGTTCATTCTGCTGTGGTGACCCTGGATTAATAAAGGGACTAAGCCGAAAAGAAAATGAATGAAAGAATAATGAGTTTATTAATTACCCAAACAAATGAACAAACTGAACAAAAGGCATTACTATACACACTCACTATACCTAATAATATCATTTATCCATATTGCTTTTTGAGCCATTTTATTAATGCAGCTTCTTCTATTGATATACTGTAGCTTAAGGTAAATATTAAATTGCCATTGCTGTCTATTGAAGGTGTGTGCGTGCTGTCAAGGACGATCGGGGAGGGTAGTGGTGGTTCTAGTTTAAATGACACCCTGGGCGAAACACCCTATACACCCCCACCTCTCTTGAATTGTTAGATTTGTTATTCAATAAATATAACAATTTATTTATATTTATTCTAAATAAATACAAATAATATTAATATACAATTAATATTCTGAATAAATAACAGAAATCAGTCCTAAATATTATTGGAAAACAACAACTGGAGTGATATGCCAACATCACTTAAGAAACCTTTTGCATGAAAATGAATTATGACAATTCTAAAGAATACAAAAAATGTATTATAGAATTATCTGTGGTCTTAGACCAGATCATGGCTGATAAATCATGTTATGAAGTCTTACCTCCCTGACTCATTATCCCTTCTTTCTGCTTTAAAGGCATGCTTAGTGAAAGTAACATCATCATCATCATCATCATCATATTATATAAACTTTAACCGACTTTCAAAACTCGCTGCGTGCCGACACTTCTACACAAAAGGCTGTTACTCCGGTTTCACGGCGCATGAGCGGTGCCTATTATGTCGGCGTGCATGCAAACAACCAACCGGGATTCACACAGGAGTGCGTGAGGCGCGCGGGAATGGTTTTCTGCGCGCATGCGTCAGTTTGCTTTCACCAGCATTGAACCAGAGGGGGAGAGCTACGTCAGTAACACCAACAATAATTTAGTGACTGCATTTTATTTATTTATTTATTTATCTAAATATTGGGAATTTATAAGTTCATTTAAATCAATAATGTCAACCGCAAAATTATATTGGGGTGGCCAAAGGGGTGGCCACAGGGGTGGCCAGAGTTTACCGAGGGGTGGCCGTGGCCACCCCTGGCCACCCCTTGGAGGCGCCCCTGTTCCAAAAGGGACTTAACTTTGCAAGCACAAGTTGGTTGCTTTGAAAAGTCAGGCAGAAAAGCAGATGCAATGTTTCCAAATATTTACGAAAAACTCAGAGACCGTATTGCTTGCATCATATCAACTGGCTTAGAGCATAGCACGGGCTAAAAAGTCATACAACGAAGGGGACTTCATTAAAAAAATACGGCTTTGAATCACAGTTGCACTCTGACTTTCAAGCATGTGAGTATTTTAGTGAGGCATAGGATGAGAGTTGTGACATACAAGACAAGCCTCAGTTGGCAATATTTGCACGGTCTGTGTCAAATGAATGTATGATAAAAGAAGAACTCCTTGATATTGTGCCATTAAAAGACAGAACCCGTGGCATAGATGTGAAAGAAACAATGATGCCCATTCCGAAACCAACTGCAATAGCCACGATGGAGCGCCAGCCATGATCGGATCCGTGAATGAGCTTGTGGGGCTGTGCAAAGCTGATCAAACATTTCCCAACTTTTGAAATTTCCACTGCATCATCCAAAGGAAGCAACTCATGTCTAAATCATTAAATTTAGACAATGTCATGAAGCCTGTGATAGAAATCGTCAACTACATCTGCACACATGCGCTTAACCTCAGAAAATTCAGGCTTCATCGCTGAGCTGGACCAAGGCCTTCCAGGTGACCTGCCGCGGCACTGCACTGTGAGGTGGTTGTCAAAAAGCTGTCTCGCTTCTTTGAGCTTTTGGATGCCGTGAAACTAATTATGGAAGGGAAGGACAAGGACTATCCCGAGCTCTCGGACCTCGAGTGGATTATGGATCTGGCATTTTTAGTCGACATGCTGTGTCACTTGGACAGACTGAACCTGATCCTGCAGGGTAAGTTAAAAATGCTGCCTGAACTGGTTAGGGTTGGGTATCGTTTTTTTATTTTTTCAATACCGGTGCTAAATCGATACTTTTAAAACGATACCGGTGCCAAAACGGTGCCTGAATCTAAACTTTTTTAGCCACAAAATGATGGTGGATGACAAAATATTTTTAAAAAATCCTTTTAATAGAACAATATAATTACAGTTTAAAGTCAACATAAATTCATATTGTATTACATTAATACATTTCCTTTGATCATTTGTTGGTTAGCATGAATTTAAGATTTGCATTATGAAATTACATTAGCTTACTATTAACCTGTGGGGGGCGGGCAGTGGCCACGTACTTTTAGGAGCACATTTTAACATGTATATCCCAAAATACCTAAAACATTATTTAAATTCATTTTTTTTTCATGCATCACTCTGCAGTCTTCATAAACAAGATAATTAAATAACTTAAACTTAAAATAATCTTCCTTGTTTATTTATTTGACAAGTAACGTTATACTGGTGTAGGATAACACATTTCTAAGATTCAAGTACATCAAGGCACATTGTTGCATCTGTAAACTTTTAAAAGGCCTAGAGTTGAAGTCAATTTATTTTGCTCTCCCATTCATTGAAAATAAGGTTTCTGAAAAAGTTTACAGTGTTTCCTAAAAAAAATAATTATTCTGGAGTCATAATACGTTATATTTCTTATTGTTTATTTTGTGTATTGATAATGACCAAAACACATTGAATGACAGTAAAAAGCAGCAATTTTACCCAATAAATGTGTTAATAATATGAACTGATATATATATATATATATATATATATATATATATATATATATATATATATATATATATATATTCAATCAAATGAACTTAAACGATTAAAAACTGCAGCAAACATTTATTTAGGCCCGAACTACATAACCAAATATTAAACAATTTTAGTATCAGTTTTGCTTAAGTTGCACGTGAAGATTTTATTCTCTCTGTATGAAGTATTTTCTAAGTGTAAAGCGGTTAATTTTCTCTTCTCAAAATGTATGTAGTGTTTGCAGCAAACATGCCAGCCTGTGTTAAAAATACAGTGATATGTCTGTGTAAGATGAGTATGCCTGCACAGGAGCAACACTAGGAGAAGGCTGAGTGACTGATTGTGTAGAATAACTGAATATGTAAAGCACTGATTATTTATGTTAAATACTTCTATGAAGCTATATGTGTCAGAAGTTAGAATAAGTAACATATTATCAAGTGATTATGCTTTCATGACAATGTATGTAAACACTTAATCCTTTTGCATAAGTTGCATCTATGGAGAGAGAACTTTGGTGTCAAAACAGTTGCTGACACAGACCTGTAACATCTCTGTTGACATGAGCTAGTGGGCTGAGAGCCAAGAATAGCAGGACCCCTTAGACTAGACAACCTATTCAAAAATGGTCAAAAGTTAAAAAGAGACACATAGGGGTGTGTCAAAAACATAAATAAAGGAGAAGGTGCAGGAGAGACTTTAGAAGGTGTCCAGGAGAGACTTCAGAATGCTCTGGGGTCTGCTCTGCTCTTTCTCGGCTTTATTATGGAGAATAAAGTCTATTTTCTGATATTCAAAACCTCTGGTCTGATAATTTGTAATTGATGAGATGTCAAAATTTACGACAAATGGCGCCCAACGTGGGGCTGGAAAGAGACGATCGGGTGACACTGGACGTGGGTCCGTGTATCATCCGTTCATTTGATTATTCCTTTTATTACGGAAAACGAAACATCAGAAAAACGATAAATATTTCGTTTTTTCTGTTTATTCTGTAGGCAGAAAAAACGGAAACTCATTTGTTATTCTGCTTATTAACTTAAAACGAAATATTAAAACAAACACAAAACCAAAACGAAATAATGAGTCAAAATATGGTCCGTGTACGGTCCGTGTACATTTTGTTCATTTGTTTTCCATTTTCAAACGGAATAAAGGAAATGGAGAAAACGGCCGTTTTTCTTTTGCTCACGAGAAAACGAAAAAACGAGATTTTGGCTGGATTTTCGTTTTTTGGTTTAGGGTAGGAAAACGGATAAACGACTTTAAAATTCATTTTACACATGTAGGCGGTGATGAAACGCCCACTTTCCTCTAATTGGTCAACCAAATCTGCGCTCGTGACGTCACCCTCAAAATAAAAGCCTTACACGCAGGCTTTTAATTATTATTATTTAATTATATATTAACTAAGTTTACATATTCTATCATTTGAACCACACACAGTTAGCAGGCTTACATTCATTGCGTATGTATAAATTAAATAAAAACGTAAAGCAGTATTCTTAGACATTTGTCATTAAAATAAGGTCATAGTTCACTGCCAAGCTTCTTGCTGCTGTGCACCTGATGCAGAGCAAAGAAAGCCATTTCCGAGCAGCACCTGGTTTACATGATTGTTTCAGAGCAAGGGCTTTATAATAATAATAATAATAATAATAATAATAATAATAATAATAATAATTATTATTATTATTACCAGTTACCAGTGCTTTTATTGTTTGGTGTGTTTTTTTTCTTTTTAATAGTTGTTAGCAGAACCAGAATAAGAACACTTTGGGCCCTGCTATAAAAACAAAGGGTACCATTTGTTTTCATTTATTTCTTCCTATTTTAATTATATATTGTAATTATTTATTTAATAATTAATACTATTTTATTGCAACGCCAAAGTAGGCCTGTCTTATTATTATTTTTTATTATTAAATTTGCTGTTATTGTAGGCTAGATGGCAGGCTTAAATATTTTAAATAACATTTACTCATAACCTTACTAATTCGAGAGCCGAACCTAAAAAAGTTTAAGTGCAATAAGCCTGTACAATAAAGGGAGCCGCAATGCATATTTCTAGCGCATTCTTTCACTCAACAATTATTGCTGGAATAATGAAATAAATTTCAAATTAACTAATTAAACACATTATAGTTGATAAAAAAAAATTGTGAGAAAAACAGAAAAAAAAACAGATGAGCTCGCTACATGTGCGTTGCGCTAATAATTTGACATTTTTAGAAAGTGCTACAGCGGGCCCTGCTATTTCACATATAAGGTTAGTGATACGTATTTTAAATTAGTATTGCACATTATTCATTCATTTTCTTGTCGGCTTAGTCCCTTTATTAATCTGGGGTCGCCACCGCGGAATGAACCGCCAACTTATTTAGCAAGTTTTTACGCAGCGGATGCCCTTCCAGCCACAACCCATCTCTGGGAAACATACACACATACACACACACTTATACAGTACGGACAATTTAGCCTACCCAATTCACCTGTACCGCATGTCTTTGGACTGTGGGGAAAACCGGAGCACCCGGAGGAAACCCACGCGAACGCACTACACTACTGAATTAGACACACAATCTCAAAAAAAAAACTTGATGCTTATTTACATTATCTAAAGTTATTTCTTACGAGGTAGGATCTGTTGTTGTATTATATATTTTCGTTTTAATATGCAAATAATTTTCTTTAATTTGTAATAGGCCTATTGTCCCTCATTGCATAAAATAACCAGCCATTGTATTCAATATGTTTATAAATTGTCCATCCAGTTTGACGCAAGCTAAACAACATTTTGGCCTGTTCTGCTTATTAAATGAGTGATTTTCACGGAGAAACAAATCATCCATCCACACAGTTTTGTATAGGACCTGTGTGAACAAAAATATACACTTCATCATAGCCTATAGGAAAATGTATCTGTTTAGAACCAATTTTGTGTTGTATAATTAAAAATATTAAAAATACAATAAAAAAAAGGAATAACATTTGAAGTGCAATGCTTCAAAGATCCAATATGCTGCATGCAGAGCCAAAACAAAAACTGGTTTGTTTGTTTAATAAAAAAATAATATGAAATTAAAGTGAAATAGTTCCATAACCTGTATTATAACTGTAGTCACCCTAGATGACAAATCATCCGTTGCGCCGGTCAGTTTCACCTTTAATCAAGAATGTGCCAGAACCAAATGAGAATATTTACAGATTACCTCGGAATGAGACCTCGGTCTGTGAAGGATGCAGAACACAGAAACTCGTTGAGAATGGAGAGGCATGTTAGATGTTTTATATCCCTTTAGATATTGTAAATAAACAACAAGTTTTTATAGAGATTGTGTCATGTCTTTTCTTTGACGCACGCGCTGAACAGCCCCGAAAAGTCGCCTTTATTTAGCCTGTAGCCTAAATAATAGTTTAGATTTTATAACATATAATGTTCCATTACTTTAAATGTATAATGTTTTTTAATATTATTGATTATATAAAATATATAGTTTATATAAATGTGCTCTGATCATTCAAGGATCATAATGCGTTGCATATTCTTCTTATTCTTCATTAGGCTTGATCCGTAAATTGTGTATTTTATATATAATATATAATAATAAGGACTAAGCTATTAATAACTGTAATTCCTCGAATGTAAAAGTCTTGATTAAAGAAAAAGAGAACTTAATTCGACATATGCATATAGTGCGCTTATTTCTGCGCGCATCGCGCGCTTTACCGAATTACCTTTTTTATTTTTTATGCACTATAAATGCATCTGGCAGCACCGAAAAGAGCAAATGCCAAGTTATTAGCGCAGCGCACAGACAGCTGGCTCGTCTAGTCTGAACCAGGGGTTTTCAAACTATTCATTGCACACCGATCCCATTGCATTTTATTTAGGATAAACCACTTATTTAAAATTAATTAATTAAAAGGTGCGTACTCTCCAATACACCACTGAATTATAGTGTCATAATATTTAATAATTGTAATTAAGATAGACACCTGACCTCCATTTAATAAACAATTTATTTGCCATACTCTGTTAATTTGAAGTTTAAAGTTTAAATCATTTATGTTAAACTTAAATTATTTAAAAACTTAATAAGGCTTAAATTTAGTCATTTAAGACATTTTAGGTCATAAGTTTACATACATTGACCGTTGCATTTAGTAGGCCTATTCTGGTCTAAATAAGCTTTTTGCATCTTAGGTGTTTACACACACAAATTAAGCAGTTTATACGTACATTTAATGTTACTTTGAAATTAATTTTGATGCAATAAATAATCCTAAATAGTTGAAAGGGTTAACATATTCTTGAAATGTAGTTATTTTATAACTATGAAATTTATTACTAAACAAAGCGAATCATTATGAATTTGCCAAGAAAAAATCCACTTTACCACTGTAAAGCAATGCCCCACACTCACTAGAACGGTAGAACCTGGACTGTATGATATGTTATGTATGTAAAATAGAGAAAATAAGCAAGATGCGCAGTCTCATGCAGCCTTAGTGAAATATAGCGCGTCACAGCAATGAACTAAAAATAAAACCACCCTTGAAATGCTGGCGATCTTAATTTTTTCAGCCTACACTGACTGAGAATAATGTTGCACTATTTTATTAACAAATAATTAGAATGTTTTTTTTTCCTTCAACACATTCATCATTACTTTTGCCTGTGCAAGTTTTTTGCGCACGCTTGAGCGCGAAGGCATCTATTTTCAGGTGCAAGATGCCACTTTGGGTGGCACCAGCACACTCTGCCACACCTGTGGCTATATGTCCCTGCTACAATAATAATAACAACAACAACGACAAAAGATTAACAAAAAATAATAATAATAAGACAGGCCTACTTTGACGTTGCAATAAAAAAGTATTAATTATCAAATAAATATTTACAATCGGCTAAAGGCATATATTAAATTAAAATAGGAGAAAATCCAATAGAAACAAATATTTATTATAGCCCCATGCAGGGCCCAATGTGTTCTTACACCATTGAATAACTAAGTAAATAATAATAATAACAATACTAATAATAATAGGCCTTATAATAATAATAATAATAATAATAATAATAATAAATTATTATTTTATACAGAGTAGGCTATTATTTAGGCCTACAATAGCTCTGAAACAATCATGTAAACCAGGTGCTGCTCGGAAATGGCTTTCTTTGCTCAGCATCAGGTGCACAGCAGTGAACTATGACCTTATTTTAATGACAAATGTCTAAGAATACTGCTGATTTACGTTTTTATTTAATTTATACATACGCAATGAATGTAAGCCTGCTAACTGTGTGTGGTTCAAATGATAGAATATGTAAACTTAGTTAATATATAATTAAATAATAATAATTAAAAGCCTGCGTGTAAGGCTTTTATTTTGAGGGTGACGTCAGGAGCGCAGATTTGGTTAACCAATTAGAGGAAAGTGGGCGTTTCAGCACCGCCTACATGTGTAAAATGAATTTTAAAGTCGTTTATCCGTTTTCCTACCCTAAACCAAAAAACGAAAATCCAGCCAAAATCTCGTTTTTTCGTTTTCTCGTGAGCAAAAGAAAAACGGAAAAATGGCCGTTTTCTCCAATTCCTTTATTCCGTTTGAAAATGGAAAACAAATGAACAAAATGTACACGGACCGTACACGGACCATATTTTGACTCATTATTTCGTTTTGGTTTTGTGTTTGTTTTAATATTTCGTTTTAAGTTAATAAGCAGAATAACAGATGAGTTTCCGTTTTTTCTGCCTACAGAATAAACAGAAAAACGAAATATTCATCGTTTTTCTGACGTTTCGTTTTCCGTAATAAAAGGAATAATCAAATGAACGGATGATACACGGACCGACGTGCTGGGGCTTGGAGGAAAAACACAAATATGTGGCCACGATAAAAAACGGTAAGCAATTTCCGCTTATACGTTTGTGTTTTTTCTGCCAAGGACCTGCTTGTAACGGTAAAAAGTCACTTGAACTGTTTCTTCAGCTATAACGAACTACAAGTAAAACTAAAAAAGTAAAAGTAAACATAAAAAAGTAAAGATATAAAAGGAAAACAATGGGGTTTTGAATACCAGGAGAAAATAACAATTTGCATGCAAATGATCTGTGTTTTCCTAAGAGGACCTTGACGGATAGGATAAACGTTAACTAGTAACTGTTACTCATGTTTGGGAAATTTTTTAATGATGAAGAATATGCCTAGAACATTTTTAAGCTTTAAGAGGAAGTTCTTAAAGTGTGGTGACAATTAATAAGTTAAAACAGATTAAGGTATAGAGAGAAGCGCGCAAAGACCTCGGAGTACCCATTCTGTTTTAATAATAATAAATATTATTATTCAGAAGGCTGGGGGAAAAAAGGCACAAATCCTGTGAAATGCTATTTTTACTGAAGAACAGTAAAGACGGGAGCAGAAGTAACAGGTCACTCAAGAGTCACTCAAGAGTCTGCTGCAGACTTTCAGACTCTGCTTGCCTCTTTTGACCTAAAAAGAGCACCTACCTCTGCTACCCACAAATCAGGTAATCAGCTAGACCTTATTTACACACGACACTGCTTCGCTGATCAAACAATAGTAACTCCACTACAAATATCGGATCATTTCCTTCTGTCTCTCAACATCCACATTACTCCTGAGCCGCCACACACTCCAACACTGGTTACCTTTCGCAGAAACCTACGATCTCTCTCACCCAATAGACTATCCACCATTGTTTCAGACTCTCTTCCTCCATCTTGCAAACTCTCTGCACTTGATTCGAACAGTGCCACTGATACACTCTGCTCCACACTAGCATCATGTCTAGACCAATTATGTCCTCTTGCATCCAGGCCTGGTGCCAGACTGGCACGAGTCCTCCTGCACCCTGGCTCTCGGATGCTCTCCGTGAGCATCGCTCAAAACTTCGAGCTGCAGAAAGAATTTGGCGGAAAACTAAAAATCCTGCACAGCTCTTAACATACCAAACTCTTCTGTCCTCTTTCTCAGCTGAGGTTACTTCGGCAAAGCAGACATATTACCGTCTGAAAATCAACAATGCCTCTAATCCTCGCCTACTTTTTAAAACATTTTCCTCCCTCTTCTATCCTCCTCCTCCACCCGCATCCTCCACACTTACTACTGATGACTTTGCTACATTCTTTTGCACCAAAACTGCAAAAATCAGTGCTCAATTTGCTGCACCTACAACAAACACGCAAGGTACACCATCAACACCACACACACTCACCTCTTTTTCTCAGCTCTCTGAGTCTGAGGTGTCCAAACTCGTGCTATCTAGCCATGCAACCACCTGTCCACTCGATCCCATTCCCTCTCATCTCTTGCAAGCCATCTCTCCTGCAGTCATACCAACACTGACTCACATAATTAACACATCTCTTGACTCTGGTTTATTCCCCACTTCATTTAAGCAGGCTAGGGTAACCCCACTGCTAAAGAAACCCAACCTGGACCATACGCTACTTGAAAACTACAGACCAGTATCCCTGCTTCCATTCATGGCCAAGATTCTGGAGAAAGTAGTGTTCAATCAAGTCCTGGACTTTCTTACTCAAAACAATCTCATGGACAACAAGCAATCCGGCTTTAAGAAAGGCCACTCAACTGAGACTGCCCTGCTCTCGGTCGTGGAGGATCTCAGACTGGCTAAAGCAGACTCTAAATCATCAGTCCTCATTTTGCTGGACTTGTCAGCTGCTTTTGACACTGTCAACCACCAGATCCTGCTATCTACGCTCGAGTCACTGGGCGTTGCGGGCACTGTTATACAATGGTTCAGATCTTACCTCACTGACAGATCATTCAGGGTGTCTTGGAGGGGTGAGGTGTCCAAACTACAGCATCTAAACACTGGGGTACCTCAAGGCTCTGTTCTTGGGCCACTTCTCTTCTCCATCTACACATCATCTCTAGGACCAGTCATCCAGAGACATGAATTCTCCTACCACTGCTATGCTGATGATACCCAGCTATACCTCTCTTTTCATCCTGATGATCCCTCGGTTCCAGCTCGCATTTCAGCCTGCCTGTTGGATATTTCACATTGGATGAAAGATCATCATCTTCAGCTGAACCTCGCAAAAACGGAAATGCTTGTAGTTTCTGCCAACTCGACTCTACACCATAACTTTTCAATCCAGATGGACGGGGCAACCATTACTGCATCCAAAATGGTGAAAAGCCTTGGAGTAACGATTGATGTTAATCTTCTCTGACCACATCTCTAGAACTGCTCGATCGTGCAGATTCACACTCTATAACATCAGAAAGATCCGACCCTTCTTATCTGAACATGCAGCTCAACTCCTTGTTCAAGCTCTTGTTCTCTCCAAACTGGATTACTGTAACTCTCTACTAGCTGGGCTTCCAGCTAACTCTATCAAGCCTCTTCAACTGCTCCAGAATGCAGCAGCACGAGTGGTCTTCAATGAACCTAAACGAGCTCATGTCACTCCGCTGCTAGTCCGTTTGCACTGGCTGCCAGTTGCTGCTCGCATCAAATTCAAAGCTCTGATGTTTGCCTACAAAGTGACTTCTGGCCTTGCTCCTTTTTATCTGCTCTCGCTTCTGCAGATCTATGTGCCCTCCAGAAACTTGCGTTCTGTGAATGAACGTCGCCTCGTGGTTCCATCCCAAAGGGGGAAGAAATCACTTTCGCGAACGCTCACGCTCAATCTGCCCAGTTGGTGGAATGGACTCCCTAACTGCATCAGAACAGCAGAGTCACTCGCTACTTTCAAGAAACGACTAAAAACTCAACTATTTAGTCTCCACTACACTTCCTAATCTGGAATTGCCTCTCTGAATATCACACTAACTGTACAAAAAAAAAAAATAAAAAATAAATAATAATAATACTACTAATAATTCCCTTCTTAGACTTTATAGACCTGAAACTTGCTTATAGCACTTATTCATTGTTGCTCTTGGTTGTGTAAATTGCTTCCTTGTCCTCATTTGTAAGTCGCTTTGGATAAAAGCGTCTGCTAAATGACTAAATGTAATGTAAATGTAAAGAGGAGTGTAGTGGAGAATTCTGTGGTTACAGCTCTAAGGTTAGAGGCTGCTCGGACAGGTCACTCAAGAGGAGTGAGGTGTATTTATGTAATTGTAAGTATTTGTGTATTTGTCTGTGTTGCTGGGGTGCTTAGAAGCTATCACCTTTGATCTAGAGAGACTAGAATAGAGGTGAGGTTCAGGTTACACAGTGTAAGAGATGAGGTTATTATAATATAAAAGAAAAACTGCATATGTTGTGTGATTTAAGAACAATAAGATAGAGAGTGATGCAGTTTAGGGAAGAGATTGTGATACAGAGGAGGTTTAAGCCTCATAAAATTAATTGAGATCATATTGCATTTGAAAGACACAGACTAAAAACAAAAATATACGAGTTAAACATTTTCTGAATAATCTCTGTGTGTTTGAAGTGTTTTAAGTATGAACTAGGCAGAGAGGGGACTGAAATTCCTGACATGTCGACAGTTTGGAAGAAGGTCTGCTTCAGGAGTGGTAAGAATCTGTCTATTTTAAGAACAAAAGTTTCACAGGACAGATAGAAGCTAAAGAGTAAAGATATATTATAAGGTATTAAATAAATAGAAATATTATAAAATAATGTAATAAGATTGTCACGAAATACAGGGAGACCCAATTGCAAGTAAAATATATTTATTGACTCAGACAGAATAACGGAAGGAAGAACGCAGGAAGATGATGAGTGAGTCAAGTGAGCAGCAGGAAATGTAATAATCGAACAGGGAGCACTGAAGAACAAGATCAGAGAGCCGCCAACAGATAAGGTACAAGAGTCCAAACACAGAGCTCTCCCCGCGACACACGACCAGAACTTAGCGACCGGAACCTGACAGGACACAGACAAACAGACGTGAAGAAAACGAACTGACACTGTGAGACAGAAACGCTGAACATATATAGGCGCGGTAATGCGCTGCACCTGTGGTCCGCTGATTACAGCTGAGCGGTGCTGCGCACGGCAAGGCTGGTGACAGCGTACACGTGACCACCCAGCTGATAAGGTAAACACAACTGACAGCAACGCGACACTAACACAGACAAAGAGACACCCAACACACACACTCATACACGCATATACGTAAAACGCATATTGCACCACACCGCACACACACACATACACACACGCAGACACATCATAGAAGAACAGACAGATCCACAATCGTGACAATACCCTCTCTCCTAGGAACGCCTCCTGGCGTTCCCAGACGAGCATACCTGGCGATTGTAATCATCGATAAGAGAGTGATCCAGTATGTCCCCGGACGGAACCCAACTTCTATGCTCAGGACCGTAACCCTCCCAGTCCACCAAGTACTGGAATCCTCGTCCCCTCCGTCTAGAATCCAGGATGCGCTTAACCGAATAAGCAGTCTCCCCATCTACGAGACGCGGCAGTGGGGGGAACTGGTGTGTGCGGATTAATTGCCGTATGAAAAACAGGCTTTACTTTAGATACATGGAACACGGGATGAATTCTCCTGTACGCTGGAGGTAATTTGAGGCAAATTGCCACAGGACTAATGATTTTAGTGACAATAAATGGGCCAATAAATTTAGGAGCTAGCTTATTACAAACGGTGCGGAGCGGAATATTCTTAGAAGAAAGCCACACTTTTTGACCGACAACGTAAACGGGAGGCTTAGACCGGTGGCGATCGGCTTTAGCCTTGGTGCGCACACCCACTTGGAGGAGGGTCTGTCTGGCCCTGCTCCAAGTGCGGCGGCACCTCTGGACAAAGGCGTGAACGGAGGGGACCGCGACTTCAGATTCCAGACTGGGAAAAACTGGTGGCTGGTAACCTAGACTACACTGAAACGGAGAAAGGCCCGTGGCCGACACTCGTAACGAATTATGTGCGTACTCCACCCACGAAAGCTGCTGACTCCAGGAGGAGGGATTCTGTGAGACCAAACATCGCAATGTGCGCTCAAGATCCTGATTGGCTCTCTCGGTCTGACCGTTACTCTGGGGATGAAAGCCAGACGAAAGACTCACAGTAGCCCCCAATAAACGACAGAATTCCCTCCAAAATTTAGAGATAAACTGAGGCCTCCTGTCAGAAACCACGTTCGTCGGGAGGCCATGAATGCGAAAGACGCGATTAATGACAGCAACCGCTGTCTCTCTGGCTGACGGTAATTTGGGCAGAGGGACGAAATGAGCAGCCTTCGAGAACCGGTCCACTACGGTTAAAATCACCGTGTTGCCGTTGGAGGGAGGCAGACCCGTAACGAAATCTAGCAAGATGTGGGACCAGGGTCTCGAAGGTACTGACAGCGGCTGAAGGAGTCCCGCGGGTGGCCGATTGGAAGTCTTGGAAACAGCACACACAGAGCAAGCCAATACAAAATCACGCACATCACGAGCCAATGCTGGCCACCAGAATCGTTGTTTAATAACAAATGATGTGCGACTCACCCCAGGATGACAGGCTACTTTGGAGGAATGTCCCCATCGAATAACATCTGACCGAAGTCTCTCTGGCACGAATAACCGACTCGGTGGGCATCCAATCGGGGGCGTTACCCCATCTAAGGCTGCGCGAACCTTCGACTCTATCTCCCATGTGATGTTAGAAATAACAATCCGCTTAGGCACTACGGGTTCGAGTGACGATGTACGCTCCGAAGAATCAAAAAGACGGGTTAACGCGTCGGGCTTAATGTTCTTAGATCCCGGTCTATATGAGATGGTGAAATTGAACCGTCCGAAAAATAACGCCCACCGAGCCTGCCTAGAGTTTAATCTTTTGGCGGATTTGATGTCCTCAAGATTCTTATGATCGGTCCAGACGATAAAAGGGACCCCCGACCCCTATAACCAATGACGCCACTCCTCCAAAGCAAGCTTGACGGCCAACAGCTCTCGATTAACCAATGTCGTAATTACTTTCTGCGGCTGATAACCGATGAGAATAATACGCGCACGGGTGGATCTTGCCATCCGAGGAGGAGCGCTGGGACAGGATAGCTCCGACCCCGACCTCTGACGCGTCGACCTCCACCACAAACTGCCGGGAGGGATCAGGGGTTATCAGTATTGGAGCTGAAACAAAGCAGCCTTTCAGTTTTGAGAACGCAGCTTCGGCTGCGCTGGACCACCTGAACGGCGTTTTGGAGGAGGTCAAGGCGGTCAGAGGTGCGGCGAGCTGGCTGAAATTGCGAATAAATCGCCGGTAGAAATTGGCAAAGCCCAGAAACCTCTGCAGGGCCTTACGGGAATCAGGAGTTGGCCAATTTACCACAGCCTTAATCTTCAAATAAATATTAAGAAATTAAAAATTGAAGCATAGAAATAACTACATATGGAGATTAATAGCTATATTGATCAGGAAATAAATTTACTAAATCAGTATGAATAAAAATAGATAAGTTAATGATTTTAGTAAATAAAGAATTAGAAGAGAAAACTTTGATAAATATTGATTAATTGAAGAGTTAATGATCAAATGTTTAAGGAAAATAAGATAAAGAAAAATGAATTAGGAAAATCTAGGAGACAAAAATGCTAATTTTTGAAAAGGAAAAGAAACATAGGAAAATGGAGAAAAAAGAAGTCCAAACATTGTTTAATAGAATAAAAAGAGAAGATGTTTAAAAAATATATATATATTAAACAGATAAAATAAAAATTTGAAAAAACAGTAACATTTTGAAGAAACTAAGATTTGGCTTTAAAAGATAAAATTATGTTTAAGTGCAATAAAAAATTGTTGTGGAGTAAGTTGACTGTTGTCATCTGTTTTAAAGTCAGCTACAGGCTGTCATCTGAGCCAACAGCTATTTGTAGTAAAGCAGTGATTCAGATGTAAAGCATAGACAATGAGGAGACATTAAAAGAACATCATAGAGTGAGTTAAAAAATATATATAGTTAATATTTTATGTACTTAAAAATTAATTTAAAATTAAAAATTGCATTTCAGATTGGAAAAATGCTTTAAGTTGTAGGGTCCAGCCAGTTGGTCCAATGACGGTATCCAATGGTGGATGAAGGTTCACTGCATGTTCGGTCTTTCCAGTGCACAATGTTGATTTATATTAAACTTAACTCATATCTGACTCCAATTTTAGTATGAGGTGGTTTAGAATATTAATATATTTATCCTCGTTTTATCTGACTCCAATTATAAAACATTGATAAGATTATTTTGTTTCCTTTCACATTATTTTAGATTATGATTGAATATTCTTTTGATTTGTTATTATACCTTATTCTCATTTACTCAGATTCCGATAGCATCTCGAGTCTTGCACCGGCCGGGTATACAATCTCTTAATACAAGCTTGTCAGTCTTGGTCATTAAACAGAGGCGATTAACCACTCTCCTAGAAAGGCAGAACACTACTTACTCAATTTAGGAGATTTTTTATGTGGTCCCCATAGATCTGTTATCTACTAATTCAAGACAAAGTATTTTAATAATAATCGCGCAGGATTATACTATTGTAGATGAAGGCCTAAATATCCACATTTAAAGTAGTTTCAACAATATTTTGTTGTTCTAAATAGTTGGCCTTTTACAGTCCAAGTATACATGAATAAATGGCAATTTGTTAGTCTGATCTCTACCAACATTGTATAGCGTGCCACGCTGCTCCGTCTAACATGTTTTAGTCCGTTACTAACCTGTACAGTGGCTTGTAGTGCTATGGACAACAACATTTATCAGTGATAATAACACGAGGTTTGAATATATCAAAACATAATTTATTAGTCAGGTAAATGTATTATGCCAAATTCAATCAGTCAATTCATAAACGATCAATACAAAACATCAAATTATCAAAGATAAATCCAAGATGAAAAAGATGCATTCCTGACTTTGAAATATACATAACATGGAACAAGCCATGTTATGGGCTGATCTGGTTAGGCAGAATCGCGCTGAGTCTTTCTCAACCCTTACCTTAAATAATCCAAGAATTCCCTCAAGGAAGGGGGTGTGAATAACAAAAGGGAAAGTCACACCCTTCACAGTGGTTCAAAAGATGCCTGAAGTTATATATTTATTGTTTAGATTATGTCTATTTCTGAGAGAATGAGACCATTGTACCAGTCGCACTGAGACATTTCAAATGATATCAAACATGATAGTTAAAGTCAGTTTGGTTAATCTAGAACATTCAAACATTGAAATGACCATATGCGTGAGATTGGGGGATGAAGCTGAGTTTCAGCATACTCAGATGCAAATGCAGCAGGAACTGGTTTTTTCCCGCATTCCCCCTTGCTGGGTTGTGAAGTTACCAGTCTCTGTTTTCAGCTCATGTTTTGAATTGTCAAAGATATCAGAATATTTGCAATATTTCAACTCTTACAAAGTAAACAAACATGTGGAGTTAACATAGTACTATGAACTCTAAGCTATTGCAGTAAGGATATTGAACAGGTATATCAGACATTAGGCCACCATATAGTACTGTTGAATTAAAACAGGTATGGAAATGTTAGAGAAATTAAAATAATGTAAGATGTAATGTAACTAGTGAGGAAACACTAGAATAAGATTAGGAAAAATAAGTGAAGCACAATCTGAAGCCAAAGAAATTAATTATAAGAACATTTAACAAATAGAAAATTAAGCATATTTACATATGATAAAAATGATTGAGAATTAGAAAAAATAAGTTGTTAAACAATAAACAAAAATAGATAAATAAATAAATTAATTAATAAAAGAAATGGATAAAAGGAGTCTTTATTTGATGAAGGAAAAAATGGGGGAAAAAAAATAATTTATTAAGTCATGAGCAAAATTCTATATATATTAATTAAGAGGACGTATGGATGAACTTTGGGGGACTGTAGTCTTGTACCTACCAGACATCTCTGAGTGCACTGTCAAATGGAAAGGTGTTTGAAAAACACAATGAGCAAAATGGCTGTTGACACTTGTGACATGCTACAGCAGTGATGCAGGCACTGCATACCCAGGATTTACTGAGGACTGAAAAAGCTACATGTGTTCAGAGACATTCAAAAGAGACACTAACAAGAGACTGATGAACTGATCAGAGAGAAAAAACGCTCCACCAGAACTTTACAGTCAAAGAAAGAAGCCAGCCCAAAGAGAGAGGGGGAAACACTGTGCCCTGATATGAAGGAATTTCAGGACACCACAGAAGCACCAATCTGTGAGCTAGTTGTCTCAGGTTGCGAGGGGGGATAGTCTGACAGTCCATCTCAAAGTAGCTCCTAAAGTCCAAATTAAGTTCAAGCATTACAGAAGGAAAATTAAGAACAAAAGTGTAGCTACCCATTCTTGTATCAAATCAGACTCCTGTCAATTTGAGAGAAATTATTATCATGCAAATTTTTAAGTAAGAAAAAGTGTTATAAGGTAATTTTAAGGTGAAACTTTAAATGTGTAATGTTGAAATGGTATATTATGATGAATGTTAATATAATTTAGGTTTAAGTTTTAATAGGTTTAATCATAAAAGTCCTTAAACATAGAAGGATAAATTACAAGGCAGTAGATTGACTAAAGAAAAAGAGAAAAAGCTTTTAATAAGGCAATTAATAATTTGGACAATAAATAAGAATTGAATTAAGTATAGAAGTTAATATTAGTTAAAGGAAATATCTTAGCATAATCTTATTGTGAATGACCTAAATCAATATTGGATATTGAAAACTGGAAAAATTCAAATCTAGAAAAATGCTTTATAGTTAAAGAGAAGATTTAAATAACAATTTGAAATAAATTCACAGGACATAAGGTCAAAAAGTAACAGTTCTAAATTACTATAAGAAAAATTGAAAGAGAAACGTGTTTAAGAAAACAATATAAGGAATTAATAAGGAATAATAGTTAAAACAGAGCAAAAATAAATTTACAAAACATACAGTAAGTTTTAGTCAGCTGATAAAAAAGGCATCAAAATTGTATAAACAACTAGTTTAATGGGAGTGCCTTAGGAAATAACTATGAGCCAAAAGAAAATAACTCAAAGATAAAAAAGGAATTAATATATAGATCAGAAAATAAATTAGCAAAGAAAGAAGTGTCAAATTCCAACTAAATGATTGTCATTACAGGACTGAGATGCAGATAAAATCAGCCAGCACAGTGAGGGTTTAAATTAAATCAGATGTAGATCTGCCCAGAAAGAAAACCACTAAATGCTGAAATAGGTATAAAACTCTATTGAAAAGTGTAAAAATATAAGAGCATTAATTGAAACATTTACTGTAATATACAATCTGTCCTAGATATTTCTATTTAAATTTAAAGTAGTAATAAATGTATAAATGACTAATAATTTTTGATGGAATTTAAAGGCAATAATTACATATGTCGGAGCCCTGAATTAGAAAGAAAGTAATGTATTTAATTTATTTTATTTTGTATTATTTTTGGCTTACTTTTTGCCAGCTGTTGTGCTGCCACCTATGGGGCATACTAGTCACTGCACTGTAGGAAAGCCAATATCAGCTGAACCTAATCAGCAAGAAGCATGCCAGTGGGGAGAGACACAGTTTTCAAACGCTCAATTGGAGGACATTGAGAATTTTATTGTAAGTTGTTTGTTTTGGAACATGTTTTGGAAGCAAGAATAAAAATGGATCAAAATTCAAGCAAGTGTCCTGCGTCTAAAAACATTACCTGCTGGGGACAGCGAAATCAACAAGGAATTCGCTGTAGCAAGTTTGAAAACTATCTCGATGATGGAAAATTTGGATGGAATATTGGCTTGCTTTCCATTACAGACTGGAAGATGACAAAATATCTGTGAGTACAAAGATTTAATTACTGGCAAAATGGATGAATCACAAGAGACTGTTGCTTTGACAGAGAAAGACTCTTTAACAAAGCTTATTGGAGCACGTAAAGGGAAATTGGGGGCATGTACCCGTAAAATGAATGAAATAAAATCAAGACAATCTGAAACTGGAGATGTTAATGAAGTAAAGCGCCTTCTAACCACATTTCTTAATACTCTTGAAGAGTTTGAACAAGCTAATGATTCAGTGCAAATTTTGCAGCCAGTAGAAGAAAGAAAGGTGGATCAACAAAATTGGTATAAGCCAAAAATTGATTGTTTTAAAAGATTTATTGATGAGATAAATGTTTGGATTGCTCAAACTCAAAAGGAAGTGGAAGTTTCATATCAAAGAGATGAACAAGACAATCTTGATAATAGCGTGAACTTTGATGACAGTATTTCTGGAATTATTCAAAAGCGTGCAGCATCAAACGTTTCAAAATTATCATCAAAATCAGGTAAATCTTCTTCTTCAGCATCATCTGCTGCATCAGCACGCATGAAAGCCGAAGCTAAAAAGGCTGCTTTAATGGAACGTGCCGCTGTGTTTGAGAAGAAACAACAATTGGAGTTAGAGGAGGCGAAGCTAAGAGCAATGAAGGAAAAGTTGGATTTGGATACAGATATTGCTGCAGCTAATGCTAAAATCCAAGTCTACAAGAGTTTTGAAATTGAAACACAGGGAGATGATATGAACATGTATTTTGATGAAGGACAGCAAGTAGCTGATGCTAATATCGAACAGATGTTAACCCCTGTTGAATACACATCGCTTGGAGCAATTCCAAAAACACCATTTCAAGAAAGAATGTTGGGACAATCGCCTCGGCTGCTTCAAAGTCCAAAGACTGTAAAGTCAAAGACAAAATCCACTGCAGCAGATCCATCAGCAAGTGAGTATGTCACAGGACCACAAACTGCACCTAATATTCATTCTAAGCAACAAAATGACTTGGTTGAAATATTAATCAAACAGCAAAATCTGGCTTTACTTCCAAGTAAGTCGATTCCAGTATTTGATGGTAATCCTATTCATTTTATGTCTTTTATGAGAACATTTGAGCATGCAATTGAAAGTAAAACTCAAGATGACAAAGACAGACTCTATTATCTTGAACAGTATACATCTGGGCAAGCTAGAGACTTGGTTCACAGCTGTCTTCATGTAGAGCCAGCAAGAGGTTATAAATTGGCAAAGCAACTGCTTAAAGAGAACTTTGGGGACGAGATAAGAATATCTAATGCATATTTGGAAAAGGCAATGAACTGGCCGAATATTAAAACAGAAGATAACAAAGCCTTGCAGATGTATGTTCTTTATTTAAGAGGATGTTGTAATGCTATGCAAGAGCTCAGCTACCTGAATGAACTTGATAACTCCTCAAATCTCAAAGTCATCCTATCAAAACTGCCCTATAAAATAAAAGAAAAGTGGCGATCAACAGCTTATGATATCATGGAGCGACAAAATCAAAGAGCAAAATTTGAAAATCTGGTTGAGTTTCTTGAGAAACAAGTGAAGATCGCATCTGATCCTTTGTTTGGTAAACTGACTGATGTATCTGCAGGCAGACAGCAGCAGAAAGTCTTAACTGTGACTCATATACCATCTTCTGTTAAGTCAAGAAGCAGCTTTGCGACAGCAGTCTCAACATTTAATCAAGATCGACCAATAAGGAAGCAACCTTTCCAAGATGTCAACAGGTATGTTACATTCTATTGTTTGTTCTGCAATGGAAATCATTTAATCACCAATTGTCAACAATTCAAAAACCAACCAAACAATGAAAAAGTAAACATCTTGAAAGCCAAAGGACTTTGTTTTGGCTGTTTGGCAAAAGGTCATTTAAGCAAGAGCTGCCAAAAAAGAATGATTTGTGACATTTGTAAGAAACAACATCCTACTTTGCTACATAAAACAAAAGAAGAAATTGAACAAAGAACTGAGCAAAAGGACTGTGTGAGGCAAAGTGTGAAAGCAAAAACTGTCAGCACCAATACAGATCTCCAAGATGAAACAACAGTGAGCAGTGGGTTGGTTTCTCTGGGTGAAGGCAACAGTAAAGTGAAAGAATACTCACTTGCTATAACGCCGGTTCAGGTAAAAATGGGTAAAGGGACAAAAATAGTAACTGCCTATGCTTTTCTAGACCCAGGAAGTTCAGCTACATTCTGCACCGAGAACTTGATGGAAAAACTCAATGCAAATGGAAGAAAGACTGAAATACTGCTAAAGACGATGTCAACAGAGAAGCCAGTCAAAACCTATGAGATAAACGACTTGGAGGTTAGTGATATAGAAGGAAACTTATTTATTCCTTTATCCAAAGTATACACTCAAAACCTCATTCCTGTTTCTAAGGAAAATATTTTCACTACTAAAGATCAGATGAAATGGCCCTATCTGAAAGATGTCAAATTGACAGAAATTGATGCTGAGGTTGAATTATTAATTGGCATTAATAATCCAAAAGTGATGGAGCCCTGGCAAATAGTAAATAGTCAGAACAATGGCCCATATGCCATAAGAACGGTCCTTGGGTGGACAGTCAACGGCCCTCTAGGTGGCTTTGGGCAACAGAATGTGAATGCTGCTGAAGTGACTGTGAACAGAATATCAGTTGCAAATATAGAAGAACTATTGGTTAAACAATACAATATGGACTTTTCAGAAAGACTTTATGATGAAAGAAGAGAAATGTCATTGGAGGACAAGAGATTCATGAGTATTATGTCCAACAATGTAACATTAAAAGATGATCACTACCACTTGCCTTTACCCTTTCGACAAGATGATGTAAAGCTGCCCAACAACAAACAAATGGCACTTCAGCGGACAACAAGTCTTCTGAAAAGGTTGAAGGGAGAGGAAGCCTACCATAAGGAATTTAGAGATTTCATGGAAAATATGCTGCAAAAGGGATATGCAGAAAAAATTCCCCAAGAACAGCTTGATAAACCAGATGGAAAGGTTTGGTACATACCATATCATGGTGTGTATCATAAACGCAAAAAAACTATACGTGTAGTATTTGATTGCACTTCCTCATTTAGAGATGTATCCCTTAACAAAGCACTTCTTCAAGGACCAGATTTGGCAAACAACCTTATAGGAGTTCTCCTACGATTCCGTCTTGAGCCAATTGCATTTATGGCAGACATTCAAAATATGTTTCACCAAGTCAGAGTTCTTCCAGACCACACTGACTTTCTAAGATTTCTATGGTGGCCTAATGGTAATTTTGAGACAAACCTTGAAGAGTACAGGATGAAAGTTCATCTGTTCTGTGCCATATCATCACCAAGTTGTGCTAATTTTGCTCTACAACGGACAGCGGATGATAATGAAAATGTATATGGTAAAGAAGTAGCAGATACTATCAGATACAACTTCTATGTAGACGATTGCCTAAAATCCATTGCAACAGAGAAACAAGCATGTGAATTAGCCAAGAATCTTAAAGAAATGTGTGCTAAAGGTGGATTTAAGTTGACAAAGTGGGTCAGTAACAGCAAAGTTGTTGTATCCTCACTCTCAGAAACCGAGAAAGGAAACCCAATTCAAGACTTGAATTTGGACAGGAAAAGACTATCTGTTGAACATGCCTTGGGTGTAGAATGGGATACGAATGAAGATGTGTTCACATTCAACATAAAAGAAAAACAGAAAAATCCCACCAGGAGAGGTATACTTTCAATGGTAAACTCTGTGTATGACCCCCTTGGGTTTCTGGCCCCATTTACTTTAAAGGCAAAACTAATTTTGCAAGAACTTTGCAAAACAGGTTGTGGCTGGGATGAGAAAATCCCAGACAATCTGCAGGGTCCATGGGAAAAATGGTTCAAAGACTGGGACTGGCTATCTAATTTTCAAATTCCAAGATGCATTAAGTCCTCAGATTTTGGAGAATTCAAAACAGTTCAACTTCATCACTTCTGTGATGCAAGTGAATGTGGCTATGGAACTGTGAGCTACCTCAGATACAGCAATAACAAGAATGAGACCGAAACAGCATTTGTTTTGGCCAAGGCAAGAGTTGCTCCACTTAAGCAAATAACCATCCCCAAATTAGAACTGACAGCAGCTACATTAGCATCACGTATTGATCGAATGTTGAAAAGGGAACTTTGCCTACCCTTGGAAAAATCTGTATTTTGGACTGACAGTCAGTTAATTCTCAAATACATAAACAATGAACATTCTAGATTTCACACCTTTGTAGCAAATAGACTCTCCATTATTCGAGATCTTTCAAACCCTAATCAGTGGAGATATGTGAAATCTAAAGATAATCCAGCAGATTGTGCATCTCGAGGACTAGATGCCAGTGCATTAACAGAAATGAAACAATGGCTACATGGACCAGATCTCCTTAAATTAGAGGAAGATCACTGTTCTAATATGCCTATCACCTATTCAGTTGACCCAGATGACCCAGAGGTCAAAAAACCTATTTTTGTCAATGTCAATGCACTAACTATAATGGATGAACAAAAACCTGCTACAAACAAACTGGTTGAATACTATTCCCAATGGAACAAGCTCAGGAGAGCTGTTGGATGGATTCTAAAATTTAAGAACTTCCTTAAAGCCAACCTGAAAAGGAAACAGAAATCTAATAAGGTAATCCCTGATACAAGTTCTAATGTTGCACACCGAATAACTGAACCGAATTTGTCTGTAGAAGATCTCAAAGATGCAGAAGAATCAATCATTCGATATGTACAGGAACAGCACTTCAAAGAAGAACTCAAAGACATTCAACATGGAAATCCAGTTAAAAACAGAAGTGCTATTGCCAATCTAAATCCCTTCATTGAGAATGGATTACTCAAGGTAGGAGGTAGACTTGGCAAATCTGCAATGCCACTGGAAATCAAAAATCCTACTATTCTTCCGAAAAATTCTCCTGTTTCTAAATTAATTTTAAAACACATTCATGAGAGTTATGGCCATTTAGGAAGAAACTACATGCTTTCCAAATTACTTCAGCGCTACTGGCTACCTTGTGCAAACAACATGGCAAGAAGTATAATTCATCATTGCATCTTCTGTAGACGTATTCAGGGGAAAGTAGGCAAACAAAGGATGGCAAATTTACCTCAAGACCGTATAACCCCTGACTTGCCGCCTTTCACAAACACAGGAATAGACTACTTTGGCCCTATGGAAATTAAAAGAGGTCGCACACATGTAAAAAGGTATGGAGTCATCTTTACTTGCCTTGTATCACGTGCAGTGCATCTAGAAGTAGCAAATTCTCTTGATACAGATTCCTGTATAAATGCTATAAGAAGATTCATAGCCCGGAGAGGCCCAGTTGCAACTATTAGAACAGACCAAGGAACTAATTTTATTGGTGCACAAAAGGAATTACAAGAAACATTGAAAACGCTCAAACATGAGAAGATTACAAGAATTTTGACTGATATTGGAGTAAACTGGATGTTCAACCCACCATCTGCAGCACATTTTGGGGGTGTATGGGAAAGATTGATTAAATCAGTAAAAAAGGTTTTATATTCTGTTACCAAAGAACAAATACTTGATGATGAAGGCCTGCATACAGCAATGTGTGAAGTGGAAATGACCCTAAATGACAGACCCATTACATCTATATCAAATGACCCTAACGATCTTGAACCTTTAACCCCCAATCACCTCCTTCAGTTAAAACGACAACCAAATTTTCCTCCAGGATGTTTCAAGAAAGAAGATCTATACTCTCGACGAAGATGGAAGCAGGTACAATATATTGCTGATCTTTTCTGGAAACGCTGGATTAAAGAATACCTTCTGTTAATGCAGAAGAGAAGTAAGTGGCAACGAATAAAGAACAATTTCTTTCCCGGAGACTTGGTACTCATAGTTGATGACACTGCTCCAAGAAATTCATGGTTAATGGGAAGGATCCTAAAGACTCTACCGGATAGCCAAGGTCTTGTAAGAGTTGCTATAGTGAAAACCAAAACAGGTACACTTCAAAGACCTATCCATAAACTGTGCCTGTTGGCTGAAGAATCTAATAAATAGACAGTAAAGACTGATTGAAAGGTTCATAGTATGAAAATGTAAATCAATAAGAAAATTAAATGTTTACCTCTATTATGAGCTACATCATTTTCTAGTTTAGAATTATTATTATTGTTTTTCTTTACAATGTAAATTTGATGTAAATTGTAACTTTATAGAATTATATTTGGCTCCTTAAGATTTGGAAATATTGTTATGATTGTGGAATCCCCAATCAGGGGCCGGATGTCGGAGCCCTGAATTAGAAAGAAAGTAATGTATTTAATTTATTTTATTTTGTATTATTTTTGGCTTACTTTTTGCCAGCTGTTGTGCTGCCACCTATGGGGCATACTAGTCACTGCACTGTAGGAAAGCCAATATCAGCTGAACCTAATCAGCAAGAAGCATGCCAGTGGGGAGAGACACAGTTTTCAAACGCTCAATTGGAGGACATTGAGAATTTTATTGTAAGTTGTTTGTTTTGGAACATGTTTTGGAAGCAAGAATAAAAATGGATCAAAATTCAAGCAAGTGTCCTGCGTCTAAAAACATTACCTGCTGGGGACAGCGAAATCAACAAGGAATTCGCTGTAACAACATATGAAGACAAAACAAGATTATGTTTAGGTTATGATTTAAGAAAATCAATAAGAAAAGATTTTCCAGCTGAAGTTCATATTGTATGTGAAGATATGTTCTTTTGGATGGTAAATTAAGTGCTTAGTTTCTATTGAGTTTATTTTAGGTAACTACCAGAGGAGGGTAGAAACTTGTTTGTACTTGTGTAGGCTGATGACTAGCATATACTGTATACACCAGAATGCATAAAGGGTTAAAATTAGGGAGAAGATCATAGTATGGACACTGTCACAATATGTGGATGATTGAATTATCTGCAGCTTCACAAAGATCTAGTTCAATTAAAAGACTTGAGTGGAGACCATTGCTCCAAACAAAGTGAGATGATGACTGTTTTTGGTGTTGACTGGATAGAGAATTATTCTGAAGCAGGGATAGTTATTACATCTGTGACAAGAGAAGTATTTCCTAAATTTTGAAATGCCTTCAGAAATAAGTTCATAATGGGTTTGCATTCATAAAGTATTCATGAAGTTAATGAATGATCAATAAATAAAAACATCTAAAGGAGTATGGAAAATTGTGAATAAAGCAAAAAAGAGAGTAATTGTATTATGCTCAATTACCAGAAATGGCTGAAAGAGATGAAGATGATCCATCAAGACCAACGCTCAATAAAATATGTGAAAATAATAAACTTAATGGGATTAATTTGCTAACAAGTGCATTGGTGAGTGATGGCATGGAAACTGACAGAAACAAGCATCTAACACTGCATCGCATGAACTGCTATTGGGTCGACCCTTGAAAGAAACCTTGCAAGAAACCGCATGACCCTTGCAAGAAACCACATGAAACTTTGCATAAAACCTGGCATATAATCTCACCTATAACCTTGCACATAACCTCTTGGAATGATTTGCAAAGATGTCTAATGCAGTAGGGATTTTTATGAAGAAACAATTAATTGCCATGTGCAAAGCGATATCTGTGCAGGAAACCAGAAAGGAGCCATGTGAGAGAGCAGTGATACAAGGTCCAATTGGTGTTGATGATTGAATCTATCTGAGGATGCTCTGGAGAGCTCAGGAGGAAAGTACCATATCTGGATGAGGGCAAATCCAACAGCTGCCAAAGTGAATGCCATTGATGAGGTACCATTGCCTCAAAGGAGCGAAAGGAAACAACTCCAGCAAGGAAAAGCTGACCGGAAACAGAGGAGCCTGAATATTCCAAAGCTCTGAGCTACTAAGTGCAACGTGTGGAAGCAAGAGTTTATCAGAACAAAGTAAAGAGTGATTCTGATAATATGCCTGAATACCACATACAGAAGTGTCACAAATCAAGGGATGATGAATGCACAACTGCAGATTTCAGAACTCAGACTATCAACCACGCATTTCCAAGATCAACATTTGATGCTTTTTACGTTTGCATATTGATTTTGTTTGCATATTGCTTTCATGGTACCTATATATATAGTATCACTTCAGTATATTCTACATGAGTGTGAAAACTAGCAGCTAGCACTGAACCAACTGAATACTTATGTCAGGATTTTGCCCATGTTATTTCAGTTTTTTCTTGTAATGTTTTTTCTTCACCACTAGATGTCCTCATTTCGTTCTTTGTCTTTATTTTGTATTTGTAATCACAGCTATTGATTTCACATGTTCCTTGTTTAGCTGTTTGTATTTAAGTAGCCTCAGTTTAGTAGTTCTTTGCTCGGTTATTGTGGATCCTAGCCTGTCATCCTCTGAGTTCCTCTATTTGAAAAATTACCTTTTGTCAAGCTTTTTGTGAATTATGTTTTTGTAGTAATTTTGAGCAGTTACTGATCCTGATTTTTTTGCCTCTTGAGCTTTTTGCATTTTTTTGAAATTGGAAAAGTCTCTGTTTTTTGTCTGCTCTATCTTTATCTTCTATTGAAGTGTTTTTTTTTGCCATTAATAAATTCCTCTTAAGGAGAAAGTTCCTTTTTGTGACTTTGGTTCTTCAACGCCTGTGTGGCTCAGTGGGTTCAAGGCCAACATCTCGTGCAGGAGACCCGGGTTTTATCCCAGTCTCTGACAACTTATGCTTAAAACATTGTTGTCTTTGATGTGTTAAGAGAAAAACAGAGTACAGTCTTTTACTTCCTTCAAATCAAGAGAAAGGGAAGATGTTTGGCTGGACTTCTGTCAAAGTACAGTGGCATAATCTAGTCAATTGATAACAGCTATGTGGCTAATATCAGTCACTAGATAGAGGTAATTAAGAGAACTGGATTATGAAATTGCACTTTGGGGTTAAAAGACAATAATATTAAGACTAAAGTCTTAAGAGGAGGGAGTGAAGAAGATTTTATTCTCTCTGTATGAAGTATTTTCTAAGTGTAAAGCAGTTAATTTTCTCTTCTCAAAATGTATGTAGTGTTTGCAGCAAACATGCCAGCCTGTGTTAAAAATACAGTGATATGTCTGTGTAAGATGAGTATGCCTGCACAGGAGCAACACTAGGAGAAGGCTGAGTGACTGATTGTGCAGAATAACTGAATATGTAAAGCACTGATTATTTATGTTAAATACTTCTATGAAGCTATTTGTGTCAGAAGTTAGAATAAGTAACATATTATCAAGTGATTATGCTTTCATGACAATGTATGTAAACACTTAATCCTTTTACATAAGTTGCATCTATGGAGAGAGAACTTTGGTGTCAAAACAGTTGCTGACACAGACCTGTAACATCTCTGTTGACATGAGCTAGTGGGCTGAGAGCCAAGAATAGCAGGACCCCTTAGACGAGAAAACCTATTCAAAAATGGTCAAAAGTTAAAAAGAGACACATAGGGGTGTGTCAAAAACATAAATAAAGGAGAAGGTGCAGGAGAGACTTCAGAATGCTCTGGGGTCTGCTCTGCTCTGCTCTTTCTTGGCTTTATTATGGAGAATAAAGTCTATTTTCTGATATTCAAAACCTCCGGTCTGATAATTTGTAATTGATGAGACGTCAAAATTTACGACACACACTAGTGTTGTAGGAGAGGAGAGTGGTCGCTTTAAGAATTGCTATTTAAGGGAGTTGTAGTCCACAGCGAAGTGGGTAGTGTAGTTCGACACGCATGCTGGATGATGTGAGCTCACTGTGTGCTGTGCAGCTGAAGCAGAGGAAAAAGGTTTTACTCTGCTTTGTTTTATGTTCACTCAAGTTATTCCACCCGAGAGTTGTTTGCACCGTGAACCTGACAACACGAAAATAAGTAAAAGAAGGGCATGCATTTATTACTTTTGTCCGTCTCATCCTTTGCATGAGCTGTTACTCTGCCGCTGGACATTACTGAAGTGGAGAGAGTAGCACTATATCGATCTGTTCTGACTGACACTTATTTGAAAGAATTGTTTTGAGCGGCAACAACAGAATACAAGCCAGATTTGAAGAGGATTGTTCAAAATAAGGAATGCCAGAAGTGTCACTAAGCAGCATAGTTGAGAAAAAGAGAAAAATGTTATTGAAAATTGTTCTATTTTTGTTTGTGGATTTGCTTGAACTGAGAGTTTGTGTGTGAGAGTGCACACAATAATAACTGTTGAAAATAACTGATATTATCATGTTGGTGTGGGATATTGTGTGCGTGCATACATGATTAAGGAATGGGATGATGTTTATGTATGCCCATGTGTATGATGTGGCTCTTTGCAGTAACACAGAAAAAAGTGGCTCTTAGTCCCTGACAGGTTGGCCACCCCTGAGCTAAAATCACATGCAATCAGCTAAAACCACAGTTGCTTTTACACCCATTTTCAGCAAGTGCTTTGAGAAGCTGATTAAATGGCACATCTGCTCTGTACTGCCCGCTCACACTGACCCTCAGCAATTTGCATACAGGAATAACCGCTCCACTGATGATGCAATTGCTTTCACCTTGCACACTGCTCTGTCTCACCTGGAAAACAAAAACACATATGTGAGAATGCTGTTTGTGGACTACAGCTCAGCATTCAACACCATAGTGCCAGCCAAACTGGTGGTGAAGCTCCAAGCTCTGGGTCTGAACAGCTTTCTGTGCAACTGGATCCTGAACTTCCTGTCAGGCAGATGCCAGTTGGTCAGAATGAACAACATCACCTCATCCACACAAATCTTTAACACTGGTGCTCCACAGGGCTGTGTTCTCAGCCCACTCCTCTACATCCTGTACACACATGACTGTACAGCCAAACACAGCTCCAACGTCACAACGATGGTGGGCCTAATCACCAATAATGATGAGACGGCCTACAGAGAGGAGGTGCACACTCTGACGCAGTGGTGTGAGGAAAACTACCTCTAACTCAACATCAGCAGAACCAAGGAGCTGGTGGTGGATTTCAGGAGAGAGAAGGCAGAACACACCCCCATCACCATCAACAGGACACCAGTGGAGAGAGTCAGCACTTCCAAGTTTCTTGAAGTACACATCACTGAGGATTTGACATGGACTGCTCGCACAGACGCAGTGTTGAGGAAGGCAAAACAACACCTCTTCTTCTTCAGGCGTCTCAGAAGGTTTGGAATGAGCCCCCACATCCTCCGCTCGTGGAGAGCATCCTGTCTGTCTGTATTACCACCTGGTATGAAAATAGCACCAGCAGCAATCGCCAAGGTGACAGGATTGTGCGAACTGCTGGACGCATAGTAGGAGGTGAGCTTTCCTTCCTCCAAGACATCTACACCAGGCGGTGCATGAGGAAAGCCAAGAGAATTATCAGCGGCTCCAGCCACCCAAGCCATAGACTTTTTTGTGTGTGTGTCTGTGTGTGTGTCTGTGTCAAGCCCGTTGAGGGATGTCAGGGGTGGAGTGAGCGACGTATCTGAGTAGGGGCGTGTGCGCGCGAGACGTACCTGAAGGACGGTGGGCTGAGTTGCGCGCGACAGGCTACCTGAAGATCTAGGAGGGATGTGAGGGAGAGGGGTGTGAAATTTATTTAACGACCGGCTTGTGAGAAATTATCATTTGCGGGCATTTGGGAGTCTCTGTGCACTTGGGGGATACTCCTAGTCTTAGCAACTGGATGAATGTAAAGAAGGATTAAGCAAAATTGTTTCTACTTTATAATTAATGTTCTTAACTCACGGCAATAAAACTTTACAGTGAGTGCAACAGTTTGTATTCTATAGTTTATTATTATAATTTTTCATTTTCCATATCTGCAATTCCTGTATTTTGGCTTTTTTTTTGCAGTCCACTTAGAATCCAACATGGAAATCAATGTTTTCTTTATTGGCATTGATTGTTTTGAAATTTAAATGTCATTAACATGCCTGTGTTTTAATTTCTTTAAAAAATATGGCTGCCAAGCCAGGACCTGATTGTTTATTGTGGGTATGTTGTTTACATGAAGAAATCTGTGTTACAAGTTAAACGAAAATTATATTAAACAATTATATTTTGAATTTAAATAGTTTTTGTCTTGCGTTTACATTAATTTTACATTTGAATAGCCAAAATTACAAGTTTCAGTATTTTAAATGCAAATTTTTTAAAAAAGGTGCGATTAATTAGTTAATTATTTTTAACCGATTGACAGCACTAATATATATACATATATATTTATATATATATATATGCACACACACACACACACACACACACACACACACTCTTGTGGGGTAAAAAAAATTGAAGGGGGGCCCTTGGATTTGCTATAGGGCCCTGCATAGCACACATGCTGCTGATGATGTGACAATAAAAGTGATTTGATTTGATTTGATATAAGTGGGGGTTTAGATTCTCTGCTGAAAAAACAAAGACTGTAATTTTTTCAAAGCAAAAGTATAACGATGAGTTAATTCTGAAGTTATATGGACAAGATATAGAAAGAGTTTCATGTTTTAAGTTTTTAGTTGTATGGTATGATGAGAAGCTCAATTTTTAAAGTACACATTGAGAAAATTGTGGATAAATGCTGGAAAGCACAAAATATAATGAGATGTTTGCTGGATAAAGACTGGGAGCTGAAAGGGTTGCAATGAAAAAAATATATAATGGTTTAATAAGATCAGTACTGGATTATGGATCTATAGTATTTCAATCTTCTAATGTAAGTATATAAAAGGAACTGAATAAAATTCAGTATAAGGCGTCACGATTAATAACAGGGACTATAATGTCTACCCCTTCAGCAGCTCTTCAGATTGAAACTGGGGGAAATGCCATTAAAACCTAGGAGAGTTCAATTGACAATGAACTATTGGGTCAATATAAAGGGACATAACTTTGATCATCCAGTTAAGGAAGTGTTAAAACCTTCAGAAAGGAAGTATTAAAAAAGTCTTGGGTGGATTGTACCAAAAGAGGCAGAAGAAATGGAATCCAACAGTACCATGGTCAATTACGAATGGTTACTACCAAAACCTATTGTTGATACATCACTGGTAAGGAATAGAGATAAGAGTGCAGAGGGCAATTTTAATATTAAAATGGTGCAAACATATCTTAAAGACAAATATTTAATATATACAGATGCATCTAAAGATAGTGGAAATAGAGTGGGGGTAGCAAACACAGTAATAGATTTTAGAAAAAAAAAGTTATTAAAAGAATCTTAGATGATCTATCAGTTTATACTGCAGAAATGGTTTCAATACTAATAGCACTTCAATGGGTTGAGGAAAACAGACCATTAGGAGCACTGGTATGTTTTTGGACTCAAATTCCTCACTGATGACATTAGAGAGTGGACTATCTGAAAGCAGAAAGGATATATTAATCGAGATATTGCAAACATATTGCATTCAGATGATAGGATTAGAAGTTAAGTTCTGTTCCAACTCATAGTGGAATAACAGGGAATGAGTTGGGAGATGAGGGTACGGTGGCGCTAAAGAAGCTACAAGAAAATCAACATGGAAATAAAATATAGTAAAAGTGAGATGAAGGTTTTAATCAAACAACTTTTAAAAAATAGATGGCAAAAACAATAGGAGCAAGGAAAAAATGGGAGGTGGTTGTTTAATATACAAAGAAATGTGGATAAAGGAAGAATTACAAATAGAAGTAGGAGGGAAGAGTGTATAATTTCAAGAATTAGATTTTTACATCCAGGACTCAACAGAACATTGTACAAAATGAAATAACATCAGACTGGAAAATGTGATTATTGTGGGCAAGAAGAAACCGTGGGTGGAGCATGTTATTATGAACTGTCCAAACTTTTCTATGGAAGTTTTTTCCTAACAAAATTAAAATGAAAATTCAAATGCTTAAAAGATCAAATGATAAATCAAATGCTCAAACTATAAATCAAATGCTCAAACCAACATTGCAAATGATAAATCAAATCCTCAAACCGACTCCTCAAATGATAAATCAAATGCTCAAACGGACTTTGCAAATGGTGAATCAAATCCTCAAACCGACTCCTCAAATGATAAATCAAATCCTCAAACTGACATCGCAAATGGTGAATCAAATGCTCAAACTATAAATCAAATCCTTAAACCGACATCGCAAATGGTGAATCAAATGCTCAAACAACTCTGCAAATGGTGAATCAAATGCTCGAACAACTCCGCAAATGGTGAATCAAATCCTTAAACTCTCCGCAAATGGTGAATCAAATGCTCAAACTGACATCGCAAATGATAAATCAAATGCAAATGAGATGTCAATCAACCAGCATAGGCGGAGCTTTAAAGCAGAAGAGTTCATTATTGACAACTACCGGTAGCGCTATGACTTTTTCAAGGCGTTCAGATTCGCGTGCACTATTCCAAGTCGTATCCGTATGAGAAAGAAGTTTTTACTCGTGAAAGAGAAAGCGAGAAATCTCCTACTGCTTCTGTCCACATTCTGAAGTGTTCATCAGATGGGTACATCTATCATAGGAGGCCACTAAAAAGCATACGGCAAGATGATAAAAAAAAACTTAACTGTACAAGCGCAACTTTAAATAAATGGCAGGTTTAATTAATCTTAATTTAAATTAATATTTTTTACATAAGGTATCCTTGTCAAATTTCACCTAATTTGTTGTTACCTTTATTGTGTAACATTTTTTATCCACAAGTAGAACATGCTTAAAGCTCGTTTTCCTGTCTTGTTTGATTATATAATCATATATTCTTATATTAAAAGAAAATCCATTACAGTTGTTCTCTTTTTGCTGTTTTTGTTAATTGTTAAGATACAGCAATACAGTTTCCCTAAGCCTGTAAGAATTTTTTATTTCTGCATAATAATGATTAATAATAATTGTTATTGATAACAATCCCATAATAATACAAATAAAATAGCAGGGACAGAAGCAATAACACCTAATAGCACCAGTAACTTGATAACCCACCTGATAGCCTTTCTAATGTTGGCAAATTGGTACATCTGCACAAAGATGTCGGACAGCAGCTTGAAGATCTTCCTTTGGAGAAATTTTACACTCGAAAAATGTAAGTATTTACTCTAGACTGCAAAGCCCACCCAAACACTTACAAAAATAATAAACGCTGTTCACAAACACACACACACACACACACACACACACACACACACACACACACACACACACACACACACACACACACACACACACACACACACACACACACACATGCCACAGCTATGCATGAATAGTCACTTGACAAATGTAGCCAAGGTGAGTACATCTTAGTTTTCGGTCAAAAAATGAAATAATGAAGTTATACATTATTGAAATTATTAATTTATTCATCAACAATTGAAAACGATTCATACTGAAGATGAAGAGACCACACCAGCATCTGGCTCAGATGAGGACACGCAGGCACGTGGAGGGATGCAGGGTCTTGTCCACGGCACTACAGCATCTTCAACATTTCCTTCATCTGCACACTGCTGTTGTTCATCGTCATCACTGCACACACCAGTCCGAGGACATTTCAGATTATGCAAAGCTCTTAATAAAGAAGTCATTTAACAGCACACTTTTTGAGTTTCATTTGAGTTCTGAATTGGAAGTAATAACATGATCTTACTTCATGTTTTGGATTCAGGTTTTCTCTGTTTTCTTGCCTTGCAAGTCCTGCTCCAGCCCAGAAATGGCATATAAATCAACACTAAAGAAATTGTTGTAATAGCTGTTTGAAATAACAATATTTTGTTAAACAAATATGATGATAGCATTTGTTCAGTTACTCTGCACCAGCTAACACACAAACATTTGTGTTTCCTTCTCTATAACAACCAGACAAGTCACGTTACCTCTGTGATTTGTGTGCTCAAAATTATACTTTCATAAATGTATCACCAAATGAACAGAAGAAAACATTACTGTATTAATATTACATGTATCTAACCTAAGCTGTATTGACAAAAGTGCATTCTACATCAGCACAAACAAATCACTCAGACGTCTGTTTAATGTTATAATTTGCTAATCTGCAATACCTCTTATATTTTTCTGTCAGACATTGAATAATCGTCTTTATGTAAATTAACGTTTGAAACGTAACGTCATGTGCTTACAGAAGTTCCTACACGATCATTTACAGCAAGATAAAATAAATATACTGTAAAGCATCTTTACACTTTCAGTAATTCTATAGTTCACTGTACAGTAGCTTAACTATTGCTATTTTACTGTAACTTAACTCAAGGAACCGTCTTTCTGGATTTAATAACTTGTAAGATGTCTGCATCCATCCAGTTTTTCCACAATGTGACGAAGCATCATCATCTTGCCGTATGCTTTTTAGTGGCCTCCTATGATAGATGTACCCATCTGATGAACACTTCAGAATGTGGACAGAAGCAGTAGGAGATTTCTCGCTTTCTCTTTCACGAGTAAAAACTTCTTTCTCATACGGATACGACTTGGAATAGTGCACGCGAATCTGAACGCCTTGAAAAAGTCATAGCGCTACCGGTAGTTGTCAATAATGAACTCTTCCGCCTTAAAGCTCCGCCTATGCTGGTTGATTGAAACCTCATTTGCATTTGATTTATCATTTGCGATGTCAGTTTGAGGATTTGATTCACCATTTGCGATGTCAGTTTGAGCATTTGATTCACCATTTGCGGAGTCGTTTAAGGATTTGATTCACCATTTGCAGAGTTGTTTGAGCATTTGATTCATCATTTGCGATGTCTGTTTAAGGATTTGATTTATAGTTTGAGCATTTGATTCACCATTTGCGATGTCAGTTTGAGGATTTGATTTATCATTTGCAATGTCAGTTTGAGCATTTGATTTATAGTTTGAGCATTTGATTTATCATTTGATCTTTTAAGCATTTGAATTTTCATTTTAATTTTGTTAGGAAAAAACTTCCATACTTTTCTAAAATCATGCCTTACTCCGATCATGGCCCACCCTCCTAACCAGCAGGTGGCGCCAATACACCTAGAAGTTGTATGCCAACCCCCAATAAAACTCAAGAGAAGAAGAAAAAGAACCGGAGCTGTCTTCAGGGCAAAGCAGAGCCGCCCACTAAATTATCAAAAAACAGCCATGAGCATTGCGTGAGTTCTCTAAAAGCTTGTTTTTATTTTGATTAACGCACGATTAAATGCAATGAACACATTATATTTAAATGCCAGTCAGCACGCTTCTGTCTGATACAAGGTTACAAAGTGTTTTCGCTTACAGAAACAGCCTTAGTTCATTGTGGTAGGGCGTATGTAACAGTATAAAGCAATACAGGTTAATGCACGCAGAATACAGATTGTTATGCATATACAGTAATGCGTTTTGGCAATAAAAATGTAAACGAGATTTTGTCAGTAAGGAAAAAAAATCAGAAATCAGACCTCTGCAATACTTTGAACTTAACAGGAAAATAACGTATTTCAGCACACACCTATGTGCATATGTAAAGGTCAACACATTTATACACATAATAGGTTAAATAACTTATTTCTAATAACTGATTTATTTTGTCTTTGCCATGATGACAGTAAATAATATTTTACTAGATATTTTTCAAGACACTTCTATACAGTTTAAAGTGACATTTACTGGCTTTACTAGGTTAATTAGGTTAACAAGGCAGGTTAGAGTAATTAGGCAAGTTATTGTATAGCGATGGTTTGTTTTGTTGACTATCGGGGAAAAACAGCTTAAAGGAGCTAATAATTTTGACCTTAAAATAGACTTAAAAAAATTAAAAGCTGCTTTTATTCTAGCCGAAATAAAACAAACAAATTTTACACAGCACCTTATAACTTGTAAATTTATTACAAATCTGTACATACAATTCAACATCCAGAGCTTTTTGTCTAATTGCATCTCTGTTTAATGTTTGTTGTATTTTTTCATATTTATTTTCGTGTTGTCACTTGTCACTTTATGTACACTGGAAGCTTCCAATGGGCAAACAAATTTCTTGTTTGTGTATAAGCAGACTTGGCAATAAAACCGATTCTGATTCAATATTTACTTTTTAATTTTTTACTGTAATTCAGGAATACTTTTAGGAAAAGGGCAGCACGGTGGCTTGGTGGTTAGCACAGTTGCCTCACAGCAAGAAAGTCGAGTTTGGAGTTTGTATGTTCGCATGGGCTTCCTCTGGGCGCTTAGGTTTTCCCCACAGTCCAAACATGTGGGTATAGGTGTATTGGTTAAACTGAATTGGCCGTAGTGGATGTATGTAGATGAATGTGAGAGTGTATGAGTGTTTCCCAGTACTGGGTTGCAGCTGGAAGAGCATCCACTTCATAAAACATATGCTGGATAATCTGGCGTATCATTGGTTATTTCATGTATTGACCCCTGATCCCTGATAAATAAAGGGACAAAGCTGAAGGAAAATTAATGAATGTTCAGGAAAAGATGTTTCTTTTACCAGCTCTGTGTTGGATATATCTTCATTTCCAGTTTTACTCTGTTTTATGTATTGATGTCTAGGTGGTCACACTCTCGGAGGGGCCGAGGACCCCGGCAGAAGGAACAGACTGGAGTGATCCAGGATCAGAAAGCTGAAGCCTCAGTGCCTCATGGCTCCTGCATGACGATGTGCCCTGCCTACGAGCTACGGCAGAGGGAAGCTCAAAGCCGGCTGCACAGGTTTGAGATGCTGCCCGGCACCGAGCAGGACCGTCTGCCACGTGCTGACATCTCACGTGCTGTAAAAGAGTATTCACGGCCCGCTGCCGGGAAAGATTCCACCAGAGCTAGTGACCTCCGACCACCGTCTGTTCTTTTAAAGACCGTCTCTTATCTGGTTGATGAGGTCGCAACGTCTTCTACATTTCAGCCATGGACGGAGGTATGGAGATGGTAGTCTGTGTTATATAAATCTGTTAGGGCTGAGCGATAAGACTGAAATCTCATACATTTTCTAACTACTGTGAGTAGATTGTCCTTTACCGTTTTAGAAACGGTCACTCCAGGTTATCCCACAGATTTTTAACAGGGTTCATACAGTCATGAAAAACCTGGAAAAATCATGGAATTTTGACATTGCATTTTTTAGGCCTGGAAAAGTTTTGGAAAAACAGAAAAACCCACAAAGTTTTGGAAAAGTCATGGAAATTTGTTTAACAAATATCTGTATACCTGAATTAGGGCTGCGTGACATTGAAAAATTGGACATTACGATATTCTGTATTTCTGTATTTATATATATATATATATATATATATATATATATATATATATATATATATATATATATATATACAGATTGCGACGTGAACACAATTTCACCAGATGACTTAACTGGTTTCTTTAGATTGATTGGGGGGGGATTTTGTAGACGAGTGAATCTCGAATAACAAATAAAAAGTAACTTACAAGATAAATAAAATATAGTAAAGATCAAAGTGAATAATGGTTATCAGGTATTTACTTTTCAGGTACAGATATTGAATAATCAACTCTGCATAGTTTTCAATGTATATTATTTATTTTATTTAAATTTAATTCTTTTAATTTACTTGTGACCAGATGTTTTAAACTCTGAAATATTGAAATGTTCACACAGTCACAGACCTTAAAGGGACAGTTTACTCAAATGAACCCTGTTTTAATACATGGAGAAAATTCTCCCACATGCTCTATTTGTAAAAGCACTAAAACTAGGAATGTTTGATTACAAATGTAGAAATATAAAATAAATATGAATAAAATACTAAACGGCGACGCAGTGGCACAGTGGGTAGTACTGTCGCCTCACAGCAAGAAGGTCGCTGGTTAGAGCCTCGGCTGGGTCAATTGGCGTTTCTGTGTGGAGTTTGCATGTTCTCCATGCGTTCGTGTCGGTTTCTTCCAGGTGCTCCGGTTTCCCCCACAGTCCAAAGACGTGGTACAGGTGAATTGGTTAGGCTAAATTGTCTGTACTGTGTGAGTGTGAGTGTGTATGGATGTTTCCCAGAGATGGGTTGCAACTGGAAGGGCATCCGCTGCGTAGAACATATGCTGGTTAAGTTGGCGGTTCCTTCTGCTGTGGCAACCCCGGATTAACAAAGTGACTAAGCTGAAAAGTAAATTAATGAAATACAAAACATTTTTCAAAACTAATGATTATACGTGCAAAACAAAAGTAAACCTTGTACTTTCAAGATGCTGTTATTTATGTTTTTGTTTGCATCTCTGTAGTGGTATGTAATATTGTGTTCATATAAATGATAAAAAAAAAAGTGTTCATGTAAACAATGTGACACCACAAAATAAGTGGCGCACAATTTAAAAGAATAGACTTTTTATTGTTCATACGATATACTGTGCTCAGCATTTGTAAGTACACCCCTCACAAATTTCTTTTAAATTCATATTTTTAATAGAAAGCTATACAATATGCTATTTGTACATATACATTAGATTAGTCAGTACTGAAGCCAAATCTGGAGCTTATCTGAGTTGTGTCACAGATGTTTTCACACTGCATGACTATCTGGTTTAGCATTCCGTCAGTGCAGTTTTTACACTGTCTGATGGATTGGCGACAGGGGGCTTCACACTCCATGACTTTAAATTAGGAAGAATCGCAGACAACTTTGTCCAAACAACGTTTCACAACCAATCAAACACGAGAAGTGACATGGAAACAATGCAATGTCACGAAATATATCTTTCGATATTAACTACATAATGGAAAAAGAAGGCTTTAGAAAATGTACTTTCTCTTTTAGCTTACCTGGGTTTTGAAGGGAATTAGCAATTTTTCCTCAACTTTTTTTTACTTTTTGACCTGGTTGTGGAATTGCTCAGATGACAAGTCAAACAGACACGGTGCTGGGTCCAACTTTACTTTAGTTTTTCCTCCACTTATTGAGTCCAAATATACTGCCAACCTCCATTTGGCCTGCAGATACCCAGACTAGTGAATGCTGCTCTATTATTGGCTGTAGGTAATCGCTAGTGTTATTTTCAGTCAAAACTCATTTCACACAGCATGATTTGAGTTGCTAACAGGACTCATCGGATTCTCTACTATTGCGATTCTCTCAGATCGCGTCCTTAATAGTTTATACTATGTGATTTTCTCTCGCGTGAACGAGCACCGATTTGCCTTTGATTTCAGGAATTTGTTCGTGATTTCTCAAAACCTGTTGGGGAGTCCAAATCGAAGCTAAAATCATGCAGTCTGAACTCAGCATAACAAAATAACTCAGGATAATTGTCCCAAAACAAGTATACCCATCTTTATACATTATAGAAAAATTTTAAATACAAATTTAACAAAAAAGGAAAAAGCAAGAGAAGCAAAAAAAATAAAAAAAAATAAAACATTTGTTGAAATTTTGTAGGTTGTAATTTATTTTTTGCATTATTTTGCTTGAATTTAATTGTATTATCTTTCGATTTCTAATTATGTTTGGGGATAAAAATATAATTGTAATAAATATCTGTTTAATAATTCTGTTTTGTTTAAGTGCACCAAAATATGTTGCCTATATTCACTGAAAAGGGATAAAAATATTTGTTTTCAAAATGGGGTGTATTCATGAGCACTGTATACTGTATGCCATATTGCACAGCTTTAATTTTCAATTGAAATGCTGCAATAATTTTTTATTGTATATTTTTGTCAACATTTTTCCTACATGATGCTTTGTGTGAATTGTATGTAAAAACACCTTTTTTCCTAATGGTTCATTTTTCCAATATTAAAGGGAAACATCAAATATATGGATGAAAAACTTGCTTTCAGCAGAGCATGAATAATCCTATAACCTCAAATGTTTCAGCCAAGTGTGCCGCAAGCCTGCGTTTGAGTGAGGGTCTCGGCCGTTAGATCGCCCCCTGGGGGCTGGCTGCAGTACAAGTCATAAAGCCCGCCTCCTCCGTGTTAATGAAGGAGACTTGAGCCCAAATAAAAAAAAATTATTACACTTGCAATAAAATGTCCCGAAAGATGGTTCAGGTGGATTAAGGCACTGGTTATTGTGCTGAAATAGGTGCAGATCTTCATTTTTGTAAACAGTTTGTTTTTAGCAGTTATTTAATGCTGGGCGTGTCATCGTGATTGACAGCAGTGATTGACAGTTTCTCAAAGCGCGGCGTCTGAGCCTTCGGCAGGAGACTGAAGTAGACTGAAGTGTTATTATTAGATTTCTGTGTTATTTTACCATGACAAAATGAGTTCAGCAGTAAACTATAGTTTCTGACATACATGATCCTGGTGGAACACTGTTTATTCGCTAAGTTCAGGGCTTTTTTCGGGCTTTATTAGTTTGCTGATACACGCCTAGCCACCCAGATAGCAAAACACAGTTCCGGCTAGATTCTCGCCTGCCGGAGACTTATCTCTTAGAACTCAGACTGACTACCTCTGCTGGACCTACTCCGGATGCCTGGACTCACTACCCAATTCCAGCCCGAGTCAATCGAGCCAGATGCGGCGGCCGAGCGAGCCGGCGCTGCCGCATGCGAGCCGGAATCAGCCCGCGACGCCGCGAGTAGGTTATGCGCTGCGGCCTGGAGCTGGCGCGATTGAATATATAAAACCCTCATATTTGTTAACGTTTTTACATCCATTTGTGTTGATATGACAGCAAACGCATGCTGAGAAGTTCGGGGGGCGTGGTTGATTTTACATAAAGCGTTTGGTTGGAAGCTCGACTCCGCTCATTTTCGCGGCTCCTCCTCTGGCTCCATCAGACAATCCTTCTGCGCATGTCAAGGCTCCAATTTCAGCAGTCTTTTGCGACAGTTTGTGCCCGTCAAGCAGGCGTTTTGCCCTCAAGGCGTTCAATGGGAAAAAGGGCTGTCGCGTCGTCCATATTTTTTACAGTCATTGGTTTCAGCTGCATTATTACTGACATATATTAAATATCACTGCACTGTAGAGAAGATAGGGTGACGCTGTGGCGCAGTAGGTAGTGCTGTTGCCTTACAGCAAGAAGGTCACTGGTTCGAGCCTCGGCTGGGTCAGTTAGCGTTTCTGTGTGGAGTTTGAATGTTCTCCCTGCGTTAGCATGGGTTTTCCTCCGGGTGCTTCGGTTTCCCCCACAGTCCAGACATGCGGTACAGGATAATTGGGTAGGCTAAATTGTCCAGAGTGTGAATGAGTGTGTGTGGATGTTTCCCAGAGATGGGTTGCGGTTGGAAGGGCATCCACTGTGTAAAAACGTGTTGGATAAGTCGGCGGTTCATTCCGCTGTAGCAAACCCTGGATTAATAAAGGGACTAAGCCGAAAATGAACGAGTGAATATTCCTCCATTAAATGTTATAACCAATAAATAACAAGCCAAATATAACCAGATGCATCAAAATAATTTAACCACTAGCTAACAATGTTTATATATTATTCTATATACTATACTACTCCTGTCTTATCTGCCTCAGAGCTAATTTAGTTGGGCTGTCTCCATCACTGCTCTTATCAGATGTCCAATCTGAATTATTTTCATGGTCATCCCCAAAAACCCATCTCATTCTAACTTTCATCTGCAGGAAGAGCCAGTTCTGTCCTTTTCTTCTTTCACTTACTATAGAACATGGTGGTGCTCGCTAATACACTGTTCCCTGTGTTAATATCCCATCAAAAAGTATTGTCATTAAAATTAGATTTTATCCATAATGCAAATGCCATTACCATATGACTAATTAACATTATATCACTAGCATTCATGTTGTTATTGTTACAACTTAAAAGATCACAGCTGATCTTCTAGCTCGCTAACCTAATGCAATATTGCACATTCTACTATTGCAGTGTTGCCATTTAGTTGGATGTTTAATTGATTTAAAAAAAAAAACTAATCTGATAAAAAGAGTTGTGAATATGTCATCATCATAACTTACTGGAGGTGATGTTTCCGAAATGTTTTTTTTTTTTTTTGTGGATCTGACATAATGTGATGCTTTGTTTTTTAGTGATGTTTACATTTGCATTCAGCAACTACTTACAATAAACGACTGTCAGAAATCGCGCCACAGGAAAAACACTGTATGTCATGTGATTTCCAAAGCACATCATTGGCTACACTAAGGAAATGAACATAAATAGCATGTTGCCTTATGGCACCACAATTTTGTAAAGGGTTAATATTTATGTCCAAAATAGAAATATCCTAGTACTTGTTACAATGTTTGTAACACAGAAAAAAGAGACTTTTTTCAGTATTTTGATGTATTTCATACTGACATGGAATATTGAGTAGACTCAGGACTTTCTTTTGTGTGCCTTTTTTCCTAATAGCAAACTAATGGTAAGAGGGGTATGGCTAATAATATTGTGTCTGAAGGCATCAAACTGACATCATTAAAGAAGCACTGCTATGCCAAAATCAGAAGAAAATGCTCAGATTTTAATTAAAGATTACCAAAAATGTTTATTTTTCAGTGGATTAACTTGCATAGATGAATTTTGCACCTACAGAATATCAATGTGTGCTAGCGAAATTAGCATAGAAATTTTTGATTGCTCACAGACTTGCCTTGTTTCTCTCCTCATCAACAGGTGTATAGTTTTGTGTTTGACCGCCTACGTAGTGTCCGACAGGATATGATCATCCAGCGTGTGTCTGGGCCTGACTGTGTGGCGGTGCTGGAGAAAAGTGTGCGTTTCCTCCTCTACTCCTCCTACAGGCTCTGTGGGCAACCACTTCAGCTTTATGACCCACGCATCAATGACACTCACCTGCAGGAGAGCCTGAGCTGGCTGCTGGAGAGCTACAGTGAGGGAAAACACCAGCATCAAGAGGAGTTTCAGGCCCTCGCTCTACTTTACAACCTGGGTAAGTGCTTACACCTGCTATTGAACCCGTAGTTCACCACAAAATGAACAGGAATTTAACTGACCCTAACACATATTGCATTTTCTTTTCCTCTGATGAACAGAGAAGGTATTTTGAAAAACAGCTTGATGCCAGTAACCATTGAATTCCATTGTATTATTTTTCCTACTATGGAAGTCTACGGTTGCCGGGAAGTGCAAAACAACATTACAAAGTGTGAAACACTTTTACAAAGCTCAAGACAAATTTACATTTTGGAAAATATTTTTACCTATCATAAGACACAAGTACATAGGAAAACGGATTTTACCTAGGACGAAACAAATTTACATTTTTGAAAAGCAATTAAAAAGATGCATAACACCTACCAGTCCTGAAACAAATTTACAATGACAGATTCTTTACGGAAATGTCTTGAGTCAGGTTTGATCATATCTTCTTTGTTGTTCACGTCAGCTGTTCCCTCTTACAATTAGCGCTGGCGTGCTTGCATTACTCACCTGTTGCTATTATGTTCCAATCCATCTCTCTACTTATACCAGCCCTGTCTTATTAGTGGACACTTTGCTACTCCTTTCTACATTTTTGTCTAGTCCAGTCTTATTATTTATTATTTAACCTTTTGCTTACCTGTACTGCTCAGTCACCTCGCTGTGGGATCCGCTTCCTCATCTGCCGTTACCTGCTCCAGCATCCGGTCCTCAGCCCTTTGTTAATCATTATACTGAATAAACTCTTTGTTTGAACTGCGACCTCTCTGTGTACCACACACCAGAAGTGATGCGGAATGTACCACACACCGGAAAATATCAGCTTGTGTGTGACTTTGTAGACACAGGTTACAAGTCCAAAGGCACAGGTTAGCATGAGTCTACAACTATGAAAATCATGTTTTGTTTTGTCATTTCTCACGAGTCCACAACCAAAGCATAACATATGTTGACTGATAAAGGGATCAAATCTGGCCTCAACGTATAGTCCCGAATAGCTCTATTAGATTGATTGATACTCGTGCTGAACTTTTTAAAGGGCCATGAAACCCCCTCGTTTCAGCAGGGTGTTTTCAGACCTCTACTTTGGAAAAAGTCAGAAAAGTGGGCGTGCCCAGCTCTGTTTAGGGGGGAGTGTCGGAGGAACTAAAGTGGGAGGGTGTAGGAGTGTCTATTTGGGCACGCGCCAGTTTCAGTCAAAATACACACAAGAGGAAGTGATAGTGTTTAACCTACATGGACATCTGTAGTCAAATTATTTGCCAAATTATTAAATGTTGGACTTTAACTGCAGTTTGGCTCTTTCATTCAGGGAATTCATTCATGCCCCTCGCAACAAACGATATATTTGATTCGAGGAACTGCTCTAAGCGTGTATTTTTCATGCAATGTTTGATACTGCACGGCGAATGAGAGAAAAAAAAACTCAGCATTTCCCGGAAACTTAGATGCACACGGCAGGTAGCGTCGGAAAGCAGCGCGTGTTATTCCGGTCACAAAATGCGGTGCTAACATTTCTGCACTCAGTGCAATAGTTAACTTAATTCGATACGAACAAACTGAATAAACAAAGAGCACTGGTCGCTCACTTACCAAATTTGTAGAGACAGGACAATCCCTAGCAACTAGAGCCACGTCTTTATGGAGAGAATACTACAAGCGAATCCAGATCTCAGCGTTTGCAGATGAGAACAGCTCTTAGGTAAACAATAATCCCCCTTAGACGCGTAAATTATTGTTGTCGAGCATCACGTACACTGTTAATCCACACGTGATCCAGATAAGCTCTCACAGAGAGAAAATGAAAACGAAACTTAACAAAACTTTGTTTGTTTGTTTGTCTTTGTGGTGTAAACACGGTGACACTAATGATTATTAATGAAGTTGCACAGTAGAGCGCGCTGATTGGTTTGAACCAAGCCTTACTCATGCATTAATGTATCACACTGTAAGACGTAATAAGACTCACTCAGGCACAGACGCCCAGTCTGCACGCTGGAATACATGCTATTATGTCATGACTGTGACGCAGCTTCAAAAATTCGTTTCAAACAGGAAGTACAAATTTGCTTGAAATAACGCAAAAACAACCAATTTACACTTTTTAGTGAAATATAGGTGCCCTAATAGTGTTTTTAGCAGTGTGGGACACATATACGACTGTCAACAGCTCAAAAAATGTGTTTTGGTGTTTCGTGACCCTTTAACTTGGGTTCTAATCCCATTGATGACATGTAAATTATAATTATTTCTTTACATTAGTTTTGGTTATATACTGTTCTGCCACACAAATATTATCAATGATGTTTACATTTACACTGACACCAAGTAATAAGAATATTTATTTGGTATGGGCATGTTTTGTTGCTGTGAAAAAGTGACGAATCTGCAAACTTCTGGAACATCTGGAAAGGGACACCAGTTAACACAGCCGCAACACCGGCTTTGTTCAGTTTACTTTTAAGAGTCCTCAAGCAGATGTTTACATAATGTAGATTTGGCATTATGTCCACAATTACAGTGTTTGAGTGGCCCTCATTAAAATATTAAACTCATTGATGCAGTATGTCTGGTGTTTTCGTCCTTTAGAAACATCAAACACGTTTTTAGCGTTTAGCTCCTTATGTTAAACATTCCTCGACCATCAATTTGTTCATGTTCAGTTACTATAAACTTTATTTACGCCATGTACTCCACAACACGAATTTACCGCGCTCACCGACAGCAACACTTTTCATCGCAGTCACTTATTATGTGTGGTACATTCCCTTTCCATAAAGAATCTGCGGTAAATTTGTTTCGGGACTCCTAAAAGTATTTTGCGTATTGTTAATTGTTTTTCTAATATGTATATTTGTTTCGTCCTTGGTAAAAGGATTTTTCCTATCAATGTAATTGTGTCTTATGATAGGTAAAAATGTTTTCCAAAATGTAAATTTGTCATTAGCTTTGTATAAGTGTTTACCACTGTGTAATGTTGTTCTGCACTTCCCATCTTTTCACCATTTCAAGATGCCTTTTTTGTTGTGCATTCAATAGAAAAAATAAACTCGTGAAGTACTGGAACCACATAAAGGAGAATAAGTGGTGTGTAAATTCCATTTTTGGGTGAATTATCCCTTTAAGATGCAACCTCTAATTTAAGGGATAGTTCACTCTAAAATGAAAATTTAGTCACCTATTTACTTATGTTGTCAAAACCTTTATGAATTTCTTTCTTTTTTGAACTCAAAGATGTTTTGAAAAAAGCTGAAAACTGGTAACCATTGACTTTCATAGTATGAAAAACAAATACTATGGAAGTAAATGTTTAGCAGCTTTCATATTTTGTATTGATGGTGAAATTAAGCTTTCTCAACCAGTGAACCCTCAATTGTATCGGAACAAGGGTCATTACTTTCCAAAGCTTTCCAAATCGGAGCTTGATGAGGACCTCTGCTGGTTAAAGTGTGGGAAAGCACTGTGTTGCAAAAATGTCAAGCGTTCACAACCGACCAATTTATTCAAGACCAATCAGGGCTCGAAATTGCGACCATTTTGGTCACATATGAGCCCGAAATTTTATCTATGCGACCTTAAAATATATTTGGGAGCATTTCTGCGAGTGCTTAAAATTGTTGTGTGTGACCAGTTTTTACTGCAAAATGTTCAGCACATGCGTGGGTTTGGGAGACATTTACGCAGAATGCATCTCTAAGCTCTTTGTCTGCACTTGGAACGGGAAACGCAGCGCTCAGGAATGGTTTAAAACAGTTGTCATGTCAACTTGCAAATCCAAGTCCGTAATGCTTGCCCCTGCTTCGCGCTCTTCTTATTGGCCCACTGCTCTAGCACTGAACGCGAATGATTGGTTAATATCAGCTGTCAATCACTCAGTCAGCGCCTTCTGGCTTCGGATGACAGAGAGCTACTACCGCGGAAAACTAAAGTGCTAAAGATGAGATTGAAGATAACGTGGACAGATTTAGTTTTAGAAACCATCTAGTTACAAATAATGACACATCTTACTAGTGATCATGTGCTGAATGTTAATCCACCTCTACACTTTTCCAAGAGTAGAAGACTTCTGTTGGCTTCAAGTCCGCTATAAAAAGTCTGTGGGATGGAGTTTTCAGGTAACTGTTTGCCACATCTAGCACAAGAGCTTCTGTTTAATCCTTCATATAATTGCCAGATGCTGTCCGCTGTGCAAGGGTCAGCTATATGTCAAATTTAACATCACGTACACCATCGCAAACGGGCTTACACTGAGTAAATTAATATCGCTACTCATGAAAAGACTGGTATGGCTATTAACATGTATGCATGTAATAAGATACAGTATGTGTCAAAAGCATCAGTGCAATATCAGACAGCACTTGTGAGAACAGCACAGTTATATCACTAACAGATTCATTCAAGCAGTGCGTGCAGGGCCGGTGAGTGCTCCGTGGATGCTTTGGTCACTCAGTTCTGTTATAAAAATCTATTTTCTTGTGATCATGGGATTTCGTTGAGACATATTTTCCTCACGCACACATATTTCTATTATTTATTTTTGCTTGTTAGTTTGATTAGTGTTGATTTCAAATACAATAAATCTGTTTGTATAAAACTTGTAGTAACGGTGCTCATAATTGGTGGGTGCGACTAAATTTTGGCTGATGCGCCTAAATTTTTAAAGTTAGGAGCACCGGTGCTACCAAGCAAAAAGGTTAATTTCGAGCCCTGCCAATTCATTCACAGACCAATTTATCGGCGATAAAATGCTCTAAGGAGGAAGCTATTGGATTGAGGCTTTTGTGCTGCACTCCCCAGCTGGCTTCCATTACACACTATGCTACAATATGCAGAGACCTTCTTTAAAAATAGTTGTAAATAATATGCTAATACACTTTAGTATATTTCAAAAGCTTTTTACTGTAAGTTACTATTGTATTTCAGTTGATTTACCTGTGCGTGGGACTGGTACAGTGCTTTGAAACAGTAGAAATGTATATAATCCATGCCTAATATCTTGCTATACGTTTTACTGACCCACAAGGGTTTTTAAACCTTTGAATCAAAATTCACAGCAGTCACATGGGTTAGAGCCCTGCATTTAAGCCCGAGTCTAACGGGGCCTGACTTTTTTATGCCCCTAGGGCCGGGTTTCGGGCCAATATTAACGTCATAGCTAGCAAGCGTATTGGGCTTCGGGCCTGCATTAGAAAAAACTTTGATTATGTGCGATCTTAAAGCGCCAGTGATGCCTTGTGCATAGAGATTTCCAGCCACATACAATAGAGAACATAAAGAGAAAAACTGTCTATGGCGAACTTAAAACTGAAAAACACTAGAGGAAAGACAAACTTCTGGTCAACTTCTTAAATAGTGACAACTTTAAATGATGAGTCAACTTGTTATGCACAATGTAAATCCAGGGGCATCTGCAGGATTTTATTCCAATTATGCACAAATTTAGCTCTACCCCACCTCATCATCCCTTATTCTTATTTCAATCTCAAGAAACACTGATGCTTGCTGTCAATGGCTTCAATATTTAGGGGCATTCGTTATGACATAATTTGTTTAATTTTTAATATTAATTTAGTTTCTTTCAAATCTAAATGTTATAAAAGCACAGCAGCACCAAAGAAATATCAGGCGCTCAAGGCGTGATCTTTAAAATTATGACATATTAAAACTTTGCAAATATATGACAGAAGATTGTGGTAGTGAAGCATTAACTAAATCCCTAATTTCCACTGACCGCAACAAATCATTCAGCCACAGTTGAGTAATGAATGGGCTCAAACTAAAATATAATTTGTATATTTGTCTTGGAAAAATATCTTTTTACAAACCGAATTTTGTATAGTTTTGTCTCTTAGTATATATAAATGTATATATATATATATATATATATATATGTATATATATATATATAAATATATATATATATATGTATATATATATGTATATGTATGTATATATATATATATATATATATATATATATATATATATATGTATATATATATATATGTGTGTGTATATATATATATATATATATATATATATATATATATATATATATATATATATATATATATATACACCAAAACACCAACTGGATTATCAAATAAAATAATAATCTAGCCTAAATAAAATTAAAATTGTTTAAAACACCTTGAATGATAGCGATTCTATGCAAGGAGGTTATGCAGCTGGCGGGTTTGAATTGTCAGATGAAAGAGACACGGGCTGGAGTGCTGAAGTTCCCCCGGCTCAGGTGCTGATGAGATCAGTATGAGATCCCATGCAAGGGATCAGTATTTGTCTCATTAGTTTTAGGGCTTTTGGCAAATGTCTCAATGAAGCTTAACTGTTTTAAAGAGCGTTTACTCATTTTAAACCTTGTTTAAACAATAGCTATCTGAATTGTATTTTTTAGTGTGTGGAAAAACTGCCAGCAAAACTAAAGCCAATAGATTTACCCATCTCCCACTATGCAAGTACATATTTAAAACACACAAATGCACACCTTTATTTATTCTCATTATTTTTTGCTTTGTCAATATATTGTAGTGTATACTGTTTAATAATCATTTTCAATTATGTAATAAATAAATAAAAAAGCTGCATTAATTTGTGCCCTCTCATGGTAGACACACGCAGTGCATATAGTCATACAGCATGGCTGCAGGTACCACTGGGTTAAATTGAGTAAACTTACTGTGGACAACATACCGCTTGAATATCGATGTCACTTAAACTAAATCTTACATTTTAAAAAAACAAACAAACAAAAAAAAAACTCCAAACGTTTCTCTAAATTATTTTAATAAATTAAATTAAAAAACATCCACTTTATATTAAATACAAGTCTGGTCTATTTTAATGGCTGTAACAGTATAAAGCCTGGTTTGTACTTCTGCGTCAAGTGACCGGCATAACCCACAGCGCATGCATTTATTTATACTTCTGCGTGCTGTCACTGTTGGTCTGCATTAACACTTCTGAAACGCTAGTTGGCAGTGAGGGGTTAATGTTCCTCTGTGTCGAGTTTCTTCGCGGCTGTTTTTTTTTTTTTAACGCTTCCTGAATTTACAAGTGGATCAAACTTGCTCATTTTGAGGCTGAAACAGGACGGACGTGCAACAACTTTAATCGTAAGGTAAACACAAAACAAAACTTTCCATTCTGAGCTCCTTCACGGGACTCCACACTTGTAAACAATCGCTTCACAGGGCTTGCGCATCTCTCGGCCCCGCCCTGAGTCGTCAGCGATATCAAGCCGACCAATCACAAAGCTTGCGATACGCGTCTTTGTGACATGTAGTTACATTTTTTGAGAGATGCATGTCAGCAACGCCGACGGCCATGGCGTAGGGCTATGCGTCAACGCGTAGACTGCGCCGTAGAATACGCGTACGCTAGACGCAGAAGTATAAATCAGCCTTAAGCTCTTTGGCAGGAAAAAAAAGGGGCTTTAGGTCGCACTCGGGCCAAAAATTTTGATGAGCTGGCGAACAAGGGCCAGGCTATAGCCTGTGCATCTCGGGGCAGGACCTGGCTAGGGCTTAGATTTAGGCCTATGCAGGGCTCTAAATTGGGTGCAGGCAAAATTTAAAGCTTCGGATGTTTAAACCTCAGTGTTTTTACCATTGTAACATATTTAAGAGGTAAACATTCCTTTTAACATTTTTTGAAAAGGGTCTGGGTTCAGTCTATAGGACAGTTACAATCACCCGGTGCCAGGAAGTCTGCTCTGAGCATCCCTGGGTGACAATTTAATTATTCCGAGACACTTGGCAGTCAGTCCTGACTCTCTGTCCGAGCTTCAAAGGAACATGGCAGATAAGATAAAAGAGAGAAAAAGCCCATTCTTTGCCTCAAACTTCTGCCCACACACACAGACATTCCTCAATATTAAACAAAGACATTTGGAACCCAAATTTCTTTCTTTTAAGTACACCTAACTTTTTTTATTTGTAAAGTCCCTCATATAACCTGTACGCCTTGTACTTTTTAGCCTTTAAAGCATAATAATGTAAGGATGTGTGAATCATGTTAATGTATTTCTTAAAACTGTCATGTTTAGTACCGTTATGTTCCTCCTGCCATTTTACAACACATGATGTGTAGCGTATGATAATAAGTTGTACGGCATGCATTCTTTAATGCCCTGAATTAAAAACCATCCGTAGGGTGCGGGAAGACCCTCAGTATGCATATGAGCAGCCCAGAGACAAAGGAAAGTTTCGCGCTCAAACTTTGCCCTGAAATTATTGGTCAGTCAATAGAAAATAGGTGTGACTTGGCCCTTTAGTTAAAACCTGTCTGCTCCCCGGAAAAGATGCAAAAACCCTCCGGCAAAACGCCTCCACAGAGAATCTCTGTCTGCCCTCATTTTCTTTATTTTCTGACATTTGAACTCAGCCTAGTAAGACCATCCAACTTAGACCACAGTTGAGCAGGACACACAAACTCCTACAGGATCTCTGACATCCCCGCACATCAACAAAATCTCACACGACACGAGAGAGTGAATGCAAGTATATTTCTCCATATGCGTTTTTAAGCTCTGCCCCTTTTTAAGTGCTTTATTATCAATTGGTGATTCTTGTCATGTGTGGTTGAACTGAGCGAAAATTGTTATTCTGTACCTAAGCTTTTCTGTTTCTTTCTGTTTGTTATATGTTATACATATCCATATATATATATATATATATATATATATATATATATATATATATATATATATATATTCAGCATACATTTGTTTGTTTTATGCTAGATTAGTCAATAAATCCCATTATAATCACGTTGGATTGTTTTTGCTTGCCTTACAGAAAAAATCCCTTAAATGATAGAGCCTTGAAATTTGCTACAAAGCTTTACTAAAATAAGTTTAACAAAAACTTCTAAATTATTAATCTACTTCACAAGTAGTTATATTTCCCTTTGGACGAGCAGGTGAAGTCATTGGCATATATTTATTTAGTCAAATGTAATAAAAGTTAATTCAGAATAATAATGATTTATAATAACTCGTTATTATTGATCAGTAATATTCATAAACTGAGCTAATTTTGCTACACCATGTTACAGCAATATTATACAAAAATACATTTATTCATTAATTCATTTCGGCTTAGTCCCTCTATTCATCAGTGGTCGCCACAGTGGAATGAATCGCCAACTTATCCAGCATATGTTTTACACAACTGATGCCCTTACAGCTGTAACCCAGTACTGGGAAACACCCATACACACATTCTGTCACACACACACTGCGGCCAATTTAGTTTATTCAATTCACCTATAGCTAGGCTTGGGCAGTAATAAAGTAATATTGTATACTGCGGGATCTAAAAATAGCAACAATGTCCGTTTCAATACCGTTATACTGTCATAAACAATACAGTTTAATATGAGACCTACAAATGCGTTTGTGGAGGAGAGAGAGACAGAGAGAGAGAGAGGGAGAGGTGAGGTGACCTGCAGTTTGGCAGTATTTCCGGTTTCGACCAAACGAGAAGGGAGACATGGTAAATACGAACTTAGAGGTCTGCATGAATTTCTGAATAAATCGCGGGTTATTTGAAAGGGAGCGGACGTGCAGTCTAACATCTTGAGCGAGCATTTATTATTTGATTGGGCTTAGTTTTGTGGATGAGCATGTCTGTGTCCTGATGCTGCCTGCTATTAGTCATATTCGTTGTGTTGGTTTGTGTTTGCAGCTTTAGGACCATCTGAATCAGTAGACTTTTTTCAACGTCCATTTCTTGGGTTTTGAGGGCTTTAAAATGATAAGAGTTGTGGTCACTCATTTTAATGTGTTTCCAAAATTTAACGGATCGTTTTTCAATGCGCATGAGTAGAGGATACTGGCCTCTGTACCCTGAGGATGCTCCTACAGAACTCTGCATGTAGGCTTTCAACTGGATTTTTATACCACTTATCAAACTCATGGCTGAGGAGAGGACCCCACACTTTACAGCCATATAGAACTATAGGTTTAATTACCGACTGGAAAAATTTGAGCCAGATTCGAATTGGAATTTCTATTTGTGTTGATTTTTTTTTAAATGGCGTAAAAGGTCCTTCTTGCTTTCTCTTTCTGGTTATTCACAGCAAAATTAAACCTGTGTTTCTTTCCCTGACATCTGAGTTTTTTTTTCTGGAATATTAGGTTTTTAGTTTTCTTTGGGTTAACGGTCTGGGCTCAGGTCTGACAGAAGCTGTACAGGATATCTAGCTGCTGCTGTAGACCCTCTTCTGTTGGTGACAGCAGCACCAGATTATCTGCAAACAGCAGGAACTTCACACTGGAGTCGTATAGTGTGAGACCCAGTGTATCTGCTTGCTCTAGAAGCATTGCCAATTGATTGATGTAAATATTGAAGAGGGTTGGTGACAGTGGACAGCCCTGTCTCACACCTCGCCCCTGACTGAAGAATTCTGTTCGCTTATTTCCCATTTTAATTGCACATTGATTGTTCGAATACATTGTTTTTATAATGTTGTATGTTTTACCGCCGATACCTGATTCTAGAAGTTTAGACAGCAGACCTTCATGCCAAATTGAATCAAATGATTTCTGAAAATATACAAATCAAGCAAATATTTTGTTTTTGTTTTGATGGACGTATTTGTCAGACTCTGAAGGATGAAGATATGGTCTGATGTTCTGTAATGTGGCAGAAACCAAATCTGACTTGTGCTGAGGACATTGTGCTCCGTAAGGAAGCCTATGAGTCTGGTGTTGATGATGCTGCAGAACAGCTTCCCCAGATTACTGCTCACACAGATGCCTCTGTAATTATTGGGGTCTGATTTGTCTCCACTCTTAAATATGGGTGTTATTAATCCTTTATTCCATATGTCAGGGAAATGAACAACACTCAGAACCAAATTAAACAGTTTCATTATAGCCAATTGGTATTTGTGATTTATGTTTTTAATCATTTCATTAAGGATACTGTCTGGACTACTTGCCTTTTTTATTGGTAGGACTTGTATTTTATCTAGTAGCTCTTTTTCTGTAATTGGGTAGTCTAACGCATTTTGGTATTTGGCAAATATTTGCTCTGTATGGGTTAATCTATTATATATAAGCAATTGTTCTGTACTCATGTTTATTTTACTAAACAGTTTTTCAAAGTGTTTTTTCCAGGTGTCTCCTTTTTGTATGGTTAGCTGTTCGTGTTTCTTTTTATTAAGGAGGTTCCAGTTGTCCCAGAAATTGTTTGAGTCAACGGATTCTTCAATTGTTTTGAGCTGTTTTTGGGTGTACTCTTCTTTCTTTTTTCTGATTGTGTTTTTATACTTTTTAAGCTCCTCGTAGTGTCGAAGACGTAAATCTGTATTCTCTGGTTTTCTGTGTTTTTGATTTGCTAGTTGTCTTAAGTTTTTCCTTAATGTTTTACAATCAAAGTCGTACCATTGCTCATTCTCTTGTTTTTGTTTAAAGGTTTTCTTAGTAATGTTAATATTAGACATCGTTGCCAAATAATCAAATATGTAATTTATGTTTTCTACAGCTAGATTATCACCATCTCCATTATCAGGATAACTATTTTGCATAAATGTATCCAAAAGTAAACCTATTTGGGGGTCTTCAATTGCGTTCCTGTATTTCTCAGAGCTGTCTTATAGCCATCTATAATTATTTTTAATGTTACACAATTTACTGGATTGTGATAATATATTAGCATTCTTGTTCCTTTTTATATAAAGTGTAATTTGGCTGTTATCTGATAGAGGGGTTAGGGGTTTAACAGTGAATGCACAGAAAAAGAACAGATCTAAATCTGTGATCATGTAATCAACTGTTGAGCTACCGTGAAAGGAATTGTAAGTGTATCTGCCTAGAGAGTCTCCTCTCACCCTGCCATTGGTGTATGTCTTTATTCCCACTGTCTATGGCAGTGGTTCCCAACCTTTTTCTTTGGGGCCCCCCCCATAAACATATACAAACATTGGAGCCCCCCCACCATATAAATACACACGCACGCACGCACACACATATGTACTGTGTATATATATATATATATATGTGTGTGTGTGTGTGTGTGTGTGTGTGTGTGTGTGTGTGTGTGTGTGTGTGTGTGTGTGTGTGTGTGTGTGTGTGTGTGTGTGTGTGTGTGTGTGTGTGTGTGTGTGTGTGTGTTTGTGTAATATTAATATATAGTAATATGTATAGAAAATATTAATTAATCAGTTTTAACTTGTCTTGGCCTTCAATAAAACCAAAATTTAGGTAGGCTTTGTCATACTGTCTAATCTTCGCCTCTGAAGAATCACAGCATTTACGTTTGTCTGCCATTTTTGTTTTGATTTTGCCTTTATGACACGTTGACAAGCAGATTGCCCGAGTGAGCAAAATTTAAATAATTATTTAAAGTTATTTATTTTAATTATTTTCACTATTATGTTGGAATTTTAAGCATGTGTTTAGATTATTTTTTATTTTTTGGGCTGCTCGATTTTGGGAAAAATCATAATCACGATTATTTTGGTCATAATTGTAATCACGATTATTCAAAACCATTGCCAGTTAAAGTCAAAATTATTAGCGCTCCTGAGATTTTTTTTTTTATAAATATTTCCCAAATTATGTTTAACAGAGCAAGGAATTTTAACAGTATTTCCTATAATATTTTTTCTTCTATTTGTTTTATTTTAGCTAGAATAAAGACAGGTTTAAATATTTTGAAACCAATTTAAGGTCAATATTATTAGCCCCCTTAAGCAATATATATTTTTGATTGTCTGCAGAATAAACTACCGTTATAATGACTTGCCTTATTACTTGAATTAAGCCTTTAAACTGCACTTTAATCTGAATGCTTGTATTTTGAAAAATATCTAGTAAAATATTATGTGCTGTCATTATAGCAAAGACAAAAAGAAATCAGTAATTAGAAATGAGATATCAAAACTATTATGTTCAGAAATAAGTTAATAAAATATTCTTTCCATGAAACAGAAATTGGGCAGGAAAAGGTTTGCTAATTTTCAAGAGGGCTAATAATTCTGACTTCAACTGTATACATACAGTTATTTTCCACCCTGCAATGGAAAGAGAAATAAATACAATAGAATAAAAATATGAAACAAACTGTGCTTTAAGCATCTTCACTGTAAGAAAAACACTTTAGCTACAGCATTCCTTCAGTCAAGAGCAGCAAAGGTTTTCTCGTTATGTTTGTTTAATAATAATAAAAACAGGCAGCAGAAGGATTATAGCGCGCTGTATCTTTAATGGTTTCTCTTTCACGTATTTTGATCCTCAACTCGTTTGTTTATTACACAAATGAGGGTTAATGTAAATAATCACTAAACACCGCGTTTTGACACCTATTTGACCATTAAAGCGTTCACGTTAAGATGACTTTAGATGTCTGCGCTCCTCTGCTCGTCTCAGTGTGTGAATGAGAGTGAATGCTGACCGGCCGCATATGCTTCTGACTGCGTGATCGTGCTGCACACACACATAAGCTCTTTCGCGCTTTTAAGAGCAACACGTGTACAACTGTGGCGAAATATGATGCAATAATCATTTATCTCGATTAATGCTTTTTATAATCGTTTGAAACCGAAATCTAAATCGGATTTTCGATTAATTGCAAAGCCCTTTATAATAGTGGACCATTTTTATGCCTTTTTCTACCTCAATACTTATCCTCTCCCGCGCCCCCCCCTGTGAACTCTGGTGACCCCAGGTTGGGAACCACTGGTCTATGGTACAGTCAGTTAAGGACCCTGTTCTAGCATTGAGATCTCCACACAGCAACACACTTCCCTGGGCCTGGAAGTGGATTATTTGAGTCTGGATGGTCTCAAAGATGTTTTCATTATAATATGGAGATTCAGATGGAGAAATGTAAAGAGCACATAAGATAAGAATATGTCCTTTTTAGTTTGACTGAGCTGATTGTGCCAGATTATCGCCCCCCTCGAATCTCTACCATGTTTAATTTTTTCATGTTTTTTTAGATGAAATGGATATTTCACAGTATCCTGGGGACAAAGAGTGACCTAATCTGTTCTGCACAATGGTTCCTGCAGTATAATGATGTCTATGGCCCCGTTTACACTAGTGCGTTTTAGTTTTAAAACGGCGTTTTAGAATGAAAACGATCCGCGTCCACACTCGCGTTTTACCCAGCGTTTCTGAACTGCTCTCCGTCCACACCAAAACACTGAAAATGCTCATCACGTGACCACACACACACTCTTTGGCAAGCGCTGCAGCCCATCTACCCAGATGAGAGCTCTGCAAGTCGGACTTCTCATCAAGCATCTCTCGCTGGATCTAATCTCACTATATTTATTAAACGGGATATTTCATTCATCTTGTTGTCTTTATCTAACGACATGTTCCCTGATTTTGGTCCTATTACTTGTTCTCAGGTAACGTGTTTTGGCTGAGCGCAAAGATAAGTTAATGATTAATGTAAGCACGAGCATTCTGTATATTGACTGATCGCTTGCCTTTATTTCCTATAATATATAAACTTATTGTATGTTATACTTTTATAATGGCCATTATCGATTATTAAAACTGATATTCAGCAAAAGAGAGGGTGTGTTTCGTATTTTCACTGAAATTGAAAAGAGACAGTTGTTATCGGCTCCGTTTTGTTATAAATATCCACACAGTGAAGATGACGCTCATATATGCAGCACGGCGCCTCAACATTTCTGCTGTCTGTTTAGTTGTTAATATTAAAATGAAAATAGGCAGTTCCTTATATCATGTTTAGATTTTATAGTTGAGAAAGTGCAGCCAAGGTGATGTGAATGAAGGTATAAAGTACACTGTTCCCTTTGAAGATTTACCCGTGTCCTCTGTTTTCCATATCAAACTGAAAAGAAGAGACTGCAGCCTTGATCAAACTTGCTAAGTCTGAACTTACACGGAGAAGATGCAGGACTGAACTGTGTGTGTTAGGCTACTTAATATTGAGGAAAAGCCCCAATTAGAGAGGCGAATGTCTGCAGCCCCGCCTCCGTTTTCAGATGTCTCCGTTTTCCATCATCCACAATGAGACGGAGCAGCAGCGTTTCAGAATGAAAACGGCCTCTCCAGCGTTTTCGAAACGCTCCATTTTCGGCGCTCGAGAACTCCGGCGTAGTGTGGACGGATGGTGTAACCGTAGCAAAACGTATGCGTTTTCAAACTAAAACGCATTAGTGTAAACGGGGCCTATGTCTAAAATGCTTTTCTTAAAATCCAAGGTGTTAACTTTACACCCAAGACTGGATGAGTGAACACCTAGGATATTCCACAGTGAGGTTGTCAGTGGTTTCATTTGGTCAACAAACAATTTTAACATTCCTCTAGAACCAATCCATATAAACCATAAAATACTTAAATATCATGTGCAGTCATTTATATTTACAAGATTATCTAGAGTACCAGCAATTTTGAGTACTTTACTCACTAATATTCCATCAGGCGTGTACAGATTAAACTGAGCATGTGTATGATCTCTCTCAGGCTAGTGCTGTGTGTGTCCACTGGCTGTTTTAGTGTTGCAGCATAGCTTAGTTTTCCCTGTACTTGTCTGGTGTTGTCACCCATTACTGGGGCTTCTCTGAGTACGAGCTGTTTCCTCTGCTGGTGGTGTGGTGGTTCTACAAGATCCTGCCGTTGTTGATGGTGTTGTGGGGCCAGCTGAGGGTGTGGGTACTGAGGGTGTAGGCTTGCTGGACTTGGGTTTGGGTGCTGAGAGTGTGGGTGCACTGGCACAGGGCGTGGGTGCTGATGATCTGATGGCACAGGGCGTGGATGCTGAAGGTGTGGGTGCACTGGCATAGGATGTGGGTGCTGAATGTGTGGGTGCACTGGCACAGGACATGGGTGCTGAGGATGTGGGTACACTGGCACAAGACGTGGGTGCTGATGTTCTACTGGCACAGGGCGTGGATGCTGAGGGTGTGGGTGCACTGGAACAGGGCGTGGATGCTATATATATATATATATATATATATATATATATACACAAAAAATAACGTATCAAATCAACAAATCAAATATAAAGAAGAATATATATTTAACACAAAACCAAATTAAAGGAAAAAAGTCAAACGTAACCACTGTATGCTAGTATCCACTTACTCAAAAGGATTGCTCACAGCTCTGCCACAGCATGCTCGCTCACCAGGTAAACTGACCCTGAGCTGGAGTCTGGCGTCACTCTTTATGCGCCAGACTCTGCCCATCGATTGGCGCACGCCATCCTCCAGGAGGAATAAAAAAATACTTTCTTTAAATTCGCCTTAAATGGCATTGCTTTAAACATTAATCGTTCATGTCTGCTTAACAGACACCTAATACATGAAACATTAAACACAAACAACCATAACACATGTTCTTTCCTGTAAAACAGGACAACCACCAACGCTGGTTATACCCACAGACAACACAAAATGGTACAGTCGGATGTTCAGCGCGCGAACCACCATGGCGCCATAAATTATTAATTTAATATTTTAATTAGCACTGAATTCTGAACCCCCTAGACAAACAAACAGACAGACAAACGAACCACGCAGACAATGGGTGTGTGTGTAAGTGTATGCTTGTGTAAGACTGGAGGGGAGAAATGAAACTGGAGGAATGACTGTATGCTGGTGAATGGACGCGTGCACTCGTCATTACACAGCTGACGGAGGAGGAATGAATGAAGGTAAGTGGTGTGTGCGTGTATGTATGTGTGTGTCTCAGTGTGGCCGTCAGAGACGGAGGGGAGAAGTCTTACTTCTCCACATTACCCTCTCCAAGCTGCGTACTGTCCGGAAACCTGGACAGGAAGTCAGCTACTAGATTTTTCCTCCCAGGGCAATGACTTATCTTGAATTGGAAAGGTTGTAATGTCAGGTACCACCGTGTCACTCTGGCGTTGGTATCTTTCATGGAGTTTATCCAGGTAAGTGCTCGATGGTCCGTTTTCAAGTCAAACTCCCACCCCAGGAGATAGTATCGGAGGGATTCCAGTTTTCTTCCAATTGCTAGACACTCTTTCTCTATTGTAGAGTATCGAGACTCCCTGGGCAACAGCTTCCTACTCAGAAATACCACAGGTTGCTCTTGTCCAGCTTGTCTTTGGGCTAGTACCGCACCAATCCCTCTATCCGATGCGTCCACTCGCACCATAAATCTCTGAGAGAAATCAGGGCTCTTCAACACAGGAAGTGTACATAGCCTCTCCTTCAAAGTATTCTACGCCTGTTCACAGGCATCAGTCCAAACGACTGGATTCTTCATTCCTTTAGTGAGCAAGTCTGTTAGGGGTGCTGCTGTTGATGCGAAGTCTGGGATGAAGCGTCGGTACCAGCCCATCAATCCTAGGAAGGAACGTACCTCCTTTTTGGTCTTAGGTTTTTGGCTCCTCCGAATCGCTTCTACCTTGTTTACCTGTGGTGTGAGTCCACCATTACCCAGTCTGTACCCCAGGTAGTTGGTTTCTTTCTGTCCCCACTCGCACTTAGTCACATTTAAGGACAGGGCCTTGAATTTTCTCCAGGGCCTGTTTTACGTGCTGCAGATGGTCCACCCACGTGTGACTGAATATCACCACATCGTCTATGTAAGCAGACGCAAAACTTTCACAGCCATAGAGAACACGGTCCATGAGGCGCTGAAATGTTGCAGGTGCCCCATGTAACCCAAACGGAAGTACCGTAAACTGATATAGGCCAAGAGGGGTCCTGAAGGCAGTGAGGGGTTTCGATGAAGGATGGAGAGACACCTGCCTGTAACCTTTGCACAGATCCAGTGTGGTTATGTAGGGGGCCTGCCCTATTCTCTCCAGCAAGTCTTTAATCCTCAGCATAGGGTAAGCATCGAACCTGGATTGAGCATTAAGTTTCCTGAAGTCAACAGAGATCCTTAAAGATCCATCTTTCTTAGGGCCGATGACTATGCGACTGCTCCATTCCGATGACGACGGTTCAATTACCCCTAGTTGCTTTATGGTTTGAAGTTCCTCCTTCAGTGGCTTTGACAGTTTTTCAGGAACACGATATGGTCGTTGTCTTGATGGTGTTGAGTCTGTTAGGTGGATGGTTTGCTGGGTTACTTCCATTCTTCCTGGCCTCTCCTGGAACAATGACGGGTAAGCATTGAGCACCTCCTTTAACTAATTTTTCTTGCCCTCCTCCAGGTGATCCAGCTTTAGCTCAGCAGCTTGTCTCAGTGTTACCATTTCCTCAGCATGTTCGTCTTCATCCTCCTTCACCTCTCTCACCATAAATACTTTTTCCGCTTCCTTCTTCATCTCTTTCCACTCTTTCAGTAGGTTGATGTGGTAAATCTGTCGACTTTTCTTCTTCTCTGGATGGAGAATCTCATAAGTGACTGGCCCCATTTTCTTTGTCACTTTATATGACCCCTGCCATTTCGCCAGAAGTTTGTTAGTGGACGTGGGTAAAAGTAACAGTACCTTTTGTCCAGACTGGAACTGGCGAAGACGACTTAGATGACTTTTGTCATACTATGTCTTCTGCTTCACTTGTGCCTCTTTCAGGTTTTCCACAGCCTGCTCCCTGTAAGTTTCCAGCCTGTCTCTCATCTTTAGGATGAAACTGACGATGCTGCTGTCCTCCACTGCACCAGAAGGTCTCGTCCATGCTGTCTTCAGAATATTCAGCGGCCCCTGGACTGGCCAGCCGTACATCAGTTTGAATGATGAGAACCCAGTTGACGCTTGTGGTACCTCCCTGTATGCAAACAGCAAGAAAGGCAACCATTTGTCCCAGTCTCATCCTGTATCAGACACAAACTTCCTCAGCATGTTCTTCAATGTCGCGTTGAAACGCACAACCAGCCCGTCTGTCTGAGGATGGTATGGTGTAGTTCTCAGTTGCTTGATGCCCCGGTGCTGGTGGAATATTTTCATCACACGTGACATGAAGTTTGTACCCTGATCGGTAATGATCTTGTCCGGGATTCCTACTCTGAAAAACAATGCAGTGAGAGCTTGAACAATTTTAGTGGCAGTGACTGTGCAAAGTGGGAATGCCTCGGGGTAACAAGTGGCTTAATCACAAATTAAAAGAATGTAGCAATGTCCAGCACTACTTCTCTCCACTGGTCCCACGACATCCATGACAATACGGCGGAAAGGGGTTGAAATAATGGGGAGTGGTTGTAATGGTGCTTTGTTTCTATGACGAACCGCACTGGTTGTCTGACAGATGTTGCATGTGTTGCGATAAGTCTGGACATCAGTGTACATGGTTGGTACAACCATTGGTACAACCAAACGTTTCACATCTCCTACTTGCACATATAAAACATCGTCAATAACAACAAAATGTTCATCATTCAAATTGATGTTATCAGGTTTTTCAGCTCTCACAGTTATCTCAAAGAATCATCATTTCTCTGTAATTCAGAAATGTTATCAGGAATCTTTCAGTTTTCTGTCGCAATACCATTCACACTAGGTTTCTGAACTGGAGACCCTAGCCTTTTTAACAGTCTTTTCTGTTGACGCGTTTTCATTTCGCCCTTGGTTGCACCCTGCAGCAGACTATCATCAAAGTCTGGCAGTGGCTGTAAACCAGCTTTTGTTTGGGCATGCGTTACTACAAAAAACACATTTTCAATGTCATTTAAACCTGCAGTGCCCTGCTTGGTAGACAAATAGCACAGTTCATTAAACACAGGAAGATCTTGATCTAAAACCATTTCAGCTGGTAAATTAGTGACCACAGCTACATTCAACATGTAAATTTCATCATGTATTCCCACAAGTACCTCAGCTTTAGGATAACTTTGTATATCCCCATCTATGCATTGTACGTTAGTGGTATTAGCATAGTCAACATTGTTCACACGGCAAGATTTTATCAAGGAAATAGAATTTCAAGTGTCAAGTAGTGCTTTCAGGTCACGACCATTAACCACAATGTCCAACATTTTAGCATTCACATCACAGTCACTGTTAGCATCGCCCTCTCTTGGTGCATAACAAAAACCATTTAGTTTTGATTTTCTAGCAGGGAATACTGATGCTTTGTGTCCTTGTTGTTGACACGCATAACAGATCAGTGTATGTGTTTTTTCAGTCTAGTCCATGTGAATGCTGGATGTCAGTATTTTGTAAATTGTGTCATGCTCTACCTTTTGCAGGTTGCATGCGCAGACCGGAGCGATGAGCGTTAGCATACTGCTGATCTAGTCGTGCTACTACCAGTCCTGAGTCCGCCTCAAGTTCTTTGACCCATGTCCTGGTATCCGGATCCATAACCCTCAGCAGTTGCTCCATGATAATCCGCTCACCGATCTCATCCTTGGAGTGAAGATCTGGTCAAACCCAGCGCTGATACAGGTGTTTCAGGCGATGATATGTTTCCGACGTTGACTCTCCTTCCGGTGATGTAGATGCTCTGAAGCGCTGACGGTAGGTTTCTGAAGACACATTGTATTTCTGCAGAAGAGAGTCTTTCAATTGTACATAATCATCAGCACAGCTCCTTTCTTGCTTGCTGCGCCTTGAGGAAATCCCTCATCATACTCGCTATGCCCTCACTGGACTGAGTAGAAGGGTCACTGGTGCTAGGATGCTCCGTAGCTGCCTCTTCTCCACCAGATGACAGTCTACGCCACTCTGCATCCTTCACCGCGGATCGTAGACCCAGCTTCCTCCTCCTCATTCTCTTCCGGGTGGCCGCCGCTTCTGACACTAAAGCAGGTCGCACACCAGAAGCGTTGCATTGCCTGCATACAAATGGTTCATCTTGTAACATGAAATTAGCTAATTTTATGAATATTAATAATCAACAATAACGGTTTATTCTTAATTATTAATATTCCGGCTTAAGCTTCAGTCAGTTTGGTCAAACAAACATATGATTGTAGCTATATGATCATGCTCGCGCGACCGAGCGGATTCCCAGATTATGAATATTAATTATCAACAATAACGAATTATTATTAACCATTAATATTCCGGATCAATTTATTGTTAATTTGACCAAACGAACACAAGCAGAGCCGCCGCTCTTCCGAGCGGACACGGTAATCTATTCATTTAGAAAAAGGGAATTTAATTGCTACTTCTTGTTAAGTAGATTAATCAATCAAAAGTTTTAAACAACTTATAATAGCTAGGCAGGGGAATCTGTATTTCAGTGACATTTTCTCGTGAGGCAAACAATACAATTCATTTGATTATAATGGAATTTATTGACTAGTCAGACGTAACGAACAAGCAAACGCACTAACATACATTAAACACAAAACAAAGGTAAACCACGTGGAGATATCGGGTCTATAGAACGTGTAACAGCAAAGAGAAATAGTAAAGCTAGGAAATATAGATTTCAGATAAAAGAGTGACAAAACTTTCAGTTCCACACGCACCATTACGGACCACCAAGGTTATAAAAAACACCTTTTTGATAAAAGGGGCACAGCTTAATCGCATAACTAAAATCACCTGGTCTTTCATGTCTGGAGGTCTCTTTTATTCGTCTCTCTTCCGTCGTTATGAAACTCCTTTTTAAGTCCTTCTTGATGCGTGGAGTTTGTAATGCAGTTCGGACGAACACGATCGCAAACTTTAAAACTGAGTTTACTTTTGCCAGAAAATAAAGAAAACGTGGCGGGGAAGTCCATGTGGCTGTGAAGAGCCGTGTGGCCCTTAAAGGCACCACCGTCAATGATGTTCCTTTTTCGGATGTTCTCTTTCTGCCCAGATGTTTGGCAAAAGGTCTGGTTATACCTGCGGGTCACGTGACAACCCGTTCAGCATTCTGACCAATGGTTTCAGGGGAAAGTTTGCGCGCGAACCTTCCTTTGTCTCGAGGCTGCTCGTATGCAAATTTGAGTGTCCGCCTTAAGCATGCGGACAGGCATTTAATACAGGGCTTTAATGAATAAAGCAATGCGAGTTATGGTCTTGCTCTATGCATCATGTGTTGTAAGATGTCAGCAGAAACCCATCGGTACCAAACATGGGGGGGTTTAAAGTACATCAACATAATCTTTCATATCCTTACAATATTTATGCTTTACAAAGGCCTAAAGGGAACATGCATACAGGTTTTAAGAGAGGTTACACAGGTAGGAAAAGTCAGAAATGAGATACAAAGTTTACAAAACATAACACATTGGTTTTGTGCTGGTTCAGGATTTGATGAGTTCATTTTCTTTCTGTCGGAACAGCCTTGTGTGTGTGTGTGTATTTGGGCAGGAATGTGTTTGAAGCGACAGACTCAGTAATCCAGGGACACTGAAGAGATAAGTCTAGCCGGGGTACCCAGACTTTGTGGAGCCAGGAGTCGTAAAACCGTTTTGTCGACCAAAGCCAAACCGTGATAAAATCAATAAGAAATTTTATCTGTGGACTGTACGCTACATATATCCCCCCTTTGCAACGAAGGAGGTTCGGAGAAAACCTCGTTGGTTGAAATCTAACTTGACGTACAGGATGGGTTGGAGGTGAGTTTCCTTCGACCTCCGTTGCTGGGTCGACGAGTCGTGGCTTAGACTCAAGCAGTTTTGACCTGGTTTCTTCATGCTCTTTCCCCCTTCCTGGTTTCACGCAGGAAAGCTTTGAAGAGGAGGTCAGGGGTGCACTTGTCCACTGGTGCTTGCATCTTATTGAATGGCGAAGCCCTTGTTAATGTGTGCTTCCCTGTTGTCGGGAGGCACGTAGTGGTAGTTGTCCCGCAGTTTTCCAGAGATGAGTGATAGAGGAGTATAGTTGTGAGGTTGCAGTGGTCTTCTGGTGAGACTGAGGGACAGGATCATGGCTGTATCCTGTGTAGAAAAGGAAGAGAGAGAGAGGGAACAGGGGAGAGAGTAGGTGGTGTCTGTGATGACTGTGCTTGGCTGGGCATTCCACTGTGACACCGGTTGCAGGGTCTCTACCCCCTTTCCTGGCTTGTGACCAAGTGTTTGTTACTCTGGTTGTGATACGTAGGTTTGAGGGTTGGCTGCTATGCAGCTGAGCGTATACAACCAGGAGTCTTTGCCCTTCCTGTGTGATGTTGGTAGTGCAGGGGGGTGCCTCTGTCCAAGTTGTTTACATCATCAGAAGATATGCCATGGTCTGGGCTTTGTCGTCGGTGCTGAGAGACACTCGACCCACTTGTTGTACTGGCATATGAGTTTAAGGGGAAGAGAAAGCGTAGGAGAGAGAAACACAAAAAAAAAATAGTTGCTCCTTGTGAGCCCATGGAAGTGTCCCGCTCGATCCATCTGGGTGTCTGATCATGAGAGGATGGTTTCTCTGTGTTGCTGTGGTGCTCGGTGAATCAGCGCCCTGGGCATGTTTTGCTGTGTGCAGGGTCAGTACATTAGCATTACCCCCTCTGGGTCTGAGGCAGCACGAACTGTGGTGTCGTGGGGTCTTCAGGGACAACCCAAAAATGATTCACACGCACCTGTTTTTTCAAGATGTAGGAGGTGTTGAGTGACATCTGTGTTGAAGCTGAGGTCAGACAGAAGGATCGGGTGGTAGGTGGGGTGAGTGGTGGAAACAAAACAAAACAACAAGAGACAAAGTAAAGGTAAAAATAAACCTGGTCTGACGTGAGGAGTCAGACGCCTATGTGGTCGCAATGTCGTTTGTCGACATTTGTCGGGCTGGTGAAATTAGATGTGGCAGCTAGGCTAGGCAGGGTTGTTGGCTGCCGTTTACAGCTGCAAGATCTCGGGGTTTTGGTTGGGTGGTGACCATGGTACACCGTGTGATGCACCATCTTGGTAAGGGCATCGGTCCCGTCATTCAGGTCTTTGTCAGTGCCTGAAAGTTTGAACTGTTCTTATCTTTTTTCTGTAGACGACCATGATGTGGTTGTCAGTGTTGTGGTTGCCTACTTGGGAAAAAGAAAAAGTGTTGATGTTTCACGGGCTTGTGGTGGGCAGTTCTGAAGCCTTTTGTTTCACCCTGGGAGGTGGAACGTGAAACAGAGTCTAGCAAGTTAAAGTCTGCAGCTAAGTGAACTCTGATGTCATGGGCTGCTGTGCTTTGAAGGGTTGCAGTGTTGACTGCCATTTCTCCATACTGCAATGTTTGTGGGAGCATCCATCGACACGGGCTGTGGGCATACCTTGGCACGCATTCTCATCCCAGTACTTGGAGTACTTGAATGCCAGGTTGGTAGAGGTGGCTGGGGTTCATCCACTATGGCATCGCAGATGGTCTGTCAGTAGTACAGTCTAGGTATTTGCCTTCTGGCGCAAGGAGTGTTTTACTTGCATATGCCCAGACGTTGTCTCACTTCAGTCGTGGCCAGCTGTTGACCTTCCGTCAAACAGAAGGACAGCCCTTTTTGACAGGGTGGTCACGGGTCTAGAAGTCTTTGAACAGTTCTTAATGACGTGTCTGGAGTAGTTGCACCCACTTAGGGAGCCGCTTGGTTCGGAGACCTTTCTAGCCGGTAGTCTTTGCGCTAGCCATAGTCAACTGTTGTAGGCCATGGTCTATCTCCTTTGAGTGGCCAGACACGGTGGTACTTTCATTAAGAATGTCATCAACGTAGATGAGGTTGCCTCTAACATAAGCCTCGGGATATGCTTTGTTCAGGAGGGTGTTGCTTTCGGCTGGTGAGTTGGCCTAGCCGAAGGGGCACCTCACGATCGTTTAGTGTCTGTTGTTCAAGGTGAAAGCTAGCTTATGCTGGTCATTTGGATGTACAGGTATCGTCCAGAAGGCGGGGACCACATCAAGCTTTGAGAAGATGGTTGGTCTTTGAATTCTGGGCACTTCCTGTTCCAGTGGTGTCATTGGCCCTTGTGACCATGGCATTTGCTGATTTAGTTTTCTATGGTCAGGCACCCTTTGCCCCTGGGCTTGAGAACGGGCCAGATGGGTGCCGAGCAGGTTTTGTTGCATAGCCCGATGTCTTTTTCCCAGCATGGAGTTGGATATTTCCATGTAATGGTCAGTGGGACTTGCAGCCTAAAGAGTTTTTAGCGAGGGCACCGTTGTAGTCATACAGGATGTGCTGACGTTTGTTGGTTGACATCATCCTGCATGGCCTCCGCATGTCCGTTCTGTTGAGGAAAGTGCCCTGTCTTTATCCATGTTAGTGATGGGGTTACGAGTGGCTGGGCACACGGCAAGGAGTTATTCCTCGGTGAGCTCACTTCTGTCTACCTGTTCTTTGTTTATTGGTAAGACAGACGTGAGTGTGACGAGCTTGAATGGAACAGTATAGTCTGTGTTTTCTAAGCTCCCCTATGGTGTCGTTGCATGTAGGGTGAGGCCACTAATTGGCCCAAGAGTTCAAAGTCATGGAACTCGTAGCTGACCAATCGTCCCAGTAGGTTGTCTTTGGGGATTTTTATGTCAGTTGCCATGCAGCTATTACACAAGACATATACAGTTCATTAGGACATTTCAATTTAGGGTATGGCTTCCAGGTTGAGGCCCAGTTTTATGCCTTCTGTTGTTGGTTGGAAGAAAAGCCAATGTATGGTTTAGAGTTCGGCCTTTCGTATGGAGAGCCATATAGAGCACCTGTTTGTATAGGCTGGCACCACAGAGTCTTGTTTGCTGATGACGGAGCAGGCCTCTGGCATGGTCTGGCCTGAGTGGGGCTTCTTGAGGGTGACAGCCATCGTTGTTGGCTGTGAGAAGTGTGGGTGCCTATCACCGGTCGTTAAAGGTGTCTATATATATGCCTGAAGATGTATCAGGCTATTAGCTCTGATGTAACGTCGTGCGGCGGGGCCGTGAGAGTTAGGACGGGATGGGTCAACCATCCGCCGTTCCGATTCAAGTTCAATGTGCAAATGCTGTTGGCAGTTGTCATGTGTGAGTTCAGTATTTGGACAGTGGTGTGTATGCTTGTTAGTTGAACACAGGTCTGGGGGTGTGTTCAGGCGGAGTGTCGCACCGTGCGAGGCTGATGGCTGCTGGGTTGTCTGCTCACAGTGCAAGTACAGTGTCATTCACAGTCCGGTTATTCAACATTAAGCCCTTTGAGGCCCGGGGCAGCAAGCGTTGGGGTTGCTAGCTGGTTTGAAGGCTGCAGAGTAGCGACCTTGACCCCGTCTATGTTGTTGAATTTGGGTTCTCGCGGGTTCCAGCAGTTTCCCGCGACCTCGGTGACCTGACAGTCTGTTGGGGTTGACCTGACGGCTGTGAGAGAGTTCTCGCACTTGGGCCCAGATTTTAAAGGGGTTCGAAGTTCGAAAGAGGTTCACACATATGCAGCGGATTTTTACCATTCACGGGTATGTGCCCATTGGCGACGGGTACACGGGGTGCACTGCAGTCATGGGGACAGTAGTTACTTGAATGGGAGCGATGTATGTGAGTTGAACCTCAGTTTTGCTGTAGGATTTGCACCATCAGCCTGCCTGGTTGGCATTTAGGTGTTCGTTTTAGTCTCTGAGCTCTTGCTTTGAGTTACTCAAACAGGAGAGATGACATTAATGTGAGGTCTGCTCCCGTGCTGACGCGCGTTTTTCATCTTTCTTTCATCTCCACGGTTACAGCCAAGTAGCGCGTTGTTGCCACGCCATTTTGTTCAGGTTCCCCAAGAGTTGAAGTGAAGGGGCCTGAGCAGTTGTTTGTACGCAGGTGTGGCTGGTTGGTGGGCTGTGGCTCGGGAGGTAAACAGACAACCAGACCAGTGTTTCCTGGTACCTGAGGTTGCAAGCATGGTGGCACTGGCTGCTTCTTGGGGGAAGCGTGATGCTGCAGTTAGATACACAGTCTTTAGCTTGTGTTGGACTCGCAGTACTCTGCGGGGATGGAGCAGAAAGCAGGTGTTCAGGGGGGTAAATGGTTTTGGACCCCCCCTCTAGTCATAAGGAGTCTGGCTTGACTTCCTGTAGGGCCCCTTCAAGCTTTTTAGCAGTTCTGCTGCTCATGACGCCACTGTGCCGTTGTTTGGTGTCAGGTTTTCACCTTTGGCTTTCTCTGGCGTGTAACTAGCTGGATGCTGGTTGCTTGAGCTCCTAGCTACTGCAGGTAGTTCATTCCTTGGTTGCTGTTAGGCTCCTTTTGGGCTGCTTGTGGTGAGTGGCTTGTCCCAGTGTGTCTCTGAGCATCCTGTCTGGTGTTGGGACATGCGCCTTCCTGGCGGTGCTGTCCTCTGCTGGCGAAGAAAGGCTTTAACTCACTGTTTGGAAGTCTTGCGGCTGGGAAACAGTAGCGTGCCTTTTAAAGTCAGCTCCGGATGAGACTCTGAGACAGGGTAGCTTGTAGGTGTTTGACAGTCTTTCAAAGCAGTCTTTGTTTTGAACAAATTTTATGAGCTAAACTCTGCCGCTGTTGGGTGGTCAGGGCGTGGAGGCAGGGCTTTGCCCGTGTGCGGACTCACCACAGAAAGCAGGTTTTTGGGAGAGAGAGGATCTGGAAGGTGAACTCCTCCTCCGTCCTTGGCTCATTTCCTGTCTTAAAGTAGGGTTCGTGTAGTCGACTGCAGTATGCTTGAGGTCTCGTGGCTGTTCTGAGACCCATGGCGACAATCAGTCCTTACTCTGACACAGGGTCAGGTAAAACACTCTAGTAAGAGCTTTTGCCTCGGCTCGTAATCTGCTTTGATGGCACAGGGCTGTTGATTCAAGAAACTTCTTGCCTCACGGCTTGAAGTAATTCTTAGCAGATACAATTAGTCACAGAGAGTGGCACTTGGCCTTGTCTGTGTAAAAGTCAATTTCTTAGAAGTAGGAGTGCGTGTCGTCGCCTCCAGCAGGGTTTGGGGTGAAAGTTGGCATTTCCCTGGCCAGCTGGTTCAAAGTCTTTGGTTGACAGATGTTGTCTGTCGTGGGGGACCCCTTTGGAGGGAGTCCTGGCCCTGTGTTGCAGACGGGCGTTGCTGGAATGCTGGCTGGCGGGGCAGTATGAGTTGGATTCACCCCCCTCTGCTGGTCTATCTAGTCTTGGCTTTTGGGGCTGACTGCGGCACTTCCCCTTTCGGGTAGTCACATAGGTTGTAGGAATGTGACAGTTCTGGGTGAACTCTGGTAAGTTCATGCTTAAAAAGTCTCTTTGTTGGGTTCCGTGATGGAATTTTGCTCGGGCCCTCTGCCGTTGACTTTAGAGGCTTTGACCCGAGCTTCACTGTCTTTAGTTCTGCTCTTTACAATAGTGTTTCAGCTTGTAGCTTTACACTCAGTTCATCTTTGGCTTTCTCCTCTTGTCGCTCCTTGTGTCCGTTGTCCGCTTGTAGCTCCATTGGGGCGCGCTGTAGTCCGTCCATTTGCTCCAGAAGTTCGGCGTCCTTTTCCCTCGTCGTCTTGCAGGCGTCCTGGGCTCGATGCTCCAGCTGGTTGAGACCCTTTCCTATGGATCCGGCCTGTGCAAGGGTGAGGTGTGTCAGGACCCTGGAGAGTTGAGTCTGGGCTTGGCTGTCATGGCTCTGGGCTAGGTCGTTCGCCCTCAGCGGATTAATGCAGACGTCCAGCTGTTCTCTGCTTGGCCGCTGCAGCTCCATGGCGTCGTTGGGCAGGAGGTTGTGGGTTAAGCACTTAACCAGGCCTCCAGTTGGTCCCAGTGAGCAGCGGCTGGATGCACTTGACATGCTGGTCTGTTGGGTGAGACAGAGATCACAAGGGAGAGAGAGAGAGACCCACATGGCCAAATCGAGTGGATGTTAGCATTGTGCTATATTATTAGTCTGACAGGGTTTTCAGCTAGGGGGTATGTGCCGGCTAGACGTTGGTCCTTCTAAGGATCCACTGGGGGCCGGACAATTTGGATGTCGAATTTGGGTGGCTAGATAACCGTTGATATCTACGTACTGGCCTCAAGGCTTTTAGTCATGCGCCAGGCTGTGCATATTATCAATCAATTATTTAAATCACCCTGGTGGTTCTCAATAGCGTGGTCTCTGAGCAGGTCAAAGTAAATAAAAATAATTAAGTAAATAAAAATAACAGTAACCCAAAAAAACAAAAAATAAATAAATACTACTAACGATAAGTTAGACAAAATGGCACCTCGCTCGGATGAACGAGTGTACAGGGATAGAAAAATGAAAGAAAATAATAATAATAATGGATATCAGTAAACATGAATGAAAATAGAACTAAAAGACAGACAAGGATGAGAAGAGAGAGAGAGAGAGAGAGAGAGAGAGAGAGAATAGCAAAACCTATGGGCATGTCTAAAACGTTTGTTTTATAGTCCTGTAGTGGGCTAAGTTTAGACTAGGTTTTACATGCTATTTACACTTGGTGGTGAGTGAAAGGCATTCAGATGAAGATCGCAAGAGCGTGCTGTCTGGCTAGACTTTTCCCAACTCCTACTGCAGTCGCTATCAGATCACTTGCCTATAATGTAACTCGGTTGTGAACTCACACAGCGTAGGCTTTTAGCACAATACGTAGCACTCAAGGAAGTCACTGACCGCCTGGCATGATTCAAAATTGGGTTTTGCCTGATGATTCCGGTGCCGCTCTAGGCCTGTAGACTGAGGTGGCCAATCTCACTCAGGCGGGCACGTGTGTGGAATCATGACAGGGTAATTAACCAAGATTGACCGTATGCCAGTGGGCACAGACAGTGCTTCTTGGAGTACGATTGTTGATGCCACTGTGATCCACACAAGCCAGAGTGACAAAACGCCAAGGTATCTAACGCATCCTTCAGCAGGGGTCAGTTATGTCAGACAGATGAACCCAATCTTTTGATCTGCAACCTGAATAACCTGTACGCTTAACCACACAAGCACAGAGGACTCGGGTCCGGATACGGGCAGTACTATGGATCTACTATTCTGGGCGAGCCAGTTGGAGTAGGAATCTAAGTATGCTGTAGTATCTGATGGATAGAGAAGGTTATCACCCTGTGATGGAGGGAGGCTAAAGGAAAATTAAATCGGCATAAAAGAATCTAAAAGAATAATCATAATAATCCCCTATAGGTAAAAGCAGTACAGGACGGCTTAGAAAAAGTAGAAAGAGTGCCTTAGTATTCAGGGGCATCTACAAACATTAATGGGTTAGCCCAACATGTTTTGATCAGATGTGGGATCTATAGATTGATAGCTCTGAATTTAGCTTCAGACTAATACTTGCCCTAATATAGTTATACTTTCCCTATAACCTAAGAGGTGAGGAAATAAATAAGGCATGAGGAAAAGATGGAGTAAAAAAAAATCAAAAGGGAAGAAAAATATGCCTATTAATGATAATAATAGAGAGATTAAAGGCTATTCCCCAAATAGCAAAACCAACAAAATTAAAATTAAACATGACCTAAGTTTAGAATAGATTATTGGGAACTTGATTAAAAATCAAGTAATAACAAAATAAACTGGACAACGGTATTAAAATGAAAAAGACAGAAGGCAGAAAATTTATTAAAAAAAATTGAAAGTAACAAAATAATTCATAATACCAAAAGAAATAAAAACAGACCAATAATCTATACTTAGGTAACTAAACTATTGTTTGGATAAAATGATAACAGGGAAAATAAAATGCTTAATCGAAATTAAAACAAATTAACTCCAAACTGTTTGACCATTTCAGACCACTTGAGACACAATGGTGGGCGGAACTGATGTGAGAAGAGCAGAAGGAGACAGGGGGAGATGTTTCCGAGTTGCACTTCACATTAAGTTAGCCTTGTGCTAAAGTTTGTTAATGTTACAAAATGTGAAGGGTTGGTTTGCTTAAGCCTTAGCTGGCGTTAGCCGCTAGCAAGTTGTTACGAGTTACGCTTTAGCCTTGTGCTAAAGTTACGAGTTACCGGTTAGCCTTGTGCTAAAGGGTTAGTTTACTTAAGGCTAGTCGTTAGAAGCTAGCGAGTTGTTTTGCCCTGTGATGTAAACCGCGTCACCAACTCTGCCTTCTGAAAGGCGGATCTTATGCTTTGGGGTGGTGACTACGTCATTCACGCATGCGTGCGCGCGCACAAGTTACGTGGACGAGAAGTCAATGAGCGCTCGAAGAGCCGATTTATGAATGGGAGGAGTTCTCATTCATAACTTGGTATGCGGCTGACTTCACGAAGGCAAACCGCGAACCACTAAGATTCGCATAAGCGGTCATTATATCATGTTGCCGTAACATTGATAATAATATTCGACCATTACAATTAGACAAACAAACATAAAATGCGAGACGTCTCTCGAGGCGGTGCACGTTTGTACACATATTTGGTCCGGACGAACATAACTGAAATATGGGAATTCACATCCATATCAGATTTCGGTACCATTTTAAACACTCTTATGGTTCTGAGAATTCCTTTCGTCAGAAAGCGGTTAACAGGCAAGCTTGTAGCTCCCAAATACATTAATTTAGAACCGTCCAGCAGTTCTGAAATTAATTTTGCACGGCAGAGAAGCAAAGAGGTTAAACGTTAGGCAGCTAATCTAACAGTTTGAAACCACGGGAGAAATAGGCTAGAGGTTTTCTAGCTATAAGAAGGCCTTTTAAACGGACAGGTTTGGGGTTTCCAAACTGTCTTACAAGCGCCGAGAGAGGTGTCTTTTCCTCCGACAGGCACACTAATATATTTAAATGATTTGCGGAACGTGCGTCTCAGCAAAATCGATTTAAAATATATATGAACTGCAGTTTAAATTGTTACACTCTACACGGGCAGCTCTCTGCTGTGTTTAGTGAACAGAATGGCTGGAGGAGGCTTTTCGTCCTCCCAGTTTTGAAGAAAAGGAAATGCTTCTCGCGGTCCTTTTTTTTCTTCTATAGCGCGCTCCATAAATCACAATGAATTGGAAAGTTTGTTTCACAGAAAATGTTTGAAAAACTGCCCGCATTCTCCACCAATATATGTAACATGAAATTAGCTAATTTTATGAATATTAATAATCAACAATAACGGTTTATTCTTAATTATTAATATTCCGGCTTAAGCTTCAGTCAGTTTGGTCAAACAAACATATGATTGTAGCTATATGATCATGCTCGCGCGACCGAGCGGATTCCCAGATTATGAATATTAATTATCAACAATAACGAATTATTATTAACCATTAATATTCCGGATCAATTTATTGTTAATTTGACCAAACGAACACAAGCAGAGCCGCCGCTCTTCCGAGCGGACACGGTAATCTATTCATTTAGAAAAAGGGAATTTAATTGCTACTTCTTGTGAAGTAGATTAATCATTCAAAAGTTTTAAACAACTTATAATAGCTAGGCAGGGGAATCTGTATTTCAGTGACATTTTCTCGTGAGGCAAACAATACAATTCATTTGATTATAATGGAACTTATTGACTAGTCAGACGTAACGAACAAGCAAACGCACCAACATACATTAAACACAAAACAAAGGTAAACCACGTGGAGATATCGGGTCTATAGAACGTGTAACAGCAAAGAGAAATAGTAAAGCTAGGAAATATAGATTTCAGATAAAAGAGTGACAAAACTTTCAGTTCCACACGCACCATTACGGACCACCAAGGTTATAAAAAACACCTTTTTGATAAAAGGGGCACAGCTTAATCGCATAACTAAAATCACCTGGTCTTTCATGTCTGGAGGTCTCTTTTATGCGTCTCTCTTCCGTCGTGATGAAACTCCTTTTTATGTCCTTCTTGATGCGTGGAGTTTGTAATGCAATTCGGACGAACACGATCGCAAACTTTAAAACTGAGTTTACTTTTGCCGGAAAATAAAGAAAACGTGGCGGGAAAGTCCATGCGGCTGTGAAGAGCCGTGTGGCCCTTAAAGGGACCACCGTCAATGATGTTCCTTTTTCGGACGTTCTCTTTCTGCCCAGATGTTTGGCAAAAGGTCTGGTTATACCTGCGGGTCACGTGACAACCCGTTCAGCATTCTGACCAATGGTTTCAGGGGAAAGTTTGCGCGCGAACCTTCCTTTGTCTCGAGGCTGCTCGTATGCAAATTTGAGTGTCCGCCTTAAGCATGCGGACAGGCATTTAATACAGGGCTTTAATGAATAAAGCAATGCGAGTTATGGTCTTGCTCTATGCATCATGTGTTGTAAGATGTCAGCAGAAACCCATCGGTACCAAACATGGGGGGGTTTAAAGTACATCAACATAATCTTTCATATCCTTACAATATTTATGCTTTACAAAGGCCTAAAGGGAACATGCATACAGGTTTTAAAAGAGGTTACACAGGTAGGAAAAGTCAGAAATGAGATACAAAGTTTACAAAATGTAACACATTGGTTTTGTGCTGGTTCAGAATTTGATGAGTTCATTTTCTTTCTGTCGGAACAGCCTTGTGTGTGTGTGTGTGTGTGTGTATTTGGGCAGGAATGTGTTTGAAGCGACAGACTCAGTAATCCAGGGACACTGAAGAGATAAGTCTAGCGGGGGTACCCAGACTTTGTGGAGCCAGGAGTCGTAAAACCGTTCTGTCGACAAAAGCCAGACCGTGATAAAATCAATAAGAAATTTTATCTGTGGACTGTACGCTACAATCTGTTGAATTCATTTGTTTATTCTGCACTGATGCTCTTGCACTGCTTATTCTTGTAATTAATATAATTAATATTAGAGAAATTGTCTGTTATTATCTTTTTTTAATTGTGTAATTGTGTTTTTGTAATGTTTATACCTTTATTTATTTATTTCCCTCATTTATTTGTCAATCATTACATCCTTTATTACTTTGAGGTAATTATATTTCATATTTTAAACCATAGACTGTAAAATATATGGACGTAGTGTCCGTGACGTCACCCATAGGTTTCTGAAGAGCGCAAAAGAAGCCACAAGTAGGCGCGGCCAACCGTCGCCATTTTGGTCACGCGTCATCACACTCACGGCGGGATACCAAACAAGGGCAAAGAGGCGGAGAGTGAGCGGAGCTACAGACACCTGCTAGCATTTAGCTTGGACCTGGTTCAGACACACTTTACTTTGGGAGAAATGCTTAATACTTTATCACTTGTGACTCGTTTGTATTCTGACCACTTGTGCTTGGTTGTACACTATATCAATAAAGTGTTTAGACTTTTAAAAACACTGCTGTAATACACTGAGCCACTAAACATTGTTCTTATGACGTTTTTAAATAGGAGGAAAACGTGAATTACTTACAAACACTTCAGATATAGTCTGTGTTAGTTACTGTAAGACTATTGATAAAATCCAGCATAACACTGTATGACAACGCTTCAGATGACTGTTCTAGAGCCTACAGCTAATCAATCTGACAGATTCTGGAGTGCATTACAGCTCTAAATATAAATATAAACGATAAATGATCTTAAATAAAACAAATACATGTACAGAGATGGTATATAAGTATATAACTTTACTCACATGGGAAACGGAGGCCACGTGAATGGTTTGTGAGCACAATTAAGTGCCCTCAGCATGCCATGCCCTCTAATAATTGTAGGAAACAAGTCCAAAAGGCAGTTGACTGTGTAAAGCCACATAAAATAACACAGAAATACGATAAATATGCCGAGTTCAGTGGCTAATCTGCAGAGGTGACGTGACGGCGACCAGCGAGACCTAACTGTCACTCAAGTGGCCACTCCCTTAATTATGCAAACTTAATATAACTTAATATAAAGGAAATGGATGAGTTATAAAAAAATTCACCCCCCTCACAGTTGTCATGAAGGGTAATATTACCTGTATTAACCAAAATCTTTTTTTGTACCAGGCTGTAAACACCTTTTTTTCTGCTGTAAAGTTGGCCATTCTAACAGTGGGCTCAATTGAAATTTGCTCTGTTTTGGAGCCAGGAGCGGCCAGGACTAGCGGAATTTCAGATGAATTGCAGTTTTAGTTACTTCCGTATTGGCTTCCTGAGGGAGAGCGGGAGGTTGCCGCTTGTTTTAAACACATAAGTGCTTTGGCAATATCGTAACACAAATGGGTTCTACTTTATATTAAGCGGCCTCACCTAATATGTACTTCCACTGAAATTAGTAATTCCTTACAATGTACTTATTGTGTAAATATATGTTTTTACATTGTACTAATGAGTTGGGCCAGACAGAATCTGCGGATATTTTTTTCTATTTATACTAAGAATTTTGTAAAAAATCTGCAGATGATTTTGGGAGAATCATAATTAGAAACCTAATATATTAAGAACGCGCCCTCTAGACAACATCTCGAGGCTCTGCGTCTCCAGTTTCTACAGTTTTGCAGTATTATTCCTGCTCATTTCATGTCTGTTTGTGCAGAACAGTAGTGCCTTTACATCGTACACCAGACAGGAGATCTTGGATATTTGCTTGTGCATTCCGGACAGTTTTATTCGCAATTTTCGACTCATACCTGAGATCGGCAGAACACCAGAGGCTGAGCGCCCTGCACAGCCGGGTGGAAGTGCTCGAAGGCATCGTTCAGACCGTAAACAAAGACGAGGGAAGCACGACAGGCTAAGAACTAAGATAAAGCTAACACCACACCGGCTCTCTTTACCCAGCATCTTTCTCGACAATGTACGGTCACTGGTGAACAAAATGGATGAGATTCGACTGTGCATCAACCACAGCAAAAGATTATGGAACTGTAATGTCTTAATTTTCACAGAAACATGGCTAAACACCAGGATACCAGACAACGCTGTATCATTAACTGAGCACCACACATTCCAAGTAGACAGAATGGTGGATAAATCGGGTAAGACCAGAGGCAGAGGATTATGCATTTATATTAACAAAGCTTGGTGCACGAACTCTGTCATCATTTAGAGACATTGCTCTGTTAACCTGGAATTTCTAATGGTTAAATGTAGACCGCTTTATTTACAACAAGAGTTCACCTCCACCATTATAACTGCTGCTTATATTTCTCCCAATGCCAAGCTTGCTATGAATGAACTTCATGTAGCCATCAGCAAACAACAGACTGCTCACCCGGAGGCTCCTTTTATTGTTATTGGGATTTCAATCACTCAAACTTAAAGATCATGTTTCCCAAATTCCATCAAAACATTTTTTGCCACACAAGGGGAAACAAATCCTTAAACTATGTTTACACAAATATGGCTAAAGCATACGCTGTGACCCCCCTCCCCCACTTGGGTCAATCAGATCACCTTTCTTTGTTCCTCACCCCCAAGTACTCGCCCCTCATCAACCATGTGAAGTCATCAGTAAGGACCATTAAAGTGTGGCCAGCGGGGGTAGACTCCACACTCCAGGACAGGTTTCAACATACATACTGGAGTATGTTTGATTCCCAGGCCACCTGTGGCTCTCACACAGACATTGACAGTTACACTTCCTATGTTCTGGAATACATCAACACCACCATAGACAGTGTTACAACCCAAAAGCAAATCACCACATACCCAAATCAGAAGCCATGGATGAACAAGGAGATGCGCCTCCTGCTGAATGCATGCAACACTGCTTTCAGATCAGGGGATGCAAAAGCCTAAAGCACTTCCAGGGCTAATCTGAAGAGGGGCATCAAAAAGGCATAGCAACTCTGATCCTTGGTGAATGTGGCAGGGGATCTATGTCATCAGCAACTACAAACCCAGCCAGTCCACACCCACAGCCTCAAATGTCTCTTTCCTAAACGAGCTTAATGACTTTTAAGCCCACTTTGAAAGAGACGATAAAAAACCCTACACCAGTATCACATCTTCAACTGACCACTCAGTTATCATACTTGTAAGAATCAGCTCTTTGGTTTAAATCATGTTTCAAACTTTGGGGATTCGAATAAAAGATTCGAACATGATTCACATAGAATTATTTAAAGCTTACACTTAACTTAAGTATTTGTCCAGCAAATAGAATGTTTAGTGTAAAGCAATTCTGTATTATGTTATTAAGTGGCCAACAATAACAATATAAAAACAGTATCTAATTATTTAAAGAGCAAGGTAGCAGTATCTGAAGCTGAGGCATTAACTTGTAAAGCACACAACGCACCAACACGGAACTTAAAACAAAACAAAAGTTTATTGCTACTCTATAACACAAAGTACTAATCTACGTAAAACAAACAAATGCACATGCATACACACACGCACAAGCAGTTTGAGGAGAGTTTTTGAGTGGATTCAACTTCTAGCCTTTGCTTAGTTCTTAGCATTGCAACTGGAGAGAAACCATAAAAGCAGAGAATTTCTCTATTCTTTACTACGTAAACATAATTCACAACAGTTTCAGCAATGGATAGAAACCTTGTTTGTGTTACTTGCGTTCTAATGGAATTTTGGTTTCCTCGACTGGTCCAAAGGGAAATCCCCGCCAAGCTGATTAGTCAGCGTAGCAACTTCAATGACGTGCTGGAATTCCCTCGACGGTGAAGAGGGGTTTCCTTACTTTCAGGGAAGCTTGGAGTTGGTTGCTAGGGATATGGATGTTGGACGAGGTGGCGTTCGAAGTCCTTCCTGGGTTCCTGTAGTTATGATGAGTTTCAGAGTTTGGATGTGTTGACCCGATGGCTCGTTGCACAAGCAGATCGGGGGTCGAGCCGGCAGCAAGTGAAGGTTGTGGTCTGCTCCGTGATGTAACGAGGCTTCCGGCGAGGCGATGTAACGACCACAGCACGAGAAGAGCGACGTCCGGGCAGTGACAGCGATGACAACTGGCAAAAATGACCGGCAAAAGACAATGATGAAATTCTTGTTCAAAGTTTTATAGGCTTTGGTAAAGGCTGGGTCTACACAATACTTGTCCAATCAGAGAAGGTGCGGGGTGGAGTCACATACCCATTCCGCCCTCTAGGAGGCCGGGTTGGCACCTTGTGTGGGCACTGCTTTGATAGCATAGTTGTTAAAATTAAGTCTCATAACATGGACACCTTTCATAGTATGGTTTCTTCATATAAAACAATGCATTTGAAACTTTCCTAGCTTTCAATCAATACCAAACATGAAGTATTTCACAAACATTCTGTAGATTTCATTTGTCACTGAGGGCTATAACTCAATAACTATCCATAACAGTTTTGTTAAACACATGGAACATGTACACACAAAAACCTACAGAAACATAAAGCAATTACTCATAAATACATTACTCAAATAAACTATTTTTACTGTATGTCCATTTAAAGTTTGGAAGCTTGTGATCACTTTGTGAGCCTAGAATGCGTATTCCTCTCAGATGTGGGTCGCAGGCGTAAAACAAAAGGCACTTTCAGAAACCGGTTTGGTGGGTTTTTGATTGTAGAGCCTCTTATTGTTTTAAGGTGTAAAAGTTAATTTGCACGCAGTTGTGATCACGACTGGCAAGTCATCCTGTGGATTGCCTTGAAAATGAAATCAAAGCTCAGACATGTAGGCACAAACCAGTCTTTTAAGAAAAATATGGTCTGTGACTTGTTCGTTTCTGGAATGATCCGTTGACTCCCTACATACTCCCCTCCTCAGAAGTCTACACCGCAATGAGTTGGATCAATGTGCGTAAGGCTGCTGGACCAGACGGTATTCCTGGTCATGTCCTCAAAGCATGTGCAGAACAGCTGGCTGGTTTAATCACAGACATTTCATTTTCAACCTGTCACTTAATCAGCAGCTGTGCCAACATGCTTTAATACCACCTCTATTGTGCCAGTGCCCAAACACTCCAGCCCAACATGCCTGAATGACTACCGCCCTGTAGCACTCACACCCATCATCATGAAGTGCTTCGAGTGGTTGGTCCTGGCACATCTGAAAGGCTCTCTGAGATCCACACTGGACCCACATCAGTTTGCCTACCGTGGCAACGGGAACACAGAAGATGCAGTTTCCATTGCACTGCACTCTGTACTCACACACCTGGATTTATGCACACTTATGCACAAATGCTGTTTGTGGACTTCAGATCAGAATTCAACACTGTCATACCTTTTAAGTTAATGATCAAACTTAGAGACCTGGATATCGACACGTCTCTCTGCAACTGGGTTATGGACTTTAGTGAACTACTACCGCTGCACAATAGAAAGCATCTAGACCAACTGTGTCACAGTCTGGTATGGAAGCTGCTCTATTGCTGAGTATAAGCCACTGCAGCAGATGGTGAAAATGGATCACAGGGACCACATTAGCCGTGTTTCCACTATCGCGCCTAAAGCGAGCGAGCCAAGGCCAGTGGGGTTTCCACTGTCACTTCCGGGGCCTAATCGGGCCAAAGCGGGGCTTTCTTGGGGCCAGTGGCCGGCCTTTTTCGGCCCGCCGAATACCTTGGGCCAAGGAGGGCCAGCTGGGGCTTCGGGGCGGAGTGAAAGGAGAGGCGGGCAGTTTTCTGATCGCACTTGAGTACATTGCATGCGCCAAACAAATAAAGAAATAAGGGAAAGAAAACATCTAGCCTTATAGTCTGGGGTCTTTTTGCGTATGATCACCCTTATGTTTCCCTTTTAAATTTAAGGCTGCTGCATAAAATAATAAAGTAGTTTTAATTTATAGTGACGTTTTTTGCTGCATCCTCCTTTATGTTTCAATAACGCATAATAATCTTTACACCATATTAAAGACATAGCAGACAGTAAAGGTTTTCGAGAGTTTTTGTCAAGTTTAAAATGTTTGTTTTATATGCCTGTATGTGTGTGTGAGACCGGGCAAAAGCGCTCCTTCACAGCTCTGTTATCGCGAGCGGCTTTTTTCTTTATTTATTTTGGAGAAAATACACAATATAAATACAACAGAAAGACATAAAACTTAACAAATTACGTGCCCATTTTCGTAGACTTTAAATAATATATTGTCATATTTTGATAAAATAGCCTAAGCTATTTTGAAATATAATTTAAAGAATTACAAATATCGGATATATATAAAATCACATTAAATAAATTAACCAATATAAAATAAACAAAAGCTCACTATAACAATTTAGGTAGCATATATATATACAATACATAAATCAAACCGTTTTAAAGCCACATATAGCCTAACTTTCATTTTACAAAGACCTGTCTGAAAAAAAAAAAAGATTTTCGATATTTTCTAAACACCTGAGAAGGTTTGAAATATTTTTATAAAGTAAATATTTATATAAGTAAGTATTTATAAAGTATTTGGATACGATGATATTAATCAAGTCGCGCAAACAGAGCATTATTTGGGTGAGTGAAAGCAGAATCTAGCCTATACCTTTTTTTCTGTCACCCAGTCCTGCGCAGCGCTCGCTGCTTTAAACGCATCGGGGGAAAGTCCAAACACAAAATGTGTTCTATATCCTCAAACAACTGTTTATGTTTTTATATGACGTGGTTAAATTTATAAATGAAACTTTAAATGAAGAGCTTTAGTGAATAGCTGCCGAGCGCAACAAATATGGCTATATTTTATTAGGCTACTCGCTCTTGTGGCGAAAACTTAACACGACTTCTATCAAAACGAGGATGTTATAAAATGCATGCCATATCGAGTTATAAAGGAGAATTTCTGTGGCTTTATATTATGGATGTGCGCTCTCTGTGTTGGGTCCCTGCGTTAGTGGCGAGAGAACTCGATGCACAATGCCAACAGTCAAATGTAATGAATGGAAATACACAGGTCTGTGCGTATAGACATTTCGTGTACTGCTGTACTGTAACGTGTCATCTGTTTGTTTCGGTTGTCTTCATTTTAATGGTTTCGTTTCGTGATGATTCTATGGTCTGCTTTATCTGCCTGTCCTCATTCCCGCTGAAGTGGGCGGGTTGTGTGACGTTTGATTCGGGGACGTTCTGGGGGCGGTGTTTGCGTGACGCGCTGTGAGCTACTAACCCAGCAGTAGAAACGCGACATGATTTCAGCCTCATTTCTCAACCTTCCAGGCTATTGGCAAGGCCCGATTAAAGCCCTGGCTCGCACTGGCCGGATAGTGGAAATGCGGCTATTGCCAGCCATTGAGGACACCCAGAAGAAACACTGTCTGCGCTGAGCATGCAGTATTCTTAAGGATTCCTCTCACCCTGCTCACAGCACTTCCGCCTCCCGCCCCACTAAACAAAAACCAGCAGTCTGAGAAACAGCTTTTTCCAGAGTTTCCCTTTTTCTCCCTTTTGAACGCTGCCCCTCACTGACTCTTTTGCCCCCCAATACACCCCCACTGTCCTCTAACTTATACTCCTCACACTACACTATTTAACATTTGCACATTTAAAGATTGCACATTTATTGCACTGATTCATTTATTTGAACTGTACATACCCACTGTACATGGACATTTGTAATTATGGATACACCCACTGTACATATACATTTGTAATTATGTTTATCTATCTGCACACTTCTGATTATTAATAGCAACCTGTACATATATTCATTTATTGTAAATCTCTGGTCATAGCTAATACAACCTGTATATAATGTTCATAGTATATCATTCTGTAAATATCACTATAGTGTTTTCTATAACTGCAGTTTATAACTTATACCTGTATCCTGCACTTGCTGCTATTGCACTGCTGGTTAGACCTAATCTGCATTTCTTTGCCTTATACTTTTACATGTGTAATGACAATCAAGTCGAATCTAATATAATACCTTTTTTAATGCTTTTATTTTAAGTTTTTTTTTTTTTGAGCAACAATATTGTCTCAAAATATACAAACTTTGCAGGTAAATACATAAATTGACATACATGTGCGTTCAGCTGTTGGAGATACAAAATGTATTGTTGTATGTAGACTAGTCAGTTTTCATGAAGGGTGCTGGATTTGGATAGAGCATGTTTCAGGTCTTAGTATCCAAGAAAGGGTAGCAAAGAATTTTTCTTTGGAATTAAACCTGATAAAACTGAGCCTTTCCAAGTGGATGACTGAGGCCATATCAATTAACCAGATTCGAAAAGGAGGTAAAGGTGATTTCTAATTTTTTAGTATTAGCCGCTTGACCACAGTCATGCCTAGAGTAAGGGCTTGTCGTAGATGTTTTGGACGGGTGAGGGGGTGTTCTGATACACCAAAAATAACAAGCTCTATGTGCGGTTAGAGGGAAATATTATAGGCCTTGGAGTATACATCAAAAATGTTTGTCCAAAAATTAAACAATGTTGGGCAAAACCAAAATGCATGAGAAAATAGTGGTGAAATAGAGGGAAACATTTTGTGTAATTTGGTTTTGTTGAAGTGCAGGCGATGCATAACTTTGAACTGCATTAACTGGTGCCTGTTGTTTACTGAACAGGACTGTACTGCAGTCAGGCACTTATCCCATAGTTCCTCAGATATTTCAGTTCTAAGTTCATCCTCCCAAACCAGTTTAAATTTCTCATTAGAAGTTGAGGCAAAGGTTTCAAACAACCCAACAAAATTTGAAATTAAAGCTGCAAGCAGCGATGATAGGGACCTCGCACCCGGGCTCACCGCCGCCCGGTGGCCTCAGGATGACAGAGAACAGCGAACAATAAAAATTTCTGCCGATAAATAAAAATAAATCTGAGAAATACACAGATTTATGCCAAACTTCCTCCTGTCAGCAGGTGGCGCTATAACTGTGACTCAATATTGGCATGTAGATGTCCTCAGGAGAGGAATTTAATCAACCATGTGAAGTTTCAGGCAGATCAGACATTGTGTGGTTGAATTATAAGCAAAAATTCCTTCTGTCACTAGGTGGCACTATGACTGACTCAATATTGGCATCTATATGTGTTCAGGAGAGAACTTTCATCCGCTATAAGAAGTTTGAGGCAGATCAGACATTGTGTGGCTAAGTTATAAGCCAAAATACCTTCTGCCAGCAGGTGGCGCTATGACACACGCAATAATATTATGTAGATGTGTTCAGGAGAGGACTTTTATCCACCATGTTAAGTTTCAGGCTGATCGGACGTTGTGTGGTTGAGTTATCAGCAAAAATTCCTTCTGACACTAGGTGGCGCTATGACTGACTCAATATCGTTATGGGGATGTGTCCAGGAGAGGACTTTTATCAACCATATGAAGTTTCAGGCAGATCGGACATTGTGTGGTTAAGTTATAAGGACTTCCTGTTCCATGGCGAAGCGTTGAGGTTTGTCATGCTGCCACGGACACGCCCCTCTCCGAAAACTCTAGATCTTTAAAATATATCATTGCTAGAGCTTTCAGATGACACCACCCAAATTTGCTGCTGATACGAAAAAATTTGTAGGAGGAGTTTGTTACAGTGTAAAACATGTCATTTCCTGTGGCCAGCAGGTGGCGCTATAACTGTATCTGGATATCGGCATGTAAACGTGTTCAGGTCAGGACTCTTATCAAACGTGTGAATTTTGAGGCACATCGGATAATGCATGCCTAAGTTATAATGACTTCCTGTTTGTGGCGAATCGTCAAAGTTTGCGAGGTCGTCACGGACACGCCCATCGACAAAAACTCTAAAGCTTCGCAATTTAACATCACCAAGGCCTTTAGATGACAAAACCCAATTTTGGTGTCGATCTGATAAAATCTCTAGGAGGAGTTCGTTAAAATACAACGGCTAGAAATGGCAAAAACACCACTTTTTCGCCGCAGGAAGTTAAAAATATCCGACTTCCTGTTGGGTTTGAGATGTGGCTCCAAGAGACTTTTTTGTATGTTTTGGTTTGTTTGAGGTGTGTGCCAATTTTCGTGCATGTGCGTGATTCGTAGATCAGGGGCTCGTCCATTTAATTTTTCTAGGTGGCGCTGTCGAGTCATTTTGCCACGCCCATTTCCGAAGCTCATAACAAACGTAAATTTTCGCCACTTCTGAGGCGTGTGCAAAGTTTCGTGAGTTTTCGGGCATGTTTAGCCCCTCAAAACCGCGATTCATTCCGCGGAAGAAGAAGAAGAATTAAAGCTGCAAGCAGCGATGATAGGGACCTCGCACCTGGGCTCACCGCCGCCCGGTGGCCTCAGGATGACAGAGAACAGCGAACAATATTAATCTAAGCGATATATATAAAGAACCTGGGAAAATCACAAATTTAAGCCAAACTTCTTAAGATTGGCATGTAGATGGGTTCAGGAGAGGAATTTTATCAACCATGTGAAGTTTCAGGCAGGTCATACATTGTGTGGCTGAGGTATAAGCTAAACTACCATCTGCCAGCAGGTGGCGCTATGACTGTGACTCAATATTGCAATGTAGATTTCTTCAGGAGAGGACTTTAATCAACCATGTGAAGATTCAGGCATATCAGACATTGTGTGGCTGAGTTATGAGCCAAACTACCTTCTGCCAGCAGGTGGCGCTATGACTGACTCAATATTGTTATCTGGATGTGTTCAGGAGAGGAATTTAATCAACCATGTGAAGTTTCAGGCAGATCAGACATTGTGTGATTGAGTTATAAGGACTTCCTGTTTCATGGCGAAGCGTTGAGGTTTGTCATGCCACCACAAACACGCCCCTCTCCGAAAACTCTAGATCTTCACATTATATCATCGCTTAAGCTTTCAGATAACAACCAACCAAATTTGGAGCTGATACGAAAAAATTTGTGGGAGGAGTTTATTACTCTGTAAATCATGACATTTCCTGTGGCCAGCAGGTGGCGCTATAATTGTATTTGGATATCGGCTTGTAAACGTGTTCAGGTCAGGACTCTTATTAAACATGTGAATTTTGAGGCAGATCGGATAATGCATGCTTGAGTTATAACGACTTCCTGTTTTGTGGCGAATCGTCAAAGTTTGCGAGGCCGCCACGGACACGCCCATCGACAAAAACTCTAAAGCTTCGCAATTTAACATCACTAAGGCCTTTAGATGACAAAACCCAATTTTGCTGTCGATCAGATAAAATCCCTAGGAGGAGTTCGTTAAGATACAACGCCTGGAAATAGCAATAATGCCACTTATTCTCAGCAGGAAGTCAAAAATATCCGACTTCCTGTTGGGTTTGAGATTCCGCTCCAAGAGACTTTTTCGTATGTTTTGGCATGTTTGAGGTGTGTGCCAATTTTCGTGCATGTGCGTGATTCGTAGATCGGGGGCTCGTCCGTTAAACTTTTATAGGTGGCGCTGTCGAGTCATTTTGCCACGCCCACTTCAGTATTGTTATGAGTATGTGTTCAGGAGAGGATTTTTATCAACCATGTGAAGTTTCAGGCAGATCAGACTTTGTTTGGTTGAGTTATGAGGACTTCCTGTTCCATGGTGAAGCGTTGAGGTTTGTCATACTGCCACGGACACGCCCCTTTGCGAAAACTCTAGATCTTCACAATATATCATTGCTGGAGCTTTCAGATAACACAATCCAAATTTGGTGCTGATATGAAAAAATTTGTGGGAGGAGTTTGTCACACTGTAAAACATGTCATTTCCTGTGGCCAGCAGGTGGCGCTATACCTGTATCTGGATATTGGCATGTAAACGTGTTCAGGTTAGGACTGTTATTAAACGTGTGAATTTTGAGGCAGATTCGGTAATGCATGCCTGAGTTATAACAACTTCCTCTTTTGTGGCGAATCGTCAAAGTTTGCGAGGCCGCCAAGGACACGCCCATCGACGAAAACTCTAAAGCTTCGCAATTTAACATCGCCAAGGCCTTTAGATGACAAAACCCAATTTTGGTGTCGATCAGATAAAATCCCTAGGAGGAGTTCGCTAAAATACAACGCCTGAAAATGGCAAAATCGCCACTTTTTCGCCGCAGGAAGTACAAAATGTCCGACTTCCTGTTGGGTTTGAGATATGGCTCCAAGAGACTTTTTCGTATGTTTTGGTATGTTTGAGGTGTGTGCCAATTTTCGTGCATGTGCGTGATTCGTGGATCGGGGGCTCGTCCGTTTAATTTTTCTAGGTGGCCCTGTCGAGTCATTTTGCCACGCCCACTTCCGAAACCCCTAAAACCCAGCCATTTACACCGCGTTTGGTGTGTGTGCAAATTTTCGTGAGTTTTCGGGCATGTTTAGACCCTCAAAAGTGCCCCGATTGGGGGCGGAATAATAATAATAATAATAATAATAATAAAAAACGGAGCAATTCCAATAGGGCCTACGCACCGTTTCGGTGCTCGGTCCCTAATAAAAAACGGAGCAATTCCAATAGGGCCTACGCACCGTTTCGGTGCTCGGTCCCTAATAAACGGAGCAATTCCAATAGGGCCTTGCACCGTTCGGTGCTCGGTCCCTAATAAAAAACGGAGCAATTCCAATAGGGCCTACGCACCGTTTCGGTGCTCGGTCCCTAATAATAAACGGAGCAATTCCAATAGGGCCTTGCACCGTTCGGTGCTCGGTCCCTAATTAAAGCTGCAAGCAGCGATGATAGGGACCTCGCACCCGGGCTCACCGCCTCCCGGTGGCCTCAGGATGACAGAGAACAGCGAACAGTAATAATTTAAGCCAATACATTAAAAAAATCTGAGAAAATCACAGATTTATGCCAAACTTCCTCCTGTCAGCAGGTGGCGCTATAACTGTGACTCATGATTGGCATGTAGATGTCTTCAGGAGAGAAAACTTATCAACCATGTGAAGTTTTAGGCAGATCGGACATTGTTTGGCTGAGTTATAAGCCAAACTGCCTTTTGTCAGCAGGTGGCGCTATGACAGACTCAATATTGTTATGTAGATGTGTTCAGAAGAGGACTTTATCAATCATGTGAAGTTTCAGGCAGATCAGACATTGTGTGGTTGAGTTATAAGGACTTCCTGTTCCATGGCGAAGCGTTGAGGTTTGTCATGCCACCACAGACACGCCCCTCTGCAAAAACTCTAGATCTTCACAATATATCATCGCTAGAGCTTTCAGATAACACCATTCAAATTTGGTGCTGATACAGGAAAGTTTGTGGAAGGAGTTTGTTACAGTGTCAAACATGTCATTTCCTGTGGCCAGCAGGTGGCGCTATAACTGTAACTGGATATCGGCACGTAAACCTGATCAGGTCAGGACTGTTATTAAAGGTGTGAATTTTGAGGCAGATCGAATATTGCATGCCAGAGTTATAAAGACTTCCTGTTTTGTGGCGAATCATCAAAGTTTGCAAGGCCGCCACGGACACGCCCATCGATGAAAACTCTAAAGCTTCGCAATTTAACATCACCAAGGCTTTAAGATGAAAAAACCCAATTTTGGTGTTTATCAGATAAAATCCCTAGGAGGAGTTCGTTAAAATACAACGCCTGAAAATGGCACGCCCCTCTGCGAAAACTCTAGATCTTCACAATATATCATCGCTAGAGCTTTCAGTTAACACAACCCAAATTTGGTGCTGATACGATAAAATTTGTGGGAGGAGTTTGTTACTCCGTAAATCATGTCATTTCCTGTGGCCAGCAGGTGCCGCTATAACTGTATCTGGATATTGGCATGTAAACGTGTTCAGGTCAGGACGCTCATCAAGCGTGCGAATTTTGAGGCAGATCTGATAATGCATGCCTGAGTTATAACGACTTCCTGTTTTGTGGCGAAACATCAAAGTTTGCGCCATGGACACGCCCATCGACGAAAACTTAAAAGCTTAGCATTTTAACATCGCCAAGGCCTTTAGATGACAAAACCCAATTTTGGTGTCGATTGGATAAAATCCCTAGGCGGAGTTCGTTAAAATACAACGCCTGGAAATGGCAAAAACGCCACTTTTTCGCCGCAGGAAGTTAAAAATATCCGACTTCCTGTTGGGTTTGAGATATGGCTCCAAGAGACTTTTTCGTATGTTTTGGCATGTTTGAGGTGTGTGCCAATTTTCGTGCATGTGCGTGATTCGTGGATCGGGGGCACGTCCGTTTAATTTTTCTAGGTGGCGCTGTCGAGTCATTTTGCCACGCCCACTTCTGAAGCCCATAACAAACGTAAATTTTCGCCACTTCTGAGGCGTGTGCAAAGTTGCGTGATTTTTCGGGCATGTTTAGCCCCTCAAAACCGCGATTCATTCCGCGGAAGAAGAAGAAGAATAAACGGAGCAATTCCAATAGGGCCTTGCACCGTTCGGTGCTCGGTCCCTAATAAGGTGAATAGACTGGGGAGGGTTCAAGAAGACATAAACACGTTTATCAGGGAGACATTAAAAATTTTACATTTCACATAGTGCCTTACTTGCAAGCATCGAAAAAAATGTGAATGGGATAAATAAAACTTTTCTCTCAACTGACTGAATGATGCAAATCTCTTTTTAACATAGAAGTTCTTTATGGAACATAAACCCCTTCCCTTCCAAACAAAGAATTTTGATTGAATTGTGGGGGTAAAAAAGAATAATTATTGCATATTGATGTGTACACAGAGGTCTCTGGTAGGGACAAGACTTTCCTTACTTGGTTTAAATCGTGTTTTTCAGTTCATTCATTCATTCATTTTTTTGTCAGCTTTGTCCCTTTATTAATCTGGGGTCGCCACAGCAGAATGAACTTATCCAGCTAGTTTTTACGCAGCGGATGCCCTTCCAGCCGCAACCCATCTATGGGAAACATTCACATACACTCTTTTACACACACACTCAAACACTACGGACAATTTAGCCTACCCAATTCACCTGTACCTCATGTCTTTGGACTGTGGGGGAAACCGGAGCACCCGGAGGAAACCCATGCGAATGCAAGGAGAACATGCAAACTCCACACAGAAACGCCAAATGAGCCGAGGCTCGAACCAGCGACCCAGCGACCTTATTGCTGTGAGGCGAATGTGCTACCCACGTCGGCCGTGTTTTTCAGTACTATACTTAATTTATTTGAGACCATGGGCTTGTCTGGTTTTGCAATTAGCAGGGCAGTGCCACTCCAGCAGCCGGACCTGTCTTGATCCGAACCCATAAGTGAGCCTTGAGGGTCAGGCCACTAGAAACCCCCTGTTCCCAGTACATTAGAGCCGTAATGTTGGCAGCCCAATAATAATGTCTAAATATTGGTAAACCCAGACCGCCCATGGACTTTGGCTTCTGTAGATGAACTTTAGATATTCGATGTGCTTTGTAATTTGAAACATATGGTAAGATTATTGAGTCCACTCCTTAAAGAATGCAGAAGTGAGAAAAATTGGGAGATTTTGACAGATGTAAAGGAACCTAGGGAGTGACCATTTTTATAGAATTTATATGTTCAATCATTGATAAGGGCAGGATTTTTCAATTGTTTTTTTTTTTTTTTTAGTTTTGGAATAAGCTGCAAAATTCAGCTTAAATAAGTGTTTTTGATCTATAGGAATTGTCAGACCTAAATATGTGAAGGGGTCCCTAGTTATTTAAAATGGAATGTTTTTCAGAAAATCGGCTCTAAAGTTGGTTTAAAGTGGAACAAAAAGGCTCTTTGAGAGGTTGATTGTATAATCAGACAGCTTCCCAAAAGTAGTGATTAAATCTAATAGGGCGGGAACAGATCTTCCAGAGTTCCCTAAATACAATATCACATCGTCTGCATATAAGCTGATGAGAGCTCCCCCCTACTTTAAGACCTGTGATGTCATTATGATACAGCAAGGGGCTCTATGGCGATAGGAAAAGAGTAGGCGAAAGAGGGCAGCCCTGCTGCACTGAACAATGTAAAAGAAACTTGGATGATCTGTTAATATTTGTTAAAATTGAACACATTGGTCTGTCATAAATTAATGACCCATAATATGAAAGTCTCGCCAAAGCCAAACTTGTGTAGCAATCCAAACATATAGGGCCACTCGACCTGATCAAAGGCCTTTTGTGCATCCAGAGGAGGGCTGGACAATAACTCGATATCAATATATATATCGCGGTAGATTTATTTCAATAACGGTGATATTTAATATCCAATATGTATGATATAATGTATGTATGTATATTATATATATATATGTATTTCTCTTAAACACACGTTCTCCTAAATGTAATATAATCATGTTAAACACACTCAATTCTTAAATCACTTTTTAACTATACTGAATTGCATGAACGTTCAATAAACTAGTCAGAGATTAAACTCACAATGTCCCTTAATCATAGTGAAACAGACAGAAAAGAATAGACTTCTAATAATAACTATATATAAATGGCCTAAAGCATCTGGAATAATAGACATCGATTAAAACGGTCAATACATACCCACGATGCTTAAACAAACACAAGATGAATGCAAACGTCACAGAATTAACTCAGGATTGTCTGACTGTGCTGCTCTGTGCAACATTCCTGCTCACTTCTTCATCAGTGCTCACATGGTATGACTCTGTTCTGAAACCTAAGATTCTTAAAGGGGCCACGTCGAAATAATGAAAAACATACATATTACCAGAATAGAAAATAAGTCTACCAAACATTGTGATGACACACACACACACACACACACACACACACATATATATATATATATATATACACACATACATATATATACATACTACATACTATATATATAAACACACATATGAGGAAAGCCAAGAGAATCATCAGCGACTTCACCCACCCAAGCCATAGACTTTTTCTCTTAGCTACCCTCAGGCAAAGGGTTCCGCAGCATCCGGTCTTGCACTAGTCGACTTAAAGAAAGTTTCTTCCCTCAGACTATTAGGCTGATGAACACTTAACACACCCCACACAAACTCTTCCATACCCTCACTGCACACCATCAATATGTAGAATGCACTGCTATTTAACCAATCAATACTCAAAACATCACTGCCTACAACTATATGTACACCTATTCATTGTACATATCGCTGTCAACATTGCCAATTTTAAATTGTCCTGTTTAGTATGTTGTTGTATGTTGTAGTATTTGCACTGTCCGGAGCCAGCACCTAAGCTTTTCACTCATTATCGCACACGTGCTGCTGATGATGTGACAATAAAAGTGATTTGATTTGACTTGTTTACAATGCAAATCCATTTAGATCTTGTTTTTAGTTATGCATCTTTACTTATTTGGTAAAGCATGTTTCTCATATATCTACTAAAAGACATTAAATTAAAATTACTTTACAAACTGTTTTGTAAATAAATCAAATGAACATTTTGATATTAGTCAATAATATCACTGAAATTAATTTAAAAACTAAATAAATATAAATTTACAAACATTTAAACAAGTAAATAAATAGACTCAATGATGGGCTAAAAATCTCCGGAGATCTGCAGATTTCTGCTCAAGCAGATTCCGTGTGGGCCTACTAATGATTTATTAAATCCCTGTATGTAATTACATCTGGTAAAGAAAGACTATTGACCTAACCTTACCCGTATCCCACCTCAAGAGCACCAGAAGTGTTCTGCTATACATTATGAACACAATAAGTACACTGTATTCATATTTTGATGTAAGTATATAGTAGTTAAGGCTACATAATAAAATGTAAGACCCACAAAGGTCATGCTCAAAGTCCACAGTCCATTGTTTTGTCATATTTTATTAAAACATCATCAAATATCTCAAGGAAAATAAAGACCCTCTCAAATGTGGCTCTTATCGCCCAATCTCTCTTCTCAATGTAGACAGCAAAATCATGGCCAAAATGTTAGCTCGTGGGCTGGAAAACGTTCTGCCTTCTGTAATATCGAGTGATCAAACTGGGTTTATTAAAAACCGGCAACTAATTTTCAATATACGTAGACTCTTAAGTATTCTTTATGATCCCACTCCATCTAATACTTCTGAGGTACTACTATCGCTTGATGCTGAAAAAGCATTTGACAGGGTGGAGTGGGACTTTCTTTTTTTATGTTTTGGAAAAATTTGGGTTTGGTTCAAAATTTATTCATTGGATAAAAATAATTTATAACTCACCGGTGGCGACAGTGCGAACAAATAATAATCTATCTCCTTTTTTTTTCTTTACAACGTGGTACGAGACAGGGCTGCCCATTATCTCCTCTTTTATTTGCATTGGTAATTTAACCATTAGCTGTGGCTATACGAGAGAATACTCTAATTAAGGGAATATATAAAGGGAATATAGAACACAAAGTTTCTTTGTATGCAGACGATATGCTTGTATACTTATCTCTTCCACTTACAAGCTTGCCAGCACTGATTGGACTTTTAATAGATTTCGGGAAAATTTTGGGTTATAAAATTAATATTAAGAAAAGTGAACTTATGCCGGTGAATTGTAAAACTTACACAACATTATCTAACTCATTTGCGTTTAAAATAAGTACTGAGAAAATTAAATACTTGGGTGTCTGGGTTACTCATAAATATCATAAACTTTATAATGCTAACTTTAGCCCACTTATACATAACTTAAAACAAGATCTTGATCGTTGGAACCTGCTTTCTTTATCTTTGGGAGGTAGAATTAACACTGTTAAGATGAATATACTGCCTAGACTGCTATTTTTATTTCAGTGTCTTCCAATTTTTTTAACCAAGTCTTTCTTTATCAACATAGACTCCCTTATATCTGATTTTATCTGGAATAGGAAAATACCTCGCATGCGTAAAAATTTATTGCAAAGACATCGCTCTTTTGGTGGGTTATCTCTCCCAAATTTCCAACATTATTATTGGGCTTCTAACATTAAATTTATGTTGTATTTGATTAACCCTTCTGATAATCCCACCTGGTTACAACTAGAAAAGGCTTCTTGTAAATTTGCATTATCTTCTTTACTCTGTTCTAAGATTCCTCTTCCTGACCCAATATCTAGATACTCTCCGAATCCAATTGTTAAAACATCTTTTAAAATATGGCACCAATTTAGACAAGCTTTATCAATTGCAGATCTATCCATGCAGGCCCCTATTATAAAAAAGCATATGTTTACTCCTTCGATTGCAGATGCTACATTTAATTGCTGGATAGAAAAAGGGCTCACCAAACTGAACGATTTATATAGCGATCCAAATTCATGTCCTTGGACCAAATAAGAACAAAATACAATATCCCCAAAACACATTTCTTTAGATATTTACAGATCTGCAGTTTTATGATTTCTTATACAGTAGACTTTCCAACTTTACCTACAGAAACATTACTTGACACCATTTTAAAAACCAATCCAGTTCTCAAAGGTAATATCGGTGTGA